>NC_142096.1:32077684-32382268 GCF_054644295.1 Miniopterus natalensis | reverse complement strand
TGAGCAGAGAGGACGGAAAGGCCATCCCGGGGACCAACGGCTACCACGGCCCCTCCCCAAAGGAGAATGACTACGAGAGCATCGGGGACATGCAGCAATGCAGAGACATCACCAGGCTCTAGCAGCCCCGAGGACAGCCCACCCCCAGCCTAGGACCAGCTGTCTGGGGACAAGAAGACAAGGAGCGCTGTCCCTTCCACGTCACAGGCTGCCTCGGCGGCTGAGGGCAGTGAAGATGCTGGGACGGTTGCTCAGCTTTGGGAACAGGAAGGTGCACACCTGGCTGCACCCAGGGCGCCCCACCCAGTGGGCTCTGCCACACCCTAGCCCAGGCCCCCACGTCCCCGTGGCCTCTGGACAGGTCCCAGGCTGTCCCCGTCTAAAGACTGCATTCAGAAGAGCCAGGTTTCCTTCTTTCCTGCCTTGTGGCTGTCAGCTCTGTTCCCCTAGAAATCTCCCCATCTCTGCTGGTTCCTTCCAAGGAAATTCACCCCCAGGGCTTGGCCTTTGCCTTCAACGTAGGTGTTGTCGGATGGTAAGAAACCACCACGGTCGCTGCTACCGTCAGGTCGCCCATCGTCTCCTGGGGACGCCCGCCAGGGTCTTGGGCCTTCATGCCTTCGGATCCGGGCACTCCACGTCAGCAGCTTCTCCCAAAGGACTTGAAGTCATTTTTAGATGCTTTATTTTATTTTTCTAGCCAAAACGTTCCCCCTCCCCCCAGTATTTGAAACATCAGAGCCTTTGCAGTATTGGGGTGAACACTGTGGTACCCTCTACACTTGGAGCCCGGAGCCCATTCCCCCGAAACTCGGCTGGATGGCCCGTGACCGCGCCTGAAGGGCCTGGACTAGATACCAGCGTTCCTGGCGATCTGTGGGGCCGCACCAGCAGCAGGGGCCCTTAAATTAGCCGCTACCCTAAGGTAATCTAGCTGGGGTTAAAATGTAAACATTTATTTTTGTTATATAAATTTATAAGATGTTTTATGTTTAACGCCTAATTTCTAGAAAGTGCCAGAAAAAATGTATATTAACTATTTTGATTTTATGTACAATGATTTATACTCTCACTTTGAAAAGACACCATAAAGCACATAAGCTAGGTGGTTACTAGTCATTATCGTTTTTCTAACCAAGTGTTTAAAACATTGAAAGCTTTTAAAGACTCAGACTTTACAAATGGTACTTGGAGCTCCTGGTCAAAATCATCTAGCTCTTGCAGAAGTCAGTGGAATAACCAGAAATGGTCATTGCCAGTGGTCTGTGATGGGAAATATTGAAAATTTTGAAATGGTAAAAATGGAAAGAAGAACAGGATGTGACTAAGGGTGACTGAGTTATTACCTCCACGAAGGTGTAGCTCCTGAGGTTTGGTTCCATTTTGAAGAAGACGGTGAGCAACTCTGTAGTCCAGTACTTGCAAATCTAAATGGTCTATTGGTATCCCCCCCCCCTTTATTTGACAAAAATCAGTGTTTGTAGTAACTCAGATTGAGAGATCAGCCTGGTTTAGATTTAATCATCTCTTTAGATTTTAAGAGGCCAACTTTAGGGACGTGTTCACTTTTTAATCTAAAAGGAACCCTTTGAAGTGCTGTTGTGCAGCGCAGGCTACAGAGAGGGAGCATTCCTCCCTGTTCAGGGGGAAACAGAGAGACAGGTGATTATTCCACGCCACCGTGAGACCTCTGACTTTGCAGATCGCATCGGCTTGCTGCTGTCACTCGTTATGACAAAGAGTGCCATTGGGAGGGGGAAGCATTTGAAAATTGTGAGGACCAGCTGCTAGCTGCTGGCTGCTGGCTGGCCACTGCTCTGAAATACGTTTCTGAAATTGTAAAGTGAGCTCTGCCGGGGCGGACTGGTTGTTATTATTTTTCAAGCAGCCTGGTCTCTCGCATCAAGACTCCGCGTACGTGAGGACGCTCACCATTGATTAGAAGGTCACAGCAGAACGCCCTTAGATCAGGGAGTTTATCGGGGCGCTGCAAGACCCTCGCCTCTGAATTAACGTCCTGCATAGGCCCTGTTTTGCCTGGTGTTTTCGCTGCTTAATATTAATGAGTTTGACTCAACAGTGTCTGTGTCATGGGGTTCCTGTTGTGCATGGTGATAACCACGAGGCCCACCTGGCCCTGTGCGGGCAGAAGTCACATCCTTAATGAGCACTTGACCGCCCCAAAGTTTATTGTGTTTCTTATTTGTTGCCAGGGAAGTGGGTACCATCTCTAAGGTGTAAAACCATTTCGAGAGAGAGAGGCTCTTTAAAAATAGTCATATCCCCTTGAAATTTTATTAACAGAGTTTCCCCCAGAAATGTTGAAATATAGGCTGTGCAATGTAACCAGAAAAGATGCACTGGCATCTCCCTCCAGATTCGAGATCCAGTGCTAAGAATGGCTGGGATGGAAAGAGCTGTGATGTCCTGTAAAGGAGCTGCGAATCCTCCCGTACAGGCCGAAAGAGGGTGAGGGTCTGAGGCGGGCAGGGGCGCAGGTCAGGAGATGGCTGTTCTCTAGACCACCGGCACCCGATCGCAGGCTGTTTACTGATGCGTCATCACTGTTTTGACCTTATAGTTCAGGATTTCATAAATAAACTTACCTTGCCTAAAAACAGGATCTATGTCTTTGTTCAGATATTTTTAACATTTACAAGAATTTTTTCTGCTGCTTTTACTATTTCTCAAATACAGTCAGCAGGAACGTATGACCTGTTTCATGTGAAATGTTTGAGGAAATTTTAAATTTGAGAAAGTCATTTTTGTAGGTGTTTTCCTCGTGGATTTGTTTCCTGCCCTGCACTGAATTTCACCGTCAGTTTAGTAAAGCTTTTGAAGGTGCTGGTGTCCTTTGTGGGGAAAAGCAAACTACTGATTTATTTGCCCTCAAAATCCAAGAGTTCAAATTGAGAGCTAATTAGCAATAGGTAGTCAACACAAAGAAATAAACCTCAACATGTCACTATCTCTTTCTCACATTGGATTTTCATTTTTCTAATTAGAGCATTTACTAACTTTAACCAGTAACAAACTATGTGTGTGTACACACACACACACACACACACACACACACACACACACACATATATACGTATGTGTTCTGGTGCTTAATTAATTAGGACGCATCCTATTATGCTATGATGTATTTTGAATGTTTTTTTACCAGTGTGAAGACTATCATCAGAAAAGCAGAACAGAAACAACAATTCTCCAATAGTTTCCGTTTGGTGATTATCGGAAAGTCTTCCCAAGTTGCTCTCCTTTAATTTTTCTAATGAATAAATTCAGATTTCAAATTGTGTCCATAATTCTTTTAGCTGAACAGCAGTGGTGTTTTCAATAGTTTGATTATCCATGTGACTCAGACAGGTGATGGAGAAGATACTTGGCCAAGAGCTCCAGGAGCCGCGTGAGCCAGGATGTGGTCGCAGCCAGGTGGCCCCACCAGGTAGAAGCAGAGCCCGCTCTCCCGTGGGGCCGCTGTCTTGCACTGTCTTCAGAAACCACAGAATCCGCAGGCAGCGGCCGGGTCTGACGTGTAAAGTGATTGCTCTGAGCTGATGACCCGGCCCCTAATCTCAGAGCTTCAGTGCAAGACTGCACTAGACTTTGTAAATGAGTCAGCGACAGTTGTCAGTGCTCCTTGTTCTAAGGTGACTCCGTGGGATCTGGCGATGCCAGGCCCCTGCGAGCGCTGATTTCTGGTGCCCGGCCAGCTTTGCCTCGGCGGCCCGAAGCCCAGTAGGTACTGATAGTAGTTTCCTGGAAGTCTTGACAGGCTCATTGTGCTGTGTAACTGGGCAAAGTTAACGTGTAATGTGTACTGTTAATAAGTGACTGATGTGAAAATTGGAACGTGTGTCTGTGATGTTAAATGCGGCTTTGTTCTCAATGGAATCGAAATGCCTGGGCCTGTGGCAGTAGTTTCTTGCTCTGTGTTGTATCTTTTCTTCCATGCATTGTTTCTGACTGTGGCATAGACAAGGTGTACACACTTAGAAAGTGTTTCACTTAAAGAGATCAGCCCAGGAACCATGATAAATGAGAGTCATCATCCGAATTACCGAAGTAAATTAAACAAAATCATGGTCCAGGAGAGAAGGCTCTTAAGTGCTCATTTGAAGTTTGTTTACATCCAGTCTGTAATATTTATAAAGCATTTCATTGGTTTTCCAGTTCTTTCATTTAACTAAGAAACGGTAGTTCAGATTCCTCTTCATGCCAGATGAAATGAGAAATGCAATTTTTGTTAAAAAGGCAATTTTTTCTAAGCATTCAATTTGGTAATCATTTATCTTAATGCAGTTAGGTTAGATTTTTCTTTGCTCTCCGCTTGTATACTATGGGTATTTTTAAAAATGTATTGGGCTCTAGGTGACTCAGATCACCCGTGTAATGGATTTTAAAGGCTGTTAATTGTTATTCCTCAGACTTCTCTATATGTTAAAGTTACAACAGTAAATGTTGTAATGTTGTTACCTTTAAATAATTGTGTTGTATTGACATGCCTCATGTGTCCAGGGGAAATTTGAAATACAGCTAAACAAATAGGAATTTGCATTTCATTGTTCACGCATTTTTTTCCTCATAAAAATAGTTTCCCAAAAAGTGACTTATTGTCCGTTAGGCCGTCCTGATTGGCTTCAAAGTACTCCTCTTACTCAAAAATAATTCGTGACACTGGCTGCCATTTTGACTCAGTGTCTCACAAGGTGTCTGTCGTGGTCAAATCTAACTCACAAATGAGTAGGACAGTTGTTTTCAACATTGGGAATTTTAAAACCTTAGTTTTAGTCCAGAAACATCTGATTGGCTTCCTCAGCTTATAATTTTTCCCTCCCTGACTCCAGTTTAAAGATTGTGGGCAGGAAGGCACCCTTTCATCCAGCCTCCCTTGGGCTCCTCCTGCACAGGTCACCTCCTGTCACTCTGCGCAGCACGACCCTGGGCCTTTTCCCCACCCCAGCCCCTCTGCTGTTCCCAGGATGGTTTTCTGCCCGGCGGGCTGCCCAGGTAAAGCCACAGATCCTCCCGGGGGAGCAGATGCTCAGGGGTCGTGAGCTTTGCTGGACCAGGTACATGCTTGTCCGCATCTCTCATGAGAACTTTTAATAAACTGTGCTGCCTGCTCAAACAGCCCCGTGTCTCCCAGGGTCCCAGTGAAGGTAGATATTTGTGACAGCAGGCCAGTAGGTTCCCATAAAGTAGGATGCTGGTTATTTTAAGGGGAAAAACCCTTTCTGGTAAGAAGTAATCATTTATAAAACAAACTGAGTGTAAGATGTTTTAGCCAGGGAGCTATTCCCCCCCCTTCCCCTGGGACATACTTCGTATGAGTTATGTTAGCTGCACCCAGCTGGAGCTGCTCTCCCAGGTCCCGAGGAAACGAGTGTTCCAGCATCGAGCTGGAGTTACCTGGCCATTTCTAGGCAAATGCTGATGGAGTGAGAAACCAGCCCCTGTGAGGCCTAGGCCAGGTGGATAGTGACACTGTGCTGAGGGTCTGGACACTAAGGATCTGCCACCATTAGTTTTGATAGTTTAGTGTTGTCATTTGAAGTTCACTCTAAGTGAACTTAACTCCATACTTAATTATTTGAATGGATATCCTAGAGTGTAATTTTTTTCCAAATTAACAGAACAGATAACTGCTCATTCTCTTTATACATTTAATTTTTAAAAGTCCACCCAATATACCAATTTGTCACCCTTAATAGGACAATTAAGGTGAAAAGAGAGACCAGCCTGTTCCCCTGGGGCACTCCAGAACTGTCTGGTTGCAATGTCTGCTTTTGTTTGTTTGTTTTAACTCAACAAGTTGGAAACCATGAGTTTAAAACAAACTTCCCTTGTCCTTTCTTAAGCTCAAAGAGAATTTTTTTAACTTGAGGTCCCCATTGAGGTAGGAGAGGCTCCCCTGATAGCAGTGACCTTCCTTAACCCAGGAGACTGACACCAAAGGCCTGAGCCTATCTGTAAGAGATTTCAAACATTCCTTTGACAAGTTTTTAATGTATTTTTAATGTGAAACCCATAAATGAACCTGCACGATGTTCAGGACCCACCCCATGAGCTTGCTTACCTTTTTTCAATGTATATTTTCACACAGGCTTCTCTTGTGCTTCCAGGAGCTGTACCAGAAAGCAAATTCCTGGGGCTGCTCCACAGAGCTCTGAGTGTCCTGGGAGAGACAGCACAGTGCTGGTCGCTTAGGGAGAAGTGGAGAAAATGTCAGGGAAGCTGAATTTTATGTTCACATCAACAAGCATTTGAGAGAGTCTGTTTGACACTATTTTTCAATTTCTTTATTTTTTATTTTTTATTTTTCAGAGTACCAACCACATACTTGCTTCTGGGGTCAGGCAGGGATCAGAAGTAAAATCTGAACTAAGTGACGTGAGCAAGGCTTTCTGCCCTGTGTGTTTATGTGTCTGGAAAATGCATTATCACCACTCTGAGTCTCTTAAGGAGCAAGCTGTAAGTAGGTATAGATGAGAAAGGCTATCTCAAAGTCTGAAGTTATTGTTTCCATATTTTCTTCTTTATAAACTCAGGAATTAACCTGGTTTGTGGATAGCATAATATGGCTAATAAAACTATAATTTGTAGGTCACTAGACGCATCCTTTCAAATGTTTCATTTAAAGACTTCTAACTTTGTTTTAATTGGGAAAACATACTCCTCCTAACGGAAAAATAAACCCAACAAAAGACTTCCATCAACTCTTTCTAGAAGAGTGTAGCATCAGTCAACAACTACCCCAGAGTGTGTGTTTCTTGCCAATAGTATTTCAACAATTTTTATGGGAGAAAAAAATGCACGTGTTTTTATTTATTGGAAAAGTAAATTCTCAGAGGGGATAATTTAAAGAAAAGCATTGGTTTTGTAGACAAACTCATGGCTCTATAGTCCCTGTTCCAGCATTGACTTTACTGTGTGACCTTGAACAAATGAATTAACTTCTCTGTGCCTCAGTTTCTCCATCTACAAAGTGGAGATAATGATACCAACCAGTGCCTACCTCATAGGGATGTTATGGGGACAAATGAAATAATATAGAGAAATACCAATGCTTTGAACTCTGGGAGGATGGTGCTACATAAATTGATGCAGTATTGTTTTTAATGATCCCAGTATGATGTTTAGGGCTTAAACAATAGCAATACTGTCATGTTAAGAGTAAGTTTCAATTCGATGCATATTTACAACTCTCCTCTTGGCCAGGCCTTGATCATTCCACCAATAATGGTACCTACCGACTGAAATGGTTGTTTCCTGTGTTTCTGCCCATAGTATTTTTATTCTGAATGTTCCCCAAAGGCTGGAGTTTAACTTCTAATATCTTACCGTTTACATGTAATGGACCATATTCAAGCTATGTATAAAGTATAATTACATGTAAATAGCAGGTACGTTATAATTAAAGGCACTTATCAAATTGTCTTGTTCTTTTTTAATTGTAATAAAAGTCAGTTTTATATAAAAAGCTTGTTAAAATTCATTTGGTGTTTGGGGAGATGAAGAATGGCTCATTTACATGCTTTTAGTGTATAACCCGGGTTCAGGATTTTAGCCACCAGCTCACCACCATGACAGGTAGGAGGATGTGACCGATGGCCGGGCCGGGGGGTGTGGTGGCTGCACCCCCAAACTCTGCAGAAAAGTGCTGAGCTGGAGTCCCAGCTCCATGAGGACATGGAGGACCCCGCTGGGCTTCTCTGTGCCCTGTGTCCACACAGGAAGGGGGGGATAACAGTACAGAACCCGACCAGGTGGTTTCAGGACCTCCAGGCAAATGGCATCTTGGCTTCAAGCCCCTGCTTCCTTTGTCGCCATGTGGGCAGAGCTTCCTGTCCTGTCCGGAGCTGTCGGCCCCATGTCCATGCAGTGCGCAGAGGCCCTGAGCGAAGAGTCTGCCCTGAATCCCGGGTCGAGGACCAGCTTCCCCACCTGGCTACCCAGGGGGTTGAAGTTGTGTCGCCTGTGGGCTGGCGCAGCCTTCGCAATGCTGGGACTCGGTGGGTATTTAACACGCGCTCCTTACGGGGGCGGAGGACTCTGAGACCCCAGCTAAGGTGGGCCAGACATACTCGCCCTTCGTGTCACTGTTAGGGAAGAAAGCGGTTGGCTGGTGCACTGTCCTCCCTCCGTGAATACAATCTGCACTATGATTGCTTTTATTTTTTTAATGATTCACAATCTTTCCGCTCCTTTAACGTTGCCATTCTGAATTATTTGCTGTCACCCTCACAATTCCTAAAATCTCAAGCCTGAACCACAGGTGCTCCAAAGCCAACTGTCCAGCAGCGTCACATCTGTTTCCATGGTTCCTCCATCTGTATGACCCGATGTCCTTGCTCTGGAGTGGAACTCCAATTCCCTGGTGGCCCCATTCCCCCCGGGGGCATGATTTAGCTTTGAAGTGTCCCCCATGGCATAAACCAGTTTCCTGCCCCACAGCAAGCTCTAAATAGACGTCTGATCGGAACTGCATTCTCGCCCTCTGACCCGTTCATCATCCAGTCTTATGAGCCTGTCTTGGACTAGTGACTAGTGTAGATAAACCCGCAGGATTTTATGCCAAGCTCTTCCCCTACCCAGAGCCTCTCTGTGACTGAATTTCTGAATCGATGGCAGAGTCCCATGGCAGAGATGTCCTCCAAGTTAAACCAGCCCAAAAAGCAGGGGGAGGAGGAAAGGAAGTATCTGACGTGTAGATAAACAGCATCAGCACCTGGCAGCGTTGTCTGTTAAAACACAAGTCATTCAAAATAAACAGCTTTAAATGCTCACGTCCAAAAGAAAACAATATACAACTGCAACATCAAACTAGAAAAGCAAGTTAATGGGAAAACAAAAGAAACCGCAGGAAAACGATTTATTGATTCAGTCCATAAATATTTACTGAGCACTTACTATGTGCCAGGTGCTGAAAAGGCAGGCTCCTGCCTGGTTGGAGCTCACATCTTAATGGCCACAGTGCTGACCTTGAAATGCTCAGGGTGTTCAGCGTCAGCACCTCAGGACCCTGCTGGTTGTACTGTCTCTGGAGATCTGCTTTCCAGAAAGGCCCTGTGAACAGATGGCAGTTAAGGTGAGACCAAAAGGGTAAGCCAGAGAAAGAGCACTCAGGCGTGGGATGCAGCCAACACCAAGACTCCAAGCTGGGAAAACCCAGCTCTTCCTGCTCAAGGGGACGTGAATCAACACGGGGCAGCCTGCTGGGCCTCGGGGCTTCTCTGTCTCTGTCATTCTTGCCTTTGTCCAGCCCGTCCCCATCCTAACTCTCTCTCTGCTGCCTTTCATACTGTCACCAGAATTATCCTTCTCAGAAAGCAAGTCAGAGAAATGGACTGACTACCCAATGAAGTAATTATTATGTACCTACTATTTCCTAGTAACTAGTGTAGACTAAGGGGACATAGCAGCCCACCAAACAGGCAAGAATCCCTCACATTCGAGTAGGGAAAGAAAAGAAATGGTTACCCAAACAAGCCCCAGATCATGTGATGAGTAAATAAATGAGGTGGAATAAAGTAAATAAAATGGTGATGAAATAGAGAATGCCTTGGTTTGTTGAGGGGGAGGTAAGAGATGGCATCTTTTACGTTGGGGGTCAGGGAAGGCCTGAATGACCTGATGCAGCCTGTAAAACTTGGGTGGGGGGCGAGCTTCTTGGAGCAAGATATTAGGTAATATCGTGGCATGAGTGAGGAAGGGAGGGAGATGTAAACTCCAATGATAATAAATTGGAAAGCTATGGAGTTTCCACGGAAACATGATTAACCTGACATGAGCCAATCAGTGGCTCCTTGTGTGTAAAGGGTCGGCCAAAAGATCCAAGTTCTCACCCACTAACCTAGTTTGCATTAACCCCAGCCTGATGAATAAGGGGCACAGTATGTTATGACCCCAGAAAACACTGGGTGACAGATGCCACCGTCCAGGGAATGGGCGAGCGTAGTCAAGGCACTGTCGTGGGTGGACACGCAGGGACGTGGAGAGCAGCCAGCAGCTGGCAGTAAGAAAGAACGCACCAGAATTAAACTGGCCAGGCCAGCAGCACCCAATGCTCATTTTTGAAATTGAGGTAAAAATAATTTTTCCCACAAAAAACATTTTCCCTACTCTCTCCTCTACTCATTCTCATTAAGTACTGGGAAGCTTTTAAAAATGAAGTGTTTTCAGTTCAGAGATCTTTGAATCGTACTGTGATCCGGCACGATTATTGTTAGTGTCTTTTGAGAGTATTTTTCTAAATGGTCTTTAATCCTCGGATGCTTCTCACTTCTTTCTTTTTTGTATCTACTTGGATCCAGTGACTTTCAATTGTCCCCAGTGTCTTCCACTTGCTGACCATCTACGTCTTGTTACAAATACCCTCTCCCTTAGCACCTGTGGGTCCCCTGCACCCCGGAGCACAGCAGCCAGGTGTACCCCGGGCCCTGCCTTAACACGCTTCCTAAACCACACATCCCCTCACACTCGTGGGTCTCGGCTAAGGCCAGGCATCCTCTGAAATTCAAACCAAACCCTGCCACGTAGAGTGGAAAGTCCAAGGTTGCCCAGGATTTCCAAGGAGCGGGAGAGCATGGCTCCTGCCCCTTAAACCACCGTCTCGCTGTCTCTTAGCTCCTGCAACATTCTCATTCCTGTCCAACCATGGCCCACACCCCATCTTTCCAATTTCCCTCGCAACCACTCCCAAGGAACATTTGGGAAGGTGACAGATGCTGCTGATGGTGACAGTCAGAACTGGACACTACGCATCTTGGAGGAACTGCAGGCACCCACCCCCAGGACGTTCTCTTGACATTGTCACCTGCCAATGTCCCCACGTGGAGACACTGTGAAATCCCATTCTCCACTCCTGGAGCCAGGGTCCTTCCTGACACACCATAGGACAAATTAATGGGCTTCTAGGTACAAAGACCCGGTACTCTGGGTTGCCCTCTTTGCAGCAAAGAGAAACAGCGGCTTGGAACCTTCCCTCATTCCCTTCTCCACAATCACATGAGCTGTACATCTCCTTCGGTCTGCAAAGTACCAACCACATCAAAGTAAGTCACTCAGCCAACCCGCCGGAACTGGATCATGTCTCCTTTAAAAAAAAATCCAACCACCATGTGGCCCTGGCAGTAAATACCTGTTTAAACTGGGGTGGATACAGGTGTTTCTCTATCCCCTGCACATGGCACCTCCCAATCCCCCACTCACAACAGGGGGCCCAGGGAGCGCTGGGTGCCAGCTGATCTTTCATTCACTCATCAGGTCAGCACTGAGCCCTCACCGAGCCAGGTGCTCCTCCGCCCTCTAACAGTGGGGGTCAGTGCTCCAAGTCGGCTTTGGGGAAACTACATGCCGCTAGGTGTGCCTGGGGCTGATGAGGGAAGGTTTCCACCCAACCAGATTAGTCCAGAGTTAGTCCAGATTAGTCCAGGGTTACCCCACCCTGCCCCACACAATCTGTCGGGCTCCACAAACAGGATGGTGGACCTAGAAGGAATCTTCACTAATTCATCCTCCTCCTTGTGCAGTTGAGCGTATGGAGGCCTGGGAGGCAAAGCGTTTCCTCCGAGGTCGCCTTTAGTAAGTCACAGTGTTAGCTGGTGCCAGGAAGGGCCTGCAGGAAAGGACCCTGGGGAGGCAGCCTGGGGAACGGGTGTCTGCAGACTTGCTTTGGTGTCAAAGACCAGAAATCCGATTCTAATAATGTCACTTACCCACCACTCAGACTTTGTCAGGTCAAGAGAACTCTGTCTACCTCGGTCTACTCACCTGAAAAAATGGGACAAAGGATTGCATGGAATAATATACAGGAAAGTGCCAGACTATGTAGCCTCCCAACACCTTTAGCTCTCTTTGCTCCTTTCATCAGCAACCCTGTCCTTTCTCAATGGGGAACAGAAAAGATGCCCATTCGTCACCATCATGACTCTTTTAAAGTCTTTCTCCCCCTTCCCCTGCCCGGGTCCTACACAATGCTCACACACTCACATGCACACATGCATACACACATACACACTTGCATACATGCACACACATACATACACACTTGTACACAAGCGCACGCACACTCGACATTGACTCCCTCCCTATGAGCGTGGGCCACCCAGCCTGTTCACCAGCACTGACAGTGGTCCCCGCCCTGGACCTCACGAGGGGTTCTCTACTCACGTCGAGGTCTGGCTCAGGTTCCCAGCAACCACCTGCCACCCTCCCTGTGGTGCCTGGAGCCTGAGATGTGTACAATGCTAGACGTCACATCAGAGACTCTTCCTGTCTGGCTTTAATTAATTTCTTTGTTTCACTTGAAAAGACATCTTTAGTTGTCTCACCCACACTGTGCTTTGGCTGCACTACAAGGCTCTAAATTCAGCTGTAAAACATGGTTAACTTCCAATTTAGCGAAAGAGGGGTGAGAAGGGAGCCCCCTTCTCCCAGGGATCTGGGCAGGAACGTTCGGTGGGGATACCAACATACAATGGAATATTATTCATCCTTAAAAGGAAAGAAGATTCTTACACACGTTACAACATGAACAAACCTTGAAGACATTGTGCAGAGTGAAATGGGCAGACACCAAAGGACAAATCCTGTATGACCCCACTCATGTGAGGGCCCTAGAAGAGCCAAATTCCTGGAAACAGCAAGTAGGATGGTGCCCACCAGGGGCTAGGGGGGACTAGGGGGGAATTAGTGTTCCACGGGGACAAACTTTCTGTTCGGGAGAAAGAAAAAGTGCTGCAGATGGATGTCTGGGATGGTTGCACAATTTGCGAAGGTACTTAATGACCCTGAACTGTCCACTTAAACATGGTTGAAGTGGTAAATTTTAGGTTATGTATATTTTACCACCATAAAAACAATCTCAAAAAAAGTCCAGATGCCCAAGTCCCATCTCTGTAGGTTCTGATTGAGCTGGTTTGGGGTGTGGTCTGTACTCTGAGATTTTTTGAACTCCCCAGGTGATCTATCCTGCAGCCAAAGGTTGTTTTGTGGGAACCACAGAAACCAGGGATCTGCAGTCACCTTGGAATCCCAGCCAAGAAGAAGCCCCCTCACCTGGGGGCAATGGTGTGGGGTTTGATCAGCCCTACCCTTCTGCACCCCACCTCGATGACATCAGGAGGAACCACCCAATTCCCAGCTTCGTTCACTGGATGAAAGAAAAGGGAAAACTTGTTTGCACCCCTCAATTTTGTCGGGGTTTCTGACAGGGGCTGCTTCCTGGTTTTCCCAGCACTGACAGGAATGGTGACATGTTGGGGATATCAGGATGAGTGTTGATTTTGCTATTTTTAAAAAGTTGCATTTTTAAGACTCACACAAAGGTTTGTTTGTTTTTATAGAAAGAATCTCTACTCTCTGATTCTCAGAGTTTAACTCTCTTGATGCCCCAAGAACACTACAGTTAATATTGGTCATTCGAAATCTTCATGCATGTACATAGTTTTTCTCACGATTTTACTCTTTTTAAGGGGGGGAGTATATACAAAATAAATACAGAATAATAATCACAAATTCATCAATTATACTTGCTGGAGTTTACTAGTCTAGACTACACAGTCTGTTTCCTGGAAACCTGTCTAAGCCTTCTGTCTTTTCTTTTTTAACTGTTTGAGTAAAACACACACACACACGTGCACACACACGTACACCCGCTCACACAGTCACTGCTCCTGTGGGACACCGGAGGGGTGGGGAGGCAGGTTTTGAAGCCACCTTGGGTGGGCCAAGGTTCCCACGTGGAACATGCAGTTATCGTGGTCAGAAAGGAGGCTTCAGGATGGGCAGAAGATGCCTGGGTGACATGGTAGGCTCACCGGGCCCTTCACCCTCTGGCCAGACAAACAGCCTCTGTTTGCCGAGGTATCTGAACTCTGAGTAAACTGCTCAGGGTGCCCAGCCAAGAGCTCAGCCAAGTCCTGAGCAGACCTCCTTTCCTCCCAAGAGCAGGAGGACTCAATGGAGAGGAATCTGCCAATTTTCTGTCACTTGGCGTCTCTCCAAAAGCAGGCTCATACTCAGGGAACCCAAGTCCATGAGGCCCGTGGGTGGAAGCAAACGGGACTCTCTTTCCGCTTTCAAACTCCTGTGCAAGGATATACGCAGCGCTGGGAGGAAATAAGAGGTGGAACCCGCCAGGTCAGCAAAAACAGGCAGTTAGTGGGGAAAGTGATCCTGAGCTCTGAGCTCTGCTCCTTCCTGCTCCTCATGTTGGTTTGTTTGGGGTGAATCCTTTTCAACTATTTCCCCTGACCTGGAGCTTCTGAAACGGAGTGGAATTCACAGCACAGTGTTTGCTTTGGTTTGATAAAGTTCCTCAGAGCTCGTGGAGCGAGGAGAGGGTGGGAGGTCAAGCAATTTAAAGTCCCAGACTGATTTTATTTTATTTTTATTTTCAAGTGCACAATATGGTATTATTAACTAGAGCCCCCATGCTGTGCATGACATCCCCACGACTTATTTCTTTTATAACTGGAATATTGTAGCTTTGACCCCCCTCACCTGTTTCACCCATTTTAAAGGTTTTCAAGTCTGTACCTTTAAGGTATAACCCAAATATAAACTCATGTCCTGCAGCCTCGTCTTTATATTCAAAGAGGACCAGTCCAGCTGCTGATGCAACACAGAAGGACTCGAGTCTTCATTTTCCCGTTTCAAGGCTCCAGTTAAGAGGCCTCAACACACAGTCTTCCCCACCCGCAGAGCCTCTCCCAGGCCAAGTCCAAATCCCCTGCAGCTCAGCCCTTTAGGGCCCCTGTCCCCACCTGACTCTCCATCCACCCGCTCATCACTAACACTCTAGGCATCTATCTGTCCCATCCGTCTCCCCTCTCACCCGTTTCCATTTCCCCAGCCTTCCCTCTTCCCATCTCCCAGTTTTGCCTCAACCTTGCAGGAACCCAGCTGGATGGGTGAGGGCCTGGGAGGGAGAGAGCTGGAAACAGTCACCTACACACAACGGGGCCCATGGTACCTGCAAGACAGAAATCCCACACTCCTCCAGATCACAGAGCCCCCCTCCGGGCCTCTCGAGCCCCAGCCTCTGCGTCTGCATTTACCTTCCCTCTCAGGGACCGGCTGCCAGAAAGCCGTTTCTGAGCTCCAGGCCTAGGCAAGGGGCAGGAGGTGAAGTCGCTGTGAGTCCCAGGGTCTGGAGCAGCGCAGACCTCGCTCCAGCTCCCTTCCCCTTTCTCTGTTTGACCCTGAGAGTTACAGCCCTTTCCTGCATAGGATGCCTGTAACTCACTCCCAGCCAGGCACTGGGGGCGCAGGAGGGTGGAGGGCATGTGGAAGTAGGAGGTAGGAGCCTTCGGGTGGCAGTCCTTCCCTGCTAGAGTCGCACCTCAGAAGGTGCTTATAGAGAAGGTTCTAGAATCGGAGATGAACAGAGCTGGGGTCCATATCACAGCCTCGTGTCCTGAAATCTGTTCTTTCCTAACGAAAGTGTGTCCTCGCCACAGTCCCTGACTACTCTTCCTGACGGCACCCAGGAGTGAAAACACGAGGCCCCTGGATGTGAACATTCCCTCTGAAACTGAAATTTGGGCAACTTCACAAGCCGGGGCTCGCAAAGCTCTGTGCATGGCGTGAAATTCATTGATTTTCTTCGCACCACAAATACTAACCACACCACTGACTTTGGGACGGTTTGTAGAGGCCAGGCCATTGCTTAAAACCGCATGGAAAGGCTTCTCTCCCTTCCTCTCAATAAGCCTCCCTCCCCCCGCACCTTCAGCACCCTCCCCCCCCTCCCAGGTCCTCCTCAGCATCCCTACAATCCCTGCCTTGTGCCCTCACCGCCAGGCCTCAGCTTCCTTCCCCAGCCCACCTTGCCAGGCCTGATTCTCTGGCGCCCTGTCCAGCTCCTCCCATCTCTCACCCCTGGCGACACCGTCACTGACAACAGCGAGGTGACGCTCAAGACCTAGGACAAGCCTGTGAGGTATGTGGTACCACAATCTCATTTTTTTTTTTTATTGTGGTAAAATAAGCATAATATAAAGTTTGCCATTTTAATCACTGCTTTTTTTTATAGTTTACTTTCAGTTTTATTTTGAATCAGTTTCAGGAGTACAGCATAGTGGTTAGCCGATCATATACTTCACAGTGTCCCCCTGCTATTTCCAGTACCCACCTGGCCCGGTACATAGTTACTGCGATATTATTGACTATATTCCTTCTGCTGGACTTTACATCCCCAGGACTGTTCTGTGCCTGCCAATCTGTTCTTCTTAATCCTTTCACCTCTTTCGCCCATTTTAATCATTTTAAATTACATGGCTCAGGGGCACCTCGTACATTCACAACGCTTCGAGACCATCACCACTGTCTTCTTCCAGAAGGTTTTTATCACCCCAAAAAGAAACCCTGGACCCATTTAGCATTTGTAGGTGACAATTAATATCATCGAACTCCTGCTGTCACCTAGGAAGAGAAAGCTACGAGTGACAGTATCTTCAAGTATAATAGCAAGCCAGATTAGCACACACTGGGAAGGCATCCGCTGTTTAGGTTGTGGCTCTGATTGCTGAGAAAAAAAGCTTTAAAATGCTTTGAGGGGACTCTAATTGGAAAGAAACAAATGGATTAGATTTTCCTAATTTAGCAGTCAGTTAACTGTGACTCATCCGCCTCTCTCAGCTCACGTGACCAGGACAGTAAACACAATGTTGACAAGGAAATCTAGCCCTGAAATGGGCAGGTGCCAGCCCTCAGACAGAAACCGGAGCGGGAATGCGCTGGCTTCCTGTGCCCCTTCCATAGCCAGATCGCAGGGCCACACCAGGGTCCATGACACCGCCCTGGGTGACAAGGGCTGGTTTCTCCCTTCCAGCCTAGGAGCTTCAGATGTCACGGTGAACACCTCGCCTCCCACCGTCTGCTTTCAGGGCGGCCTGGCTCTGCATGAATGGCGAGGAATTGGGGATCCGCCCACGCCCTGGACAGTCACCCTCTCCCTCAAGGTCCCTTTCAGCAGGAAGGACTTTGGGGAGATGAGGCAGGGTCCTGTCCCAGCTCTGCCTCTCCCTGTCTGTGTGGCTTTGGGGAAGTTACTGACCTGGTTTCCCCATCTAGAATGAAGATAAAAATACATTTCTCTCCTACAATAGTTGAAACCAAACGGTCATACAGTTGTCCCCCCCTTACCTGTGGGGGACACTGTTGAAGGCCCCCAGTGGATGCTCGAAACCATGGATAGTACCGAACCCTACATGCACTATGTTTTTTCTTATACATCCACACCTATAATAAAGTTCAATTTATAAATTGGGCACAGTGAGAGGTTAACAACAATAGCTAATAAAATAGAACAATTATAACAATACACTGTATAGTTATGTGAGTGTGCTCTCTCGTTTTAGGGGGTTCCTGGCTGAAGTCTTCCCAGAAGCTCAACGCTTTCTGAGCAACACGTTGCCGTCAGTTGGGACACGTTTTCCATTCACATCGTCCAGCCCCCAGAGTTTTAAAGCCTTTTCTGTCTTGACTGACCACTTATCACACAGTGTGGCTATAACTTTTGAAGCTTGAGGTATGACCCCAAAACCAATACAAGTTTCTTTTGCCTTCACAGTTTCACGGATAGAAGATCTGTTCTTACTGTAGATCTTTGCTACCTCAGAGTAGGATTATTATTTTTTTTTCTTTCCTTATTAAGTGAAGAACTTTCACCCTGCTGCCCAAAGGAAGCACTTTAGGGCTCCTTTTAGGCATAATAGCCAGACTGCCAGTATCGCCACGCTGTGCTTTGGGGCTGCTGCTAGGTAAAGTGAGGGTGACTTGGACACCAGCCCCCCGGTGTTGAGACAGCCCTCTGACCACTGAGACGGCTACTCGGTGACTATCTGTTGGGCGAATATTGAAGACCTGGTAACTGCTTTGGCAAAGTCATTCATCGGGGTGAGTTGTAACTGAGGCTAACAACATGAATATGTCCCACCGGGCAAGGGACAGAAATACCGAAACCACCAGGCCCTAGGGAGGGTGACAGAAGAAGTTTTTGTTTCCTCCAGGAGAAAACGTGGGTGCAAGGACGCCAGGGGCAGTGGCTGTGGCCTCGCTGGAGCACTGGGTAGTAAGGCCGCACACGAACCAGGAAACCTTGGTCTTGTATTTGGGCCAAACACAGAAGCAGGCCGAGGGGCCCTTGGCCATGCTGGTGTGGGGCAGGCTCTCTGCACTCGTGGTCTAAGGAGAGGAGGGTGTGAGAAGAACTTTTGGGTTGATATCTGGTCACGGAAGATGGGTTCATGGTCACTTATTTGGATTCCAGCATTCTCCATCAAGCCTGTGGTCTGAACAAGCTCTCTTAACAAGCCTGATTTCTTCTAGATAGGACTGACCTTAGGAGGCGAGTATTTATTCAGTACTCTAAGGGTGTGGACTACTCCGTGAGTACTCTATTGGGTGGGCATCAGGTAAGGCTTAAGGAAGGGGAGCTTGACTTGGGGGAAAGTGATCCCAGTGCAATGATGAGTGAATGGATTAGAAATGCATAGTGCTCAACAGAAACTATATGTCTATCCAAAATGCCCTGAAGCGTCTGGTATCAAGATTGCCTACAAAATATCATAAATCCTTAAGAGATAGATATAAGCATGAGAGGAAAAGGAAAACTGAAATATTAAAACAGAAAGAAGCTTAAAAATAGCAAATTACCAAACCCAACTGGTTGCATATTTTCAGGCTTTTAAGTAATGAGTGGGGGGAGACATTTAGAACCAGACAATTGAAAGAAGAAAAAAAAATTCCAGACGATGGTAAAATTACTAAACATATAAGACATTCAAAAGAAGAGCACACACAAAAAACATGTCATTTAGGAATACTTGGGTGTCTGTTGTCTTGAACATCTTTGAGATCAGCGAAGCAGAGAGATTCAAAGAGACAGCAGGGCCCAAAATCAACTCATCTCCAGGAACAGACTGATAATCAAAGAGGAACGGAGCAGAAGGCTTTGTTAATCAGGATAAAGAATTTGCCGTATTCAAATGAAATAACAGCAAAGTGGAAGGGTGCCAGGGCAATACCAGTTTTCCAAGCAGGAATAAAGGGAAAGCTAGGAAATTACAGAGCCTTCATCTCAATGTCTGTAATTTGTAAAATAATAGAAACAATTTCAGGGTAAGTTTGCCAAATGCATTTACAAATGAGTATCACTCCCTTTAATCAGGCGGCAGATAACCAACAAGGCTGGTTAGAGGATTGAGATTTACAAATCTATCTCTCTCTCTCTCTCTCTGTCTTTTTGATGGGGCTATGACACAATTATTAATTACATATGACTTATTTTATTTTAATGTCCAGATTATTTTACACAGTGGCTAGTTCCAATGTGCCATGGTAGAAAAGAGTACAACAAAAAGTAAAGCAGAGAAAAACAAAGAATTGTGTGCTCCACTGTTCAGTACAGGAGCCATTCGCCACACATGGCTAGTAAAGGAAATACAATGAAAAATCCAGCTCTCAGTCACACTACCCACCTTTGAAGAGCTCCGCATTGGACAGTAAGGATGGAGGACATTTCCATCATGACAGAAACTTTTATTGAGCAGAATGGCAAAAACAAAACAAACAAACAAAACCCCTCTCTTTCAAAAGCTGGCTTTTCCCAAAATTGTGAGGCAACAAACATCTATTTTCGGACTCTCTTTTTCTGTATTCACTGTCACTCATATTGTTCCTCTGTCTCTTTTCAGGAATTCAATTGCAACTAGTCTTCCCTTCCTGAAAACCTGCTCTCAGGAACAAAGTGACTAAACTCATTCATACTCAAGTGCACATGACTATCTTTTGACCTCATCATTTCCTCAAAAGCATTTGCATTCCAACAAGCCCAAGCCTAAGGCTGAAGGAGTACATTTATAATTGTGGCCCTTTGGACATCTGCACCACAGGTTGAGGTGTGGGTTTTCTCCAGGCCAGGTGAGTATTTAAGTCTTCTAATGCTTTTGAACTGTGAATAGTCCTTTCTGAAATGAGACTACTCACCCCTATCTATCTGGCTTGTGATTCCAGTTTTCTCCTGTGCGTTTTCTCTGAGTAAGTAATGACCTGGAGTTGCATATGTTCTAACTTTGCGAAATCAAATAAATCATATAACAGAAGGTCCTATGTATTTATAACCAGACACCACAGATTGCAGGAGCTGCCTTGGACATTTAGCACCTAGCCTTCCTTCCTGGGATAAATGAATCCATCATAACTTGCTTCAGCCAGAAGGACAGCCTGTGGGTCTCAGAGGACAAACAGAAGTTCTTTGACAGAGAGGACAGAAAGCGCTGACAAGGACTCCCTTGGTTACCACTGAGGTGCGTCTCCACCTGAGCCAACAGGTCCCTGGTGCGTGTAATCACCTCCGTGGCCAGAGCAGGGTTGGGCTGTTCGAGACACATGATTTGCCGCATTGTCTCCCTGTGATCATTTGGAAGCAGAGGGAGCTGTCTCTCATGACAGGTCACAGACATGCACCAGGAGGACTCCTTGATGCCTGCCTGGTGGGGCTGGGCCCTGGAGGCCACCCAGGCGCCTGTTTTTGTTAAGAAACAAAAGCCTAGCTCCCAGCTGTGGCGCCCAAATCTGGCTCTCACTGTACAGGCACTGACAGCTCAGGCCTGGCCAGGGGGGACGCTGGGCTCTGCCAATCTCTTGCCCCCTGTCTGCAGCCACCTCGAAAACCAGGACATGGAGTGCTCAGGGTGGGCGGGTGCCCAGGGAGGAAAGGGAAAGTGTGCCAGCCAGGGGGAGCCACGCTGGACCTGAAGCCTTCGGCTTCATGTCGTGAATTTATCTGCTCAACTCCAGCAAGAAATGTCCCTGGCAAGTTCCTTCTGACTTTCTGTATACAGTCTCTGTGATTATAGGGCAATAAAGCAACAGAGAATGTGTCCCCATCACTCAAGGGGACTGATAGATAGCCCTTTAAGTCCAGGTGCTCTGAAGTGACAAAGCGGGGACAAGCTGAAGGAGTTGATGGTTTATATGTTAGAGATGTTGATTGCTTCCTGCAGACCTACAAGCAAAATGTTACTACCATCACCATTCAAGACGGAGCGTTAAACACGGTTGTGCGTGCTGGCTCTCCTGTACTGAGCCAGGAAGGAAAGAGAACTTGTGCCAGCCTTGAGAAGAAGATAGATTACCAGAGCAAAGGAAGTTCCCTGAGTGTGATCTGAAAAATGAATTTTCAAGATCTGGACAACAGAACAGATTCATGTGGGCTCCCAGCCTTTTGGTGCATGGGGGACCCTCCAACCAACTGAGCCACCAGGCCGGGGCCATCTTTCACCTATTTTAAAACTTGTTAACAGTACCTTTGTCATAAAGTTTAAACGTCTTTTGTGGTCCAATTTAGCAGCCACTTGCCGTGGCTCTGACTTCATATGCTGTTTAAATGTCTGTCCCCAGAGTTGATAAAAATATTCGCACACATTTGCTTGTAATATTTTCATGATTTATTCTTTTCTTACTAGCTCAAAATCCATCTACAAGTTATATTGCCCTATGTGAAAGAGAAGCTTACATTATAAAACCAGGTGAAAAAATAATATGTAACCAAAAAATGACGCATAGAAAAGAAATTAAAATAAATATACCGCCCTGGCTGGTGGGCTCAGTCGGATGGAGCGTCATCTGGTGCACCAAAAGGTTGCTGGTTCCATCGATTCCCAGTTGGGGCACATATCTAGGTTTCGGGTTCAATCCCAGTGCAGGGGGCATATGGGAGGCAACTGATTGACGTTTCTCTCTCTGTCTCTCCCTTGCTCTCTCAAATCAGTAAAAACATATCCTCCAATGAGAATAAAAAATAATAAAAAAATAAATATTCCAAAACAATAACTGGTTGTCTTTGGGTACAGAGATTAGGTGTGATTTTTCCCCTTCAAATTGTTTGTATGTTTCAGATTTTAGATAGTATTGGTTATATTTATAACACCTGTAATGTTCTTTTTCTTTGGCACTCCACCCTTGGCCACCGATGCGGGCTCCTGATGCAGGCTGGGCCTGTCCGAGTCCTTCACTGGGATTCCCTTAGCTGCTACAGGAGGCAAAGGACACCCCTGCCCCTGGTCACAAGGCTGACAGGTGTGTGGCCAGAGATGCTTATAGACCGGCTGTAGCTGACCAGATAATGAAATAAGCCACACACACACACAAACACTCAGAGACAGAGACCAAGGACACACTTCACGTAAGCCCTGGCTCTAATTTTCCAAATGCTTGGGCCCATCTGTGGTTGAGTTGCCCTAGCTGATAAATCCCTTCCCTTTTTTTTCTTTAGGGTAACTAGTATTTCAGTTACTTGTACTAGCAAGGCCCTAGATGAAAAGACTATAAGAAAAGGGAAATGAGGGAAAAGTTTTAGAGACATGAAAACATCATTAGTAGGAAGTAATCACATACATCCATCCAGTAATGAGGCAACCTTCACTTTGTGGAAGAGACATAAATACATATAATATAAAATAGCAGTGACTTGGGTTGTAGCCATTAGGGCACCTTATTACTTACTGAAAGAGATAACTAGCCAAATAAGATGGTAGCAAGCACATGCATAATTTCATAATATTTGTGTTCCCAGCAAGGCAGGGAGGGCCAATGAAATTAAGAGTAATGTGGATAGGAACAGACATGGCCGTCCTAAAATACAGCACCTCAGGTTGGCTTAGGAGAGATGTCCAAATAAAGAGACCTACATACATTTGCAGGCATACCTATTAGACTCCATTTGTGGATTTTAATAACGGGCATTGGCTTCATCTTAAAAATACTTACAGGCAGTATTTTATATCATGGGGCTCAAGAGTTGAAGAACCTTAAAGAGTGTGGCTCATTCATCTTAGAGTTGTAAACCCTGCAGAGATCAGGGCCCTTACCTAGTGTCACATGGCGAGTAATCCCAGAGCAGGATCCAGACCCATGTCTCTGGGACCCAGCTCAGCGGTCTATTGCCTTTCAAGTGCCAATATGAGATGACTAAAGTGACCAGGAAACAACAAAAGCAAAAATCTCTCTCTGTGTGTGCACACATTCCAAAATAGCAAATATGTGTTACCTTAAAAAAAAAAAAAAATCTAATCATTTTTATACACAGACACACACACACACACAAATCCAAATCTCTGGGAAGTATTTTAAAGATGTGTGTTGAAAGTACACTGTTGTTCAAGAGGATTGAAGTTAATTGCTCGTGGAAGAAACATTTTTCTGGGTGGAGGTTTGTGCTTGACTTACACAGGCCTTCAGCCTGACAGGAGATGAGTGATTCTCTTAACCTTAATCTATTCTTCACTCCTTGGGATGACAGTCATCATCTGAAGTCATTTGTAAGTTTTCCAGAAGTGTGGAAAAGCTAACCTAACCATACCTTTATATCCTGTTTAAAGGGCAAAATTTTACTTTTAGCTTGAAAAGAATTTTTAAAAGGACCTGCCACCCTCCAAGAATGCGACTAGTTAAGGCTCTCAAGGACATCAAAGAGCTATTGCTGGTGGGTGGGAATCTGTTGTAACTGGTTATGGTTACACCTCATGATTTGGGGAGCGTGATTACTATCTTTCTGAATGTTGAATTTTAAAAAATTGAACAAAAGGTTAAGTTCAGCCTGATTGTTTTTTTACAATTTTTCAGTACATGTAAAAAAAAAAAAAAAATGCTTGGGGTATGTTTGGGGCTCGGCACTCAAAGGTTTAAGAGTCATTTAGGATCAGAAGAAACCAGGCCAAGGCAGCCAGGTACTCTGTGGTTGTGGGGTGGTACTTACTCCAAAACTCATCCTCGGTTCCCATCAGCACCTCACAACCCGTTCAGCCAAAGCACACAGGCTACAGGGGAAAACAGACCCTACCCGCCTTGGAGGGAGATGGAGTCCATTGCCATGGCCCCTGCTGCAAGTTTGCATTCAAATTTTACATTACACTTCCTACTTTTCTTATCTTTGTTCTAATAAATTTACTTATATTAACTATAATGTTAAAATAGAAGTATAGAATAAGTAAATTGTATCATAACTAAGTATAATTGTAAATAATTATAAGCAAAATATAATTGTAATGAATAAATATAATAATGAATAATAAATGAAGTATGTTAAATAGGTCTTTTAAAAATTTTTCAAATTTATCTTTATTGTTGAAAGTATTACAGATGTCCCCCTTTTTCCCCCTTGACCCCCTACACCCTCCCCCCGCCCCCCCCAGGCCTTCGCCGCACTATTGTCTGTGCCCAGGGATTATGCATATATGCTTATAAGTTCTCAGGTTTATCTCTTCCCCCCCACCCCCGCCTTCCCTCTGAGATTCATCAGTCTGTTCCCTGCTCCATGTCTCTGGTTCTATTTTGTATAATAATTGTGAATAAGTATAATTATAATAAGTAAATATAATAATGAATAATAAATTAATTATATTAAATAGGTCTTAAATATAGTATTTATTTCTTTATATTAAACTCACAGCTCTCTCTAGCCCCTCCTTTGCTTTACTGTCTCTAGAGCACTCATCACGTCTATGGAACCATACACGTTGCCTGTTTTCTTCGGTTATTGTCTTCTCCCCTCCTAGTGAGTGTTGTTTATTTTGTTCACTGCTGCACACCAGGTCTAAGAACCAGGCCTGGCACGTGGCAGGCTCAATAGATTCATATTGATGAATGACGAATGTTTTCAATGATGAGGTGTTAAATCGGACCAGCAGTGGCAAGTGTGCATGGTTTCGGAAGTAACAATGTGTGGTGTTCAGGGGGAGCATCAGGGGAACATAGCAGCAATGACTCCTCCCCACTTGCTTGACATAGTGAGGTGTTGCTGGACTTTGGAACCCATATCCTGACGCCAGTGTCCTGAGCCCCTATCATGAGATATTTCTGAATTCCTGATGAGTTAGGTCATTTGATTTTACTTCCCACTGGTGTCCTCTGATGTCATGAGGCTGGTCTTCAGGGCCTGCATGTCCCTGCCCATGTAGATCCTTCTCACCCCTCATAGCCCAGCTTGGCCAAACCTCTTCTGTGACACTGGCCTTCACTTAATGGTCCGGATTCAAAGCCAGTCTCTCTCCTTTTCAGAGGGAAGCCTCTCAGGCCCAGTGGGGCCAGGGAATGGTCATGGCATGGGCTTTGCCGAGGTGGCCTGAGAGGGAGAACAAGCTGATTTCAAAGCATATACAGCAGTTTTGAAAGAAAGAACACTGATGTGGAAACTAGTACTCCTTCCACTAAACCACCAATCCCAACCACAGACTCCCTTAATCTTGTCTTTCCTGCCGGTTCTCCGGAAAACATTTACTTTCTTTCATCTATGGTGATTTCAGACATAAAAAGCACATTTTTGCTAGTTATTGACAGCTCTGAGCTTACTTAAAAGAGAGCCAACTTGTTATCTTTAAGAGTATCCCAACTTACCTTGTTTATATAACACCAGCAACACTGACTATGATGAGTCTTTATACAGAGCGGCCTGTCCCAGGTACCCCTCTAAGCTAACTACACGTATTAATCATTACCCTACAAAACAACTTTACTGTTACATAGGGACTGCTATTATTCCTATTTCACAGATGAGGAAACTGAGGCATAGAGAGAGGATGAGTAAGTACAGAGAGCTGGTAAGCTGCAGAGTGGGGACTGGGATCCAGGCCCTCCCCCATTTGTCTCCCACCTTCCTCTTACCCCACCACCGCACCTGTCAGCCAAGCTCTGGCCCTGGTTTTATTCCTCTGGTCACAGAAACACTGTTGCCCATCTCTAAAATCTTCTCTCAAATCAACCGTGGTCAGTTCCTTGACATTGGGATAAAACCACTCAGGGCCCTTCTCCGCTCTTTGTAAAACACCCATGAATCTGATCAGCCCACCTCTGGGCTGGTCCCTGCTTTTCCACGCCCATCTCTTCTGACGCTCAACCTTCTCCCTGTCTGACGTCTTAAATGGAATATTTGGCAGTGAAGAGTTTGGCTGGAAAATGCCGTGACCTGAGGGGTCTCAGGAAGGTGAACCTGGTGCTGGCATGTGGAGGCCCGGGAAGGGTGTGATTGAGGAAGCGGGTGGAGAGAGCTGGTTGGGAACTTTCCCTGGGCCACTGTGGACATTGTAGGAGGCCTGGGCACGGAAGGGAAGGGGTGGGTTCAGGAGGCACTTCACAGAGAGCCAGCGGGGCCTACAGGTGGGCATCTGCCTCTAGGGACACCGAAGAGAAGGCAGTTAAAAGGCTCCTGGCTTTGGGCCTGGATGGGTAGAACAAGAGTGTCATGACGTGAAATAGGTCCATCAGGAAGCTCGTCTGATTCAGTAATAACAGGAGGTTCATTTTAGAATCCCTGGCATCACCCGTTCAACAGCTGGAAGGCACCTAAGTGAGCATTTAATGAGCTCGTTCAAGGGTCTCGCAGGGCGTGGGATGTTAAATCTCCCAGAGGAACTACCGGGAAAGGGTGCCCAGGGCCAGGCCCTCCTCCTGGGGGCGCCTGCCAGAGGCTGGGGAGTGAGGAGCCCGCCCTCACAGGGTGGAAGTGGGCATGTGGTGTGAGCCTGAGCAGCATGGCATGGCTTACCCAAGGGCCTTGTCCCAAACCCTGGCAAGTGACTTTCCTGCGTCCGTCACACCTAACAATCCTCAGGAGTGACCGTGTCATTAGTTACATGGCAAACTGGTTATGGGCTTAGTCCCTAGACTTGATCTCACTTCAAGCTAATTTATTTTTTTTAAAAAAAATAACGAAGTCAAGCCGTCTTGAATGGGCCACCCCGTTTCTTTCTCCAGGGGCCCCACCGGTGCCAGCAGCCGCGCCCTGCAGCGAGCAGCAGCGCCGCCCGTCGCCCGCACCCAGGCGCCTCCCGGGGCTGCGGAAGGGGAGCCCGGAGCCAGCCTCGGCCGGGCCCGCCCCGCCCCGCAGGCCGGCCCGGGGCGCTCGCGGACGGCCGGGGGGCGGGCAACGCCGCGGGCGAGTTTCCAGAATCTAAAGGAGTTGGTGACCCCTCCTAGGGACTGACCCCCGGCCCCGATGGGGGACAGCGTCCCCCATGTCACAGAGGTCAGGAGCGGCCGGCACGCGCGGCAGAGGCCGTTCGAGCGAGCCTGCGGGGCGAAGCCGCTCCCTCCCGAGCGTGACTGGGACCCACGCCCCGAGGCGCGGCGGGGCGCGCGGCCCTCCGTCGGCGGGGAGTCGCGGGCTCCGGGCGGGGGAGGCGGCCCGCGCCGGCCCGGCCGCTCGGAAGCCCCGGATCTGGAGGCCGCGGGTCGGGCCGGAGTCCAGTCCGGGTTTTGCCGGCTCGGGGGCCCCGGGCGGCGGGCGGGAGCGGGGGCAGCGGCGCCCACTGCTCCGCCCGGGCGGCCGCGGTAGGCCCGAGAGGCGCGGCCCGGCCACCGGCCGCATGGGGCGCAGCGCGGCCCGCGGCTCCGGGGCGGCGGCGTTGGCGGCGGCAGCGCGCGGCTCGCTCACACCCACCCCGTTCCCGCCGTAGCCCGCAGCCCGCAGCCCGCAGCCCGCAGCCCGCAGCCCGGCGTGCACCCGGGGCCGCGGGAGGAGCCGCAGCGGCGGGAGGCGGGCGGCGGAGGCGCGGGCATGCAGGCGCGCCGCCTGGCCAAGCGCTCCAGCCTGGGCGGCCGCCGCGGGGGCCCCGCGCTGCCCCCGCCGGGCCCGGCGCCCGAGAGCGGGAGGCCGCCGCTGCCCCCGCCGCCCCGGAGCGCGGGCCCCGGGCCCCCCAGGGCCGCCGCGCCGCCCGAGCCGCTGCTGCTGGGCGAGGAGGGCGCGGACGACGAGGGCGCGAGCCGGCCGCCGCGGGGGCTCGGGCGGGTGCCGGAGAAGCCGCGGGGGGGCGCGGAGGACGACGACGACGACGACGACGACGAGGAGGGGGCCGCCGAGGCGGGGGACGGCGACGACGACGACGAGGACGGCGAGGAGCGCTTCCTGCCCCCCGGCCCCGGCCGCGCGCTCCCCAGGGGCCCGGCCCGCGGCGCGCTGAAGGTGTGTGCGGGGCGCGGGGCGCGGGGCCGGGGGAGGACGGGCGGGGGTGACAGGCCGGGAGGGCGCTGGGCCCGAGGGGACGGCCGGGGGTGTGTCCGGCGCGGGCGGCGCGGGCCCGGTTCGCCCCGCCTGGCCCGGCCCCCTGCGCCCCGCGCCCCTCCTCCAGCCGGGTCCCGCGCGGGTGCGGGAGGAGGCCGCCTGGCCCCGCGAGGTCGGGAACTCGGAGCTGGGACGAGGTAGGCGCGGGTTGGCGCCGGGAGGGGGGTGTAATTCCTCCCCTCGCCCTGTTTTGAGGGCTGGCCGGGCCCATCGCCACCGGCCGGCAGCCCGTCTCCATCCAGAACAATTGTCGCCGAGTTTCCACCGCAGGCTCGGGAGGAACCGGTGAGCCCGGTGCAGCCACGGCCGAGCCTGCGGCTTTTACACGCGTGTTGCCGGCCGCGTCGGCGGTGCCCCCCCCCGGCCCCCCCGTTTAAACTGGACACTGTGCAGCATTTTGGCCTCGCGCGGTCAGGGAGGTGGGAGGGGCGGGTTTGGCTTTGGAGACGAGCGCGAGCTTGTGCCGAGGACGCGGCGACGGCCCCGCGCGCCGAAGCGCCGAGGTCCCCGGGGTGTGTGTCTTCAGGAGATAGGGGTTCATTATTACACAACTGACGGGGGGCTGGCGGGCCTGCGATTGGACAGGGCGAACCACGCCGCGGCTCAGGCTCAGTGTGTGTTGCTAAGAAGTTTTGAGGGCAGCAAGTGGTAGGAGGGAGGGAGTGCTTTTCCTCGGCAGTGCATCTGAAAGTCAGCTGCACGACCGCTTACTGGAGTTTTCAGAAGCTACTCGTATATTAGGAAGGAAAAAAATACGTAAACAAGTGAGTTTTCTGCAGAGGCTTGCCTAAAAGTCAGTTCCTCAAAGCATGAAATTGTAGTTGCAAAGAAACCGTAAACGTCCCCATTTAGAGCAGCCCCAGCGTAGAGATGGCCACAGACTCCTTTCCTAGACCACCCTGCAAGTATCTGCTCTGGGAGTAGGACATTTTCAGCAAGTAGTGATTTGGGAAGAGAGTTTTGACAGTTGCTTGCTGGAATCCAGGCCGTGACCGCACTCATTCCCACCGCCTGTTAAAAAGCCTGCATTGGGTGGCTGCAGAACATGGCTGGGGTTTGGAATTAAGTCGCATGGCACCAGTGACATTAAGGAACAGGAATAGTGAATCTTCAGCATTTTTGTCCAGAAATACTAAAAATATGCCTTGTGGTTCGAACAGTGCTTGCACAATTTGTGACAGAAAAAGGAATTATGATGTATACTCTGTGATCCAAGCAAACCCTATGGGATCAAATCTATAAAAACAGAGTAACTAAGATGTGGTCATTTACATTATCAAAAAATATTTTTCACATCTCCTAACAAATTTCTGTTGCATTCTATCAAAACGGGCTTTATTTTATAATGTTTTGATTTGCCCACAACTTTGCAGAAATGTATATATTGAGTAGTTGAGGTATAATTTGTGTAAGTTTTCACTGCTTTTCAGCCATCTTGACATTGCATCTGAAAGAGATTTCCTAGTGGAACATAACAGGACATTTTATTATAAATGTACATAATGATGCCAACATCACATATATGTATGTATATGTAGATATACACAGGGTATCCCAGAAATGTATGCACACTTAATAGCTGATACCTCAGTTGATGTTCCTTTCTTTTCACATTTTATTCATTGGAATTAATAATTATTCAAAGTGTGTATACATTTTTGGGGCACCCCATATAGGCTTATGCATTCCTTTATTCAAATATTTATTGAGCACCTACGATGTGCCAGGTGCTATTCTAGAACATAGAACTAAGCACCTTCATATACTCATCTGGTGAGAGGAGTCATAGCATCAATCAAACAAACATAACTAAGCATGGGTGCTTGAGAGTATGATTCGCGAGAGGGAGATCTTGGTATCTCAGAGTCCAGGAGGGAGAGGGCAACTCTGTTATGGGGAAGACCTCCCTGGGGAGGCCATGTTTGATCTGAGCTCCGAGCCATGCAGCTTGAGAAGATCTTTCCAGAAAGAAGGAATAATAGTGGCAAAAGTCTTGATGTGGGAAGGAGGGAAAGGTGAGCACAGTGGGACTTGGTAGGTCGGAGATATGCCAGGGAGGCAGGTCGGTACAGTAGAGCCCGGCAGGCCTTTTGAAAGTAGTGTGTGACGACTTTGGAAAGTTTTAAGCAGTAGTGGCATACAGAGTGGCTTGTGTTTTTAAAAGGCCATGCTGTGTGGAGTACAGTGGACAGCAGGGAGAAGCAGAGGCCAGCTAGGTGGCTGCAGTCCAAAAGAGAGGTGAGGGCCACGTGCTCCAGGTCAACAGGAGGGAGTCAGAGGAGACAGAATTGGGATCTATTGTGACAATCGACCCTGGAGAACTTGCTGATGTGGGGGAGGAAAGAGAGTCCAGGGTGTGAGGCCCCGCCCGATGCGAAGGCTGGTTAGACGTGCTGTTTTCCGTGATTGGGAAAACTGAGAGGACAACAGATTTTTCGGAGGGAAAAGAGTCCTGTTTTAGACTGTTACATCTGAGATGAAGGTTAGACATCCAGGTGGAAGCTGCATTTGGGCAGCTGGCTGAAGGATGTGGAGCAAAAGGGAGAGGTCAGGGCTAGAGAGAGAAACATTTGGGAGTCACCAGCATGCCAATGTCATTTGAGAGAGGGAATGAGGTAGGCCAAGAGAGGAGAGCCGGGGCCAGACCCTGGGGTTGGCTCAGCACTGCTCGGGAAGCAGGTTTGGGTGTCGGTGGAGAAGGCAGCAACCATGAATGATGGAAAACCGGGAAATGTGAAGGCCAGCCAGCCAAGAAAAGAAATAGTTCTGAAAATGGGGTGCACTGAATGGTGCTGAGTACTGCTGGGATATTGAAGGTGAAGATGGAGGCGTGTTCATTCAGATTCGATAGTGTGGAGCGTGCTGGTGTCCTTGACAAAAGACTGTGAAGTCAGTGATGGGACTAGCGTGGGCTAAGCAGTGAACAGAGGTGAGGACACATGTGGAAAACTCTTTTACAGGTTTTGCTGGAAAGGAAAGCAGAGAGAAGCGGGGCGTCTGGAGGCATGTGGCCTAGATTTTTTTGACAAGATACAGTAGACTGTAGTGCATGATGGGAATATCTGGTCGAGGGTGAGCTTATTCATTTTCTATCACGGTGTAACAAAGCACCACAGACTTTTTGACTTACAACAGTTGTCACTGTTGTAAGGGGTCTGTGGGTTAGGAGTCCAGGCTCGACTTCCCTGGGTCTGTGTCCTAAGTGTCACAGGCTGCGGTCCAGGTGGTGGATGGACTGTGTTCTCATCGGGAGGCTGGACTGGGGAGAAGCTCACTCAGGTTGTTAGCAGAATTCACTCTCTTGCAGGTCTGAGGGTCCCCGCCTCTTGCTGGGTATCACCTGCAGGCTGCCTTTAGCTCTTAGAGCCCCTCTTCCCACACACAGTGCTTTGCCCTGTGTGCTTCCTCTACACTCTCTCTTACATCACCAAGCCAGTAAGGAGGATCTTACCACCTGTCTGCTAGTGAGCTGGAGTCTCATAGAATGCTCTCTAATCACAGGAGCAATAGACTGTCATCTTTGTTATTGTTAGAAGTGAGTCCCGGGTTCCACCCACACTTAGGGGGAGGGGATACACAAGGGCATGAATAGCAGGAGTTGAGGATCGTTGGGAGTCACCTTAGGGAGGAACCAAATATGCAGAGAGAAGAGGGATAATTTCAGGATGACAGTCCTTGGAAAAGCCATAGGGGAGGGGTCCTGGACCCCAAGGACAGAGGTTGGCCTTTAATAGAAGTAAGAGCCCTTTGCTCATTGAATTAGAGAGAAGGTGGAGACTGGGAGCCCAGGTGGTTAGTTATGTATCAGATGATGGTCAGATGAAGCGGTACTGGTCCGATGGCCTCTTTTTCCCCCATGCAGCAGGGAAGAAGGTCATCTGCTGAGGGTGGAGATCTGAAGTAGAGCCGAAGACATGACATAGTGTGTGTGGCGGGGGGGCACAGTGGAGAGCAGACATAGTAGAGCGATAAACAGAGTTGCCAGACTGTATCAGGGACCCATCTGGTGTTTGTGGTTCTGGGTATGTGATTTTCCCAATTTTATTCCATCAGCGCATGCATAGAGTAATAATAAGAGAATCCTAGTGAACAGTCATTGAGGGCCTGCTACGGTCAGGTCAAGTCTAAGTATAGAATCTCCTTTGAACTTGAGTGCATACCCGTGAGTCATCGGGCATCACTATCATCATCCTCATTCTGCAGAAGTGATCAGCCGTTCATTTAAAGATGCACAGGTGTTGAGTGGCAGAGCCGGGGCTGAGCCCTGCGAAGTCTAACTCCAGAGCTAGCACTCTGTGCCTTACGCTCCACTGTCTCTTGTAGACAAAGCAGACAGCTGGATTCAGCAGGGATGAGGTTCGCCAGGTGCGTGAGCAGTGGAAAGAAAGGGAGGAACATATTGAAGGTGGCCCAGCTGTGACTATAACGATAGACATGGGATCTAAGAAAAGTGAGGACAGGAGGGGGTGATGGATGGTCACAAAGTCATGGGTCACTGAATCAGAGAAAACAGAGTAAACCAATAAAATCCATAAAAGAATGGAAATGAAATGCAGGATAGTTTGGGTTCCAAAATAACATTATTAAAATGAATGTTTACTGATTACTTATGAGCCGGGAACTGTACTAAGTGGCTTATCTGAAGGAGAATCTCAAAACAGCATGACTTGGGAATCAAATGGCGTGGTTCTTCAGCTGAGGAAGCTGACAGCGTGGCCACTGCACCATGGGTTATGTCCACAGCCTGTGCTCTTAATCACTGGACTGGGATCCCTGCAATCTCTCTACATTTATTTGGGATTCATGTGCCCAGTTACTTCCAGGAGGATCCGGGATGGCTAAGGAAATAGAGGAATAAATGCTAGTAAGTATCTGAAATGTATTGCTTAATTACTATAATGAACACTAACGTACTCTTTAAATGAGACAACAGGAGAAACTTTATATTGTGTGGTTTTCAGTTTTTGACCAAAGAAAGCTTGCACATTTATCCTCAGTGGTAAGATCTCAACCCCTACCCGCAAAAGGAAACAACTAACTAACCTCCTGGGCCCTCATATAAGAAATACTAAGTAGCAGAGTAAACAGTATCTTCAACCAGACTTTAATTTTAAAAAGGTACAAGGACAGTGTCAAACAGAGGAAGGATTCTATAATGTGTTGTTACTCACAGTAGGGGGTTGAGATAATAAGGCCCAGGACTAGGCTCTGTGATGCTGTGGATTCGTTCAGGGACCAGAGCCAGAGAATCTGAGGGACTGATCATTTACTGGAATAAGAAGTTTAGGAAAAACCTGGACATGAAAGAGGGCTAGGCATTCTGTCAAGGTTTCCTCTAGTGAAAAACCGGGAAGAAAGGCTTTTAAATGAGATACTAGACGTCAAAGTTCCCACCATCAGTGCTCAATAAATATTAATGGAATGGAATCCGCTTCCTGGGTGCCCGCTGTTCGGGGATGGCTAACACAGCTATTAGACTATCTCTTGAATATCAGATGACTGCAAGGAGCCTTTGGCACGGACCGTGCAGCAAACACTGAATTCCAATTTGCTAACAAGCATGTGTCTTGCAAACGGTCTGTGTTGGCTGCAGAGAAAGGCATGTGCTTAAGATACCACACAAAGTTGTCATTCATGGCTGGAGTTGGAAGGGAAACAGAGATTATCTAGCAACCCAATACCCTCATTTGAGATACTGAAGGTGAAATGCCATTTCCCCCTGGGGCTGGTGGCCAGGCAGGTGGGGCAAGGGTTAGTGCCCTGGTCTGCCAGCCCCAGTTATCACCCAGTTATCACTGGGTTAGTTCCCTGCGTCCGGAATGATCTGCACTTCATTCCCTGAGATTTGTGGACCAAATCACAATTTTCTCAAGTGATCTACCACTCCCTGCTAATCAACTTCTATTTGGGGAATGTTCTTCCTTCTGACAAGTGTCTGCAGTCGGATGGGTGGGACCCTCTGTGAATCCTGCCTGGGCCAGTCCCACCACCCTGTGCAGTTTCCACGGGACGTGTGTATTCAGAGGATAACCTCAATGAAAATGGACTCTATCGTCTTGTGCTTCTGCTGAACTGCCGAGTAGATGTGAGGTATACTCAGCCCCTCACTGGGGCCTCCCCCCCTTCACCTGTATTTTCCACCAGCTGACCATGGAGTGCTCCATCCCAGACGCATTAGGAAATAGAGGAGAGAAAGGGAGAAGCCAAGCCCTCCCCTGGATCTGCTTCCCTGCTGCTTAGTGAGATGGAGCCTGAGAGAGCTACAGTCATGTGTGTGCTTGACCTGCTGAAGTTCCCGCCTAATCCTTATTAAACCTGTAGCCGCCCCATTACTGTCCTCTGCCTCACGAGAGGCTGGGGGTGGGGAGATGGGAGCCGTTCCCTCCCTACCACGCTGTGAGGTGTCAGAACTTCTGATCTGCCTGGAGCGACCAGGCCAGTCACAGTGGCTTGAAATAATGTCTAAAGTCAAGGAAACTTGACCTTCTACCTGCCCAGTGCCATCTCACATTAAGGTTGATGCATGGGCTTCGTTAGACATTCTGAAATCTTTTAGAATATTTGGAGACCCTCACAACCAACCTTCTGACTGGGCCAAATCCAAGCCGTTGACATCGGGATGATTTTCTTGGGGTTTGCTGTCTGCGTTTCTGGACATTGGCTCAGTAGAAGTGTATGGGCCACTAATCCATGGCCCTGCTTGCCATGTTCCTGAGACACACGGGGCAGTAGCAGCCATAAGGCCGACCTCCCCTTTCAGGGAGGCCCCAGCCTCACGAGTTCCTGCCAGGTTGTCCAGAAAGAGGTTCAGAGCCTCCCCTTTATCAAGGGAGATCAAGATCAGCTCTGCCGAGAGGCCCTACTTGGCTCCCACTATTTGGGATGTAATTGCGTTATGTACCCTAAAACAAGTGTAGCCAAATAGCCTATGTGAAGAAGATGGTGTGGTCTGGCCAGAAGGTAATCCCCGCATGGCTGGTCAAGGGTGAGTTTAGATCACTGAAACTGGCAAATAGTTGCTCTCATTTACTGGACCTGAAGGAATATAATATAACACTGAGATTTGTCCAGTAGAACCAGAGTGATAGCGTCCTAACACTTCGTTGAAGATACTGTTTTAGAAACTCCAGTGTTACGGTTTGTCCACAGGCCAAACAAGCTCCACTCCAGAGTCTTGAAGGAGAGACTGTCATTCTGGGCTAAGAACTTTATGGTAACACACAAGAGGGCTCATTCATCGTGCAGGACACTGGGGAACCTGGAGGTGCCAAGAGTTGCAAGGGCCTGGCCCAGACGTTACTCGACAAGGGTGACAGCTCAGAGTGCGTTGTCCCCAAACTGCACCATGACACACAGGAGTGCTCCCTGATTTCAGACTAATTGGGCATGGCTCGTCAGAATCAGTGAATGTCAAAAGTGCACCGACATTCTAAATTCAGTCCAGTCTTTTAAAAGGCTGTGAGCCTTGAAATACCATGTGAAAAACCCTGCAGACAGGATCATTTTAGTTCGTATGACCTTCACTGCAGGCTCATTAGGAGGATGGAGAGAACAGGCTTGTGGAAGCAGGTGATCCCGCTGGCTCCCCCGCACACGGTTACCTCTGCACAGATCAAGAAATGATGTAACACAGGCTCCGGGTTCCAGCGCCGGCTCCTCCACTTGCTAGTTGTGGGGCCTTATCAAGTTTCTTAAGGTCTCTAGGCTTCAGTGTTTTCAAATACAATTGGGATAACGTTGTCTGCCATAGTCTGTTGTTACTGAATACGGCCCGAGACCTCCTGAAACTAGACATGGTTGGCAATTTATTTCCGTTGTGGTTTCAGAAAGGAAGCTTTTGTGAAACTGTGTTTGAGGATCCCAAATCCCACAGTCATTTCGACTGTTCGGCCTCCTCCTGGGTCCGGGCTAGCAAGGCAGCTCAGAGCCGCCTCCCGGAAGGCAGTGGCTTCGCTGGTCTGAACTCCGAGGGGAGCCATCGTGTGTGAGAGCTCGACGGGTCCCCTTCAGCCCAGGAAGCTGCGAGTCGCTTACCCGCCTCTGCCTCTTAGGTTCATCAGGCTGCTCAGACCTGCAGCTCTTATAGAACACCTGGCTGCCATCCAGCCGGGCGGGAACAGGCTGACCGCACACCTACGTTGACGTGTGTCCCCTAAAAGCTGCCTAGGTGGCACAGCGACATCACCCCTGAGACGGAGGCGTGGGGTTGCCCTCCTGTTCCTCCTCTGCTCTGGTGCAAGGACCTGCTGTCCTTTTGTTGGGTGAAGGAGTCAGTCATTCATTCTTCGTTCTTTGGGTGCATGGGGATGCCTAGAGCAAAGTTACTCTAAGCCATTGCGCCTACTTGCTTCTGCCACTGGGGAGGCATCCAGAGGGTGCGAGGAGGGCTCTGTGGCGAAACAGCTGGGGGAAACTCCAGCTAAGAGCAGAGATACAGATTTTGTAAAGTTAGGAAGTAATTGGAAGCGTAGTACAACCCCCATACACCTATAAAGTAGTCACCGATCGCCCTGGCCAGGCGGCTCCGTTGGTTGGAGCGTTGTCCCATGCACCAAAAGGTTGCGGGTTCGATTCCCTGTCAGGGCACATGCCTAGGTTACAGGTTCCACCTGGGGTTGGGGCTCCTATGGGAGGCAACTGATTGATGTTTCTCTCTCTCTCCCCCTTCCTCTCTCTCTAAAATTAATAAAAACATATCCTTGGGTGAAGATTTAAAAAAAAAGAAGTGACTAAAATCAGACACCAAGAGCCTGTCGCGTTTCTAAGGAGGTGGTATAGATTGTACCATTAACTATTGATTGGACTATGGAGGCTTTTTCCCCCTAGAGCATCTTTCTCTTGGGATGCATTTTGGGAAATACAGGTTTATGATTAATTTTCTAAATAGGAAGTCCATGGGTAAGTGGTTTATACTTGGGATAAATAATGAAAATTGCATTATTAAAGAAATACATTGTCACATGCACAGAGAAGTTAAAAGGTGTAGCTGGGTCATTAGGCTCTGAAATATTTTTCCTCATAAGCTGATAATTTTTTCAGTATCAAGTTTCTTTAAAAAAGGAGTATTTCAGACCCAGGTGGAGTGGCTCAGTTGGCTGGGTGTTGTCCCATGCACCAAGAGGCTGCCGGTTCGATGCCTGGTCAGGGCGCATGCCCGGTTTTTGGACTCAGCCCCCAACAGGGAGCGTGCAGGAGGCAGCTGATGGATGTTTCTCTCTCATCGATTTTTGTCTCTCCCTCTCCCTTCCTCTCTCTCTAAAAAAAATAAATAAAAACATATTTTTTAAAAACTTTTTTTTTAAAAAGGAGTATTTCATGTGGTAAATTTTCACTTGTACATCTGTGAATACCATTCTCATGTGTGAAATTTAAAAACTGGTGGAAAACACACCTTTTCTGGGTAAATTGGGTCCACAGTGGGTCTAATGAGGGGATTGGAGCTGCGAAAAGTAGACGAGAGCAGGATTAATCAGTCCCGGGGTGCAAAGAATCACAGGTGTTTGTACCCAGGAAGGTGTATCTAAGAATATGTTTTCCACATTCTGAAAAGAAAAAAACTGAAAATATTAGAATACTCTAAATAAAAAGAGCTTATAAATTCACTGGCGTCCGAGGGTGGACACACTCTCTGTCAACAGTGTGTGACTGTTGTAGATAAAGAGGTTCAGCATTTGGAACACTGAATACCTTGAATCAGGACCCTTCATTGGATGTTGTCCAATGTCTCTTTTAGTATGAGCCAGCATTTAATGTGTTATAATTTATAGAGGGTGCTCATTGCCAATGTCATCTGACCCTCCTGATGAGCTTTGAAAGTAGATATAATTATCTCCATTTTATAGATGTGGAAAACAAGCCCCAGAGGAAAATGGGGCAGTTTCTTCAGGGAAAAAAAATATGAGGTAATTATATTCTAAATGACATAGATATTTGTCAAACATTTTAGAGAACATTTGGAACAACAGATTTAAAAAATAATTGGAATTGGTACCTAAGCAACAATGGGAATTGAAGGACAGAGGGGCTTTCTTTTGGAGTAAATTATAAATTAAAACAATGTGAAATATAATTTTTATGGGTTGTCACAAATACTGCCATGTAGCTTACACATGCTTTACAAGTCAGATACAAGTGCTTACTGAAGACCATACCTCACTAATTTCTATTAATTTGGTTAAGACCCAAAGTTTAACTTAAAGAACAATTTTTTTAATGTAAGCTTTTGAAAATGTTTTCAATTACCAGTTTCACATATGTGCAACACAAAAGTGTTTAACAAAATATTAGAAAAATAGTGGAAATATTAGAATAAGGATCTTAGAACTTATAAAAATAAATATGCGAAGAGATCTGAAAGAAAAGCAATCTTGTTTCATCAAATATTATCTCAGAAAAGGAAGGAAGATGTACCGAACTCTATCGCGTCTTAGAGTTGGAAAGAGGTGGTTGGCAATAAGGGAGGCAGCCCTTGGTAAGGGAGGTACCACTGGGAGGTTTGAAAGGACCCCAGGTAGGGTTTATGGAGAGGGAGCAGGGGCTGCTATTTGCATTTCTTGTTACATAAGTGGTTGCTGGATATTTAAAGGGTATGTACACTCTCTTAGTCAGCATTGCGCTGGAGGTTTAGCCAGTGTGATATGGCAAGAAAAGTAAATGAAAGGCATCAAGATTAGTAAAAAAGAAAGTCAAACTCTTGTCTCTATTTGCAGGTGATATGATCATTTACAGAGAAGACCCTAAGGAATCAATAAAACCAGTAGAACTGATCAGTGAAGTTAGCAAGGTCACAGTATACAAGGTCAGTTTACAAAGAAAGACAATTGCAGGCATTGCATTTTGGAAAATGAAATTTAAAAAAATATATATTTACAAAGGTATCACAAACTAAACACTCGGGATAAAATTAATGAAAATATACAAAAGAAATGTATAAAATCTATGACATGGATGAGAGTACTTAACTAAATAAATGAATTGACCATGCTCAGTTAGCAACTCAATACGGTTGAGATGTCAGTTCTCCACAAACTGATGTATAGATTCAACGCTATCCCAATCAGAATCTCAGCAGGACTTTGTGTAGGTGTCTATGGAATGCAAAATAACTATAATGGAAAACTTACGAAAAATAAGAACGAAATCGGAGGGCTTACTCTACTTGATTTCAGGGCTTACTATGAAGTGAGAGTAATGCAGAAAGCTTGCTGCAGGGCAGACAGATGGATTCATGTAACAGAAGAGAGAGCCCCGGAATACATTCACACAGAAATGGTTCAAGAAAGGCACCAGAGAAATACAGTGGAAAAGTGTTTTCAACTAACAGTCCTGGAAAGACAATCCACATAAGAAGGAAATGTTAAAAACCTCTGCCCCCTACCTTGCAACCATACAGGAAAGTTAATTCAAAATGAATCATAAATCAGAAGTGAAAACTTTTCTAAAGCTTCTTGAAGAAAATAAAGGAGAAAAATCTTTGAAACCTTAGATAGGCAAAAAATTTTAGACCAGAGCCAGAAAGCACTAGTCATAAAAGAAAAGAGTTTTGATAAATAACACTCGATCAAAATTAAAGATGTATGCCCATCAAGAGACAGCATTAAGAAAATAGGTTAATAATTAAATACATTTCCTTTTGTCTGGGAGCATCCAAACATTGCATTCATTTAGTGCCTGCTCTGCACCAGCCACTTGGCGGGATGCAGAGCATTACTATTGAACAAGAGACACATGGTCCTTAGGAGGCATTCAGTTTAGAGGGAGAGATAGTCACACAAATAATGTGAAATGACAAATGCAAGGAGAGTGTAGGTATAGGACTCATATTACAGTTTTCATTTTAGAAATATAGAAACCTGGCTGTGGTTAATAATCTGCTAAGTTGCCAGGCCAGTCTAAGCGCATGTTTGCCGGCTCCTGTCTGCATGCCCCCAACCACCACCCAACATCTTTTTTTTTCTTTCTTTCTTTCTGTTGTCCTCAGCAAAAGGAGTCACATTTTAACCTTAAGCTTAGAGTCTAGGATCAAGTGGTAAATGCTGTTCATGCTTTAGGGTTACTACAAAGAGAAATGGAACTGTGGATATTTAAAGAAATCCCATTTTAAAGTCACTGTCTTTTAAAAGGCCTTGTTTCAAAATTAGTTTTTCAGGCTATGATATCAACATCGAAGTTAGGCAAGTTTCCCTAATTATGTTCTCCTGCTGTGTGGAGCCTGGTGAGTTGGAAAGAGAGCCCTGTTCAGACGGTCCCTCTAATCTTTGCTAAGTATTTTTGGTGGATCCTTTTAAAAAGTTGGCCAAGTTGACAGGAAGGCGCTGGGGAGTAGGAGTGCAGAAGGATAGAGGGCTTGGAGCGTATCACGGGAGAGAAGACTGCTTCTCAGAGTAAATATGTAATGGGAAATGAGTGCTTTTGCCCTTTTTGGTTTTTACTCTTGGATTTGTGACAGCAAAACATTGTCTGTGTCCCTAGAGCCACTTCACGTATATACCTCTTGCATTTCTTACCATCTCCTTGCCAGTCGTCATTATTTCAATTTAATTATGAGGCAGCCATGGCCAGAGGTTAAATAGCTATTTGAAGATGACTTAATGCATGACTCTGAATCCTTTCTTTCTGATCCCCCCACCCGTCTTCTCCTCATCTGCCCTGTATTTGTAGATTTTCATATTGATAGCTTCCAATGCTACCCATTCTTGCTTTGGTCTTCTGTTTACTCAGGTCGGACTGCTGATAGTCATCTTGTTTCCCAGTGAGTTCAAGGCTGTCATCACAGTATTCCCTTCCCCCTAAGAAACACCCACCTATTCTCATTTTCTGCAATATGGGTGGTTCCAGTACCCAATAAAAATGCCTTTGTAGGGGTGGGTGCCCAGTAAATGTCTAAACGAATAGAAGTTGAAAGACCAAGGATGTCGTCGTCCAAACACTCCGTTCATGTTCCCTGATCGCCTGGCTTCTCTGTCCCTCACGTGGTACCAAGTCTGATGTGGTTTTTTTCATCATTCCTGCAGTATCCTCAATTGCTTACTTTTTGCTTCCAGTCCCTCCTCATTGGAGCCTGTTTTTCACAGAGCTGCTGAAATAATCTTAGGTCTTATATAACTTTTTCACATTCAAGAAACAATACTTATAGAATCATTTCAAGCCCTGATAAGAAGCAGCTAATGATCGCATAGGATTTCACTCCTCAATCACAAACACCAGGCGTTTGCTTGCTGTGAGCACCCTTCCAGACCACAAGAGTGACATCACTCACAGCGAGATCACTGACCCGCCAAGCTCAGTTCTTGGTGACCTACCTTGAAACAAAAAAGTAAGTCAACAATGCTTCAATAGTGGGAATAGATATAAAAAGACATTTCATACTTGCTTAATTCAAATCAGAAAACATTTAGTCAGTGCTGCAGTATGCAAAACATCACACATTTTGGGGGCTCCAAGGCAGCACTGAGTATTTCTTACAGAACTTAGCACTGATTTCTCAGTTTAAGGAAGAACACAGACACATTCCCTTCCTCCCACTTAACACTCAGCCTCAGCAAATGTGGTTATGTGATTTCTTGACCCACCACAAATTAAAAGTTGGGAATTAGCAGGAAGAGAGTGCATCTCTGCTTACAGGCCATGTCCTAAGAGCAGCAGGCGTGAAGCTGGTGGTGATGGAGGAGATGCCATCTGTGTTTAAAACACCATGCAAGTGAGCATAGGGAACAATGTATTTTAACTCTACGGTTCCATTTAATGTAGTGGGAAGGAGCTCCTGAGGGCATATCACTCTAGGTTATAGTTTAATAATATTTCCAGGAACTTGTACCATCAAGAAAGGTTTGTTATGCCCAATAGAGAGGCAAGAATGTAACTGATACATTTCAGAAAAATGTATAACAAAAATGATAAGATTTATCAGTCACAAGATAGCAACATCTTTTATTAAAAAATGATTACATGGCATATGCACACTAACATTGATAGGATTACTATTTTTACACCATAAGTACAGCCATATGGTAGCCCATCCCCAAGTAATTTCATGAATTCCCAGCAGTCGTGTAAGGGTTCTTGTCAGCGAAGCCCCACATTACTTTCCTGCCCTAATTTGCAAGGTGCAGATCTTAAAGTTCCAAGGAATGATATTCTAACCTTAGTGTGCAAAGCACATTGGACATTTAACATACTGTTGTTTTTCAGGGGGTTCTTACTGACTGAGGGCATGGATTCCCTTCTCGGGGCCATTGCTCTCAAAGTGTGCTTGCCCTCGAGAGTCACCTACCAGCAAACGAAGTGCCACCCCCGTGTGGCTGCTAACAAGCACAATCCTGACCGAGCAGGGATATTGTCAGTCCTCACACTCTCAATGGGAGACCTGAGAGGTCCTGCCAGGGTCAGCTGGAAAAAAACAAATGTCCCAACCTGTACAGTTGGCTCATGTGTTCTCCCTACATTATGGGAATAAACCTGCCTGTTTTCCAAAAAACAAAACAATAGCCGGGCCCAGCAGGCTGAGGTCTGGAGACGGTCAGGAAGCAAGCCTGCTTGCACGTAACCTGCTCTATGCCAGCACCTTCCCATGGTCCCCACCTGTCAGTTACAGGGAGCAGACATGTTGACAGATATTTGCAGCACAGCCTTTGAGTTCTGTACGTAATGAGCTCAAGTGTTCTGGGAACCTAAGAAAGGGGGCATTAACTACTTGGGGGAGTCCGTGAAGGCTTTGAAGTAAATGATGTTAGCACTAAGTCCGAAGGCTGGAAGGAGAGGTGAAGCGGAGAAGGTGGTGAATGGCCCTCTAAGCAAAAGCGGAACAACACAAACGCAACAGCGAGTCAGGGACAGGGAGGGAGCCCAGTGGAGGCTGTGGTGGTGGTCGTGCTGGAGGCCATGGTGGAGGCCCTGGTGGTGGTGGCTACAGTGGAGGTGGGCCTTGGTGCCAGGAGATCACGTAAGATGCATTTCAGTTGGATGGGGAAGGTGTTTTTGGAGGGAGGGATTAAGTAGTGTTTTTTTGTCCCACACACCTGTCATGCATGATTTTTTTTTTTTTTTAATATGTTGTTATTGATTTCAGAGAGAGGAAAGGAGAGGGAGAGAGATAGAAACATCAATGATGAGAGAGTCATTGATCGAGCCCGCAACCCGGGCATGTGCCCTGACCAGGAATCGAACCCCGATCGCCTGGATCCTAGGTCGACGCTCAACCACTGAGCGACGCCCGGCTGGGCTCATGCATGATTTTTAAGTGCTATTCCTATAAATACAGAAATGACAAGCATTTGCCCATTCTAGTAAAAACAACCACAATGTGCAAGCAGCTCCATTTCTCTGTAGAGAACACTTACAGCGAACAGAAAAGACAAGTTCTGGTGAATTGACTTCCATACCATGCATGTGATGTAGAGAAAACAGCGGGCTGTGATTACAGAGCGAGTCGCAAGGTTGGCCATGATTAGGCATGACGCAGGGGTTAAACATGGAAACTCATGTCAGTCAGGGCCATTAACACCTGAGTAGGAGGGCCCCAGGTTGCTGTCATTTTGCAGATTTTTCATGTTTTTCCTGTTTCAGAGAATTCAGGTATGCCTCTTCTGTCTGAAAGCTTACTTTATAAGCAAGTCTGACTCCTTGGTTCTGAGGAGAGTTCCTTACCATTTGACTAACAGCAAAGCCCACAGTCTTTAAGACACATCTCCTTCCTCGAAGCTGGAGGCCCTCCACATTCTCAGAAATGTTTGCAGAAGTTTGTACCTGGACCCATGGAGTCTTTCTGTCCCTGAAGGAGGAAGGCAGAGCCTGGGAGCATGCCAGCTCTTTTTTGTTCTGGTGTCAGCTGGGCAATAAGTGTGAGAAAGGAAAGCAGCACAAGTCACATGAACATCGCTTTTAATCAAATGCCTGAACTTCATAAACATAGCCAAGGCTGCTCTTATCAGCAGGGTCAGCGTCCGGAGGGAGGAAGTGGAATGCAGGTGCAGGCGGTGATCGGCATCGGGCCGGGCGCTGAGCAGGGCCCTCTGATCAGCCACCAGGAAAGTGAGGACGGGTGTGGCGTAGGTGCCGTAGGGTATACAGTTGTAAATAATGTTCTGTGTCTTTGGTGGTCTTGAGCAAGGTAAACATTTATGGAGGGGAGCATATCTTAAATGAATGGAATAGAAGGGAATGAAGCAGAGCAGAATAGAACAGAATGAAAGGGTCCCCTATAGCCCAGCTGGCATGGCTCAGTGGTTGAGCATTGACCTATGAACCAGGAGGCCACAGTTCCATTGGGCACATGCTGGGGTTTCGGGCTTGATCCCCAGTAGGGGCATGCAGGAGGCATCTGATCAATGACTCTCATCATTGATATTTCTATCTCTCTCCTTCTCCCTTCCTCTCTCTCTGAAATCAATAAAAACATACTTTTTCAAAAAAGGTCCTCGCCCGGCCAACTTGGCTCAGCAGCTGAGCATCGACCTATGAGCCAGGAGATCGAGGTTTGATTCCCTGGTCAGGGCACATGCCTGGGTTGTGGGCTCGATCGCCAGTGGGGGGCATGCAGAAGGCAGCTGATCAGTGTTTCTCATGGATGTTTTTGTCTCTTTCCCTCTCCCTTCCTCTCTCTGAAATCAATAAAGACATATTAAAAACAAAAAACGAAAAAACGGTCCTCTCTAACTTCCATTCAGATATCTTTATGCTGAGCCCTGAAGGGCTCCAGAGGCTTATTTGAAATCAGAGTCAAGAAATTTTCCATATTCGGGAACCTTTTAAAAATTAAGAGTTTTGATTGTCTCCACATGAAATTTTAATAGCATACTTCGTTTGGAGGTAGGTTTTTTAAATGTAAAAACTCCAAGATGAAGTGAAATGAGAAATCCAGCTTTTGTTTCCTGCCCTCAAACCTTCAAGCACCCAGCGAGCTCCCTGACTCCCAGTGTGGGAGGGTCGAGACGGCCCTGCCGCGTCTGGTTGTGGCTGGGAAGTGGAGCACCCCCATACTCCGCACTGGCTCCATCTCCTTCACCTTCCCCCAAATCAAATCAGGCACCATTCATGTGGATGTCTCTAGGAGATCTTTCCAGCCTCTCTGCCAACCCCACCCAAGCATCTCCACCAGCTACTGCTTGCAGCCTCCTGGTGGATCCCCGTGTATTAGGTTCCTGTTGCCACAAATTACCCCAAATTTAGTGGTTTAAAGCAACACAGATTTATTCTCTTGCTGTTTTGGAGATCAGAGGTCCATATGGTTCTCTCTGGGCTGAGGTCAAGGTGGAGGCAGGGCTGTGTCCTTTGCAAAATCTGGTGGCCATCTGTGTTGCTCGTTTTGTGGGGCCTTCCTCCATCAACAAAGCCCATCACTCCCCTCTGCCGCCGTTGGTTCATACCCTTCTCCACTGTGAAATCTCCCTCTGCCTCCCTCTTATAACACCCGGTGATTAGATTTAGGGCCCATCTGGATAATTCAGGAGACTCTCCCTGCTTCAAGACCCTTAGCTTAGTCATATCTGCAGAGTAATCATTGCCATCTAAGGTAACAGTCCCAGATCTGAGGGATTAGAATGTGGGTGTCTTTGGGGGCTGTTGTTCAGCCTTCCACGCCTGCATCCACTCAGCCTCTCTCAGTTCACTTGGATACTGCAGCCAGAGCAGAGGGCACATCGTATCTGTGGTCCTCCCTGGTGCCCTCAGGATCTTAAGATCAAGACTACCTTCTGTACATCCAGAAGTTTGCTAGGGCTGCCATACTCAAACACCAAAGACTCTGTTACTTAAACAACAGAAATTTATACTCTTACTGCTCTGTAGGCTCAAAGTCCATGATCAAGGTGCTGGCAGGTCTGCTTTCTTCTGAGGTCTCTTTCTTTGGCTTGAAGAAGACCACCTTCTGGCTGTGTCCTCACATGGTCATCCCTTGGTCTGGGTGTTGTTATCTGTGTGCTAATCTTCTTTTCTCATAAGGACACCAGTCAAATTAAATTAGGGCCCACCCATAGGACCTCATGTTACCTTAATTACCTCTTTCCTCTAAATAGTCATGTCAGTGTGTGACCTTTAGGAAGACACAATTCAGCCCATAACATGTGCTCTGACCCCCTCTGTCTTGTTGGCCTCATCTCACCTCATGCCCTACACCATCTCTTACTATGGTTTCCAGCTTTGGTGACATTCTTTCAAGTTCTGAAATTTTCCGTGACTTCCTGCCACACCACCCTTCACCTAGGTAGCTCCACATCTCATCAGACCTCAATCCAACCATCACTTCCTGCTGTGGACTCAATGCCTGTGTCCCCCCAAAACTCATATGTGGAAGCCTGATCCTCAGTGTGAAGGGATTTGGAGGTGGGGCCTTTTGGGAGTGATTAGATTTGGATGAGGTCATGGGGTCATGAGGTGGAGTGCCCATGATGGAGTGACGTCCTTATATAAGAATAAAGATTCCAGAGCTCGCTCTCGCTCTCGCTCTCGCTCTGCCATGCGAGGATACAGCTGTCTGGGTACTAGAGGCCTGCCCTCGCAAGACCCAGATGGTGACCTTGGACTTCTCAGCCTTCAGAACTGTGTGGAATGAGTGTTGGTTGTTTAAGCCGCCCAGTCTGTGATATTTCTGACATAGCAGCCCAAACCTCCCCAGACCTCTCTCTTTTCGCCTCTCCTGTGCTGCTAGCCTCTCCATGTCCCTCTCTATCACAGCATTTGTTGCGGTTATAGGATTATGTGTGTGGGATTCATCGATTTATGCCCCTTCTCTCTACTGATCTCAAGTTCCATGGGTGCAGAGACCCTTATACCCTTTCAGTACACCCATGCACACGCACACACGTACACATGTACACCTGTGTATGTCACTATTACTCCTCATGACTACAGTACCCGGTAAAAAACATTTGTTGAATGAATGATTACCTTTCAAGCAAACACTGTTTTCAAAGGTCTACTAAAATATCTTTAATTCTTATTATCCCACGGAGAAAGGAGAGTGGTGTATGTGTGGGTTGGAATGAAGATTCAAGCTTTAGAATTTGTATCTTCTTTGACATCTTTTACACAACCTCTTTGATAAAGCGTTCCATGAAAATGATCTTTAAATAGGAAAATTAAGAGGTGTTTGAGTTGGGAATTAATGTATCCCACAGACTTAAAATCCTGTGTTATGCAGACACAGAAGGTGTTTATATCGTGTCTGTCGCTCGTCTGCTGTTTTACTGGAAGAATGTACATGTTTCTGGCCGTAAACAACGTATTTGCCTCTTGAAGCTGGAGAATAAAGTGTGGCTTTCCACACGGTACCTTCTTTTTTAAAATACTCGTAATACAGCTAACACGTGAATGCAAGATTTCAACTCTTAAGAAAGCGGATGTATGCCTTTGACATCCATATACACATATTAATCACTCGCTCTGCGCGGGGCCTGGGATGCGTACTGTTAGGCCGCCAGCCAAGTTTCTTTGTTCTGCGGGGCTGGCTCTGCAGGAGGATGTTCCTGTAGGAAGCCTGTAAAACTACTCACGAAACCTCTCCTCCTCCAAACTCAGTCTTTAAGTACTATATTACGTGGCACCATTCTAGAATATACAAACAAATGCCAAGTTCCTCCTTTACTAAATTAGTGATGTTTTTACTGATACAGACTTCCTGTTTATTTCCTTCTTATTGAATTTATTGGGGTGACACAGGGTAACAACATGATACAGGTTTCAGGTGCACGATTCCACAACACATCATCTGTACACTACGTTGTGTGTTCACCACCCCAAGTCAAGTCTCCTTCGTCACCATTTATCGCCCCCCCCCGTATCAAAAGTTTCTATTTGTTTTAAAACTATAAATCGAGTGAGTCCATAGGCACAATATATAAGAAATATTGGTGACTCTGGCTGGTGTGGCTCAGTTGGTTCAGTTCCCAGTCAAGACACATGCCCGGATTGCGGACCGGGCGTGCAGGAAGCAGCCACTCAGTGTTTCTCTCTCCCTCTCCCTTCTGCGCTCTCTAAAAATCAATAAAAATTGTGTGTTTTTTTTAAATAAAGTATTGGTGGAAAGTAATGTCTTCCACATGGCTTGCAGTGGCCCACAGCCGCAGGGACCTACAGCCAAGAAGGTTGCCTTGGCAGCTTGCCGAGCTGAAGATGGGGCAGGTGTGAGCAGGGAGAGGCCAGGGTAAGCTCTGTTTGGTGTGCTCTCTGGCTGAGGCTCGCCCTGTGCCCCTGGGAAGGAGACCCGTGGGGCATCCCATCTATTTGCGGAAGACTGCTGTTGTCCCAGCTCTGAGACCTGGGGCCCAGCAGGGAGGATGCCATCGAGGACACTTCCTCCTCCTGCCGCCACGTGGCTCCCGCTGTGGCTCCTGTTTCCTGCGTGCGGTTAGAGCTCAGGAAGTGGGATGGCCTGGACAGTGGCCAGAGACGTTGATGGCACCCCATTGAGCTCACGTCAGGCAAAAGCTTTAAGAGGCCTCTCCTGTGTGCACTAAGCCTGTGCACATAGCTACAGCATTCGTCTTTCGTTCCCACACACGCATTCTCGGAGGTACTGCCCGAGAGAAGGCGCCTCTCACTGCCCACTTACCCGGCACCAGCCTCTGTGCTGGGCATTCCCATCTGCTCCTTCTACCAGCCTGTCATGCCTGCTTGGTAGGCAAGGACCAGACCCCGAGTCCACCCCCAGCAAGCGGCAGAGTGAGGGATTGATTCCTGTTTTATTTGACTCCTTTTCTTGGGATATTGACTGTCTCACCAGGGACACTGGTTTATTAATATGATTCCACCCTGTTGATAGAGTTTCTGGCATCATTCTGTCCATTGAGGTTCATATCTGCACCAGGCATCTTCCCGGTACCTTGCAGGCATGTCACAGAGGTAGCTGCCAACTTAAATGATGTTTTTAAAGGTTTAATAGTTATAACTAAGAACATTTTATTGCCAGTAATCTTTTTACATGGTCTGCAGAAGTTACAAAATATTCTTCTTCATTCTTATTTGATTTTCTCAAAACATGTGGATTCTTGGGAATTAAGGGTGGAAGTGGGTAGACTAGACCAGAAGTTACTGGGTTATTCCGAGTGAGAAATGATGGTGGCAGTAGAAATGGAGGGAAGTTCATAGATTAAAAACATATGTTGTGGGTCGTAGAGAGGAGGCTATCGGGAAAAAAAATAGCTATGCAGAAATGTACTGTAGACTCCCTCGCTCGGCACCCCCACCATCCCTTCCACATCCGTTCCCCATGCTGCTGTGGCCAGAAGGCCCCCGGACAGCTTGCAGCTAGAGTTCTGTGTGTGACTGAGGTTCTGCCAAGGCATGGCACCCATGAGCCATGTGACAGGAGACACAAGTGAGACAGCAAGGGGGAGCCATGTGCAGAACACGTATTCTGGCAAACACGGGGCCAGAGGTGTCCCTGGTGCTGGGCACCCGTGGTGGGAGCTGCAGCCTTCAGGACCTGCTCCTGGGCTCTGGGTGGGAGGCAGCGGGCGGTTCCAACTTGAAGTAGAAGAGGGGATAGGCGGGAAGTAGGCACAGCCCATGAAGACGTCTCTGTTGATAACTCGGCTCTCACAGCAGCAATAGGTGAGCAGGATCAGAGGACAGATAAGGGGTCTTTTTAAAGATAAGAGATATTGGTGCATGTTTGATTGCTGATGGGAAGGATGCACCGAGAGGGAGACACGGTAGAAATCTATGAGACCTCATGTCTGTTCTTTAACTTCTCTGTGCCTTATTTCCTTACCTACAAGGTTTGGATAAGAAGATCGTCCTCTTAGGATTTGGGGAGGATTGGAGTGAAATAACATGTAGTAAGAGATTTTAATCAGTGTATTGTGCTTCGTAAGGGTTCAATAAATGGAGCCATTATTATTACTACTACTGCTGTTCCTGTGCTTGCCTCTGTGTACTCAGAGGACCGTGAATGTGGAACAGCCATCACTTCTGGCTCCCGAGTTTACAGACCCTCCTTTGGCTCCTACAGGCTGGCCCCCTTGCCACATTAATGTCACTGCATTATGTTAATTAAGTAGCCATTTATCAAGCACCCAGTAGGGGCCAGGTATGCATGTATCAGGTGCGTGGGATATGAAACTGAGCAAAACTACTCCCTGCCTCCAAGTAGCTTCTGGACCACAAAGGAGAGAGATGGTAAAGCATAAATACTTCATACCAGGTACTACATCGTATCAGGGTTCTGGCAGGAGGAGGACCACCAGGAGATGGGGGGGGGGGTTGTATTTATTTGTTCATTTACACACACACACTTGTATATTTATTATGGCTGACTAAGCAAGCCTGACGTCCATAGGCAGCAAACAGGACGGAAGGGCCCTGAACGAGCTGAAAGCCACGGGCACCTTTTTACCTGAAGGGCTGCACTCACCTGTGGGAGGTTGGCCCCGTTCTGCTGAGCCACCTGCCTTCGCCTGAAAGAGTGTGTTCAAGTGGCGGGTATTTCTCCCTTATATTCCTATCTACTCTCTTATACACCAGTTGGACCTTTATTTTAAAGAATTAAATTTACGACAAGCAGATGTACAAATGTATTCTGGTATGTCCTGCTTAATTTCTGGAATACGCTCTAGCTGCATTTATTAACAGATTTTATTTAGTCATCTGTGCTGCTAGTGGGAGTAATTGGCTCCCTGCAAACTAGGAGCACAACCCAAGCTAACATGCAAATTCATTAGTTTCCAGCTTTCGTTTTTCATTTCACCTGCTGTTTTCTGCTCAAAGGAATGATAAATTGTATTTTAAATGAAATGTTTGTTTAAGGAGGAACCCTTGGCAACCAATATTCTTTTTTCCTTAAAATCTGCTTCTTAATCTGCTCTGTGAATGAAAGGCTGTGTTAGACTGTGGGGACCACTGATGTATTTGAAAAGCTGTCTTTATGCCAAAGGAATGCAAGGTAGCAGGTTAGTTAGTCCAACTCTTTTTGTTGCAAGAAGTTGAAAGGAGCTCAGGTGTTACAAGTCGGAAAGGTGGGGGAGGTGGGGGGTGGGGGGCTACAGGGAGGGGACTGGGGAGTGTAGGACAGAAGCGGCCTGCAGCCCTGCTCTCAGTGTAGACGTGCTGGAAGTGGGGGGGGCGAGGCACTCTCAGGCCCCGGGTCTGTCTGAGGGTCCTCCTACCCTGCTCTGGATGCTCTCCAGTCCCCTCTACCTCCCTCCCCACTCTTCCCTGGTTTCCTTTCTCACGTGCATGTGGCCTTGCCACCATGCAGTCACTCCCAGCCACCACCATGGACTGGCATCAGTGTCTGGGCCTCTCAGATCAGATTCCTGAAAGAAAGGCTCCCTGTCCCTGTCTGTGCCCAGAGAATCTGTGCAATAGTTTCTTCTAGAACTGACTTGCCCTTTTATTTGGATGTATCAGAGGTGCCTTCTCCAACTGACCCAAAAGTTCTAACCACTTTGGGGATAACGTGTGGTTTGTTCAGAGCGACCATGGGTTAAAGTCCGGTTTGATTCCCAAGTCAGTTGCAAATAACATTTAACCCATGAAGAAAAATGAACTCCGCCTGGACTGGCAGGGTGGGGGCAGAGGCGAGAGTGGAGGGGAGAGGCAGACGAAGGAGAAAGAAGGGGGGCAGATCAGTGGGGCTTGGACTTTGGCTTTTACTCTGAGTAAAATGGGGGCCCTGGGAGGTCTGTGATAAGGAGGGACATGAGCTGAGTCTGGTGTTACAAGGTCAGGCTGGCTGCTCTTATCAGAGGAACTGGGGCTGGGGATGGAAACGGATCCAGGAAAGAGACTGTCGTTCAGATGCAGGCCAGAGATGATGGTGGCCTGACCAAGGTGTTGACTGTGGATGTCAGTGGTGAGAAGGGATTGGACTCTGGGTATACTCTTGAAGGTAAAGTCCACAGGATTTTCCCAGGGATTGGATGTGACTGGTCAAGTTAAACTTCAGTGAAACAAATGGATAGCTTATTAACGTAATAGATTCAAAATTCTACACACTGACGTTAAACCCAATAACGCCGGCCCATGTTGATGCCGACTTCCCCTCTGTTTTTACGTTTAGCTGGAAAAAAAACACAAGAACTTTCCTGAGTTTGAATTGACTATTGGACTTTACAGAAATGGGTATTTCCACTCGGGACTTCTCAGAAAGGCTTTTTTAAAATACCCAAGTGCGTGTGCTCACTTGCAGAATGTTAATAGAAGGCTGGAAGCTTCGGCCAAGTTGTTTTCCAGTTCCAGCGAGGAGTTTCACAATCACTCTCTATGCTAATGGATGACTAATCAGCCATCAGTCAAACCAGGTCATGCTTTGTTGAACATTAAATTGTGAAGACTAAGTTAAAACGTGCTGTAGTCAACCCAGGATTAGCAACACTCGGTGCTGAGACGGTGTAGTTGGAAGGTTGGTGGGCATGATGCCCAACCTAACTCAGGGCTTCAACTCCCACGTGCTGTGTTTTATTTGCTGCTCCAACATCACACTACCAGTCCAGGCTGATTTCCATCGGTCAGTTACCCTGTCTTGGTGTCGAGAAATAATACACTTGAGGATTAAGTAGTCAAAGGAACACTTGGTTTCAGAGGGCTCAGGGGATGATACAATCAAGGGGCTACCAGGGGGAAGCCACGCTGTTTAAAGTGTTTCTACTACCTTCCTCAGGACTGACAGGTGGGCCAGCCAACTGATTTTCCTGGGGACCTAGCTGAAATGTGGAGAACTTAAGCTCAAGTGAGGAACAGAGTTCCATGGACTATTTTTGGACATGGTTTTTAATCAATGGAGAAGAGAGTCTGATCTTCCTTTGAGCATGACCCCGAGTGGTAATATTTTAAATTAACTTAAAAGCCAATTGTTCCTATTATTAATATAACCTTTGCTTCTTTTGAAACATGTTTTAACACCTGGGGGTCTGATTCCGTGTTCCACACTGTAGTTCACACGCCATTGGCATTAGTCTCTAAGTGTGGAAGTTATGTGATTTGAAAGCAAGTTCTAAAATAAATCCTAATGTGAGAAAAAGCTTCTCTTACCGCGTTTGTCTGGTGTGCCCATGTGGTTTCGAATGGAAGACTCAAAGAATTGCCTCCATGGCTTGCTCTCCAAGGGTGGTTTTTGCTGTGGCCTGAATTTCATTCTCTTTTCCAGAATTTCTTACTGTGCAGAAAGCGACCAAAGGCAAATGGGTTGGCTTTCTGCACATGATTCCTGGAAATTCAGTTAATCTCCAGAGCCAACTCCTCAAATCTTATTGGGTTGAGATGAGCGAGGCCAGTTTCCAGGAGTGAGTGTTGACGCATGCTTGCTGGCATCGTATTAGGGTAAATCCATAGGGAGGGTGTTGGTGTCCTGGGATGCTCCTGAGTGTGTAGACAGAAGGAGGGATGGGTCTGGCCGATGGGCTGAGGGTAGAAGCCACCCTCTTTCCCAGGGCACCATTGTAATCTTCCTGTGGAAACCAGATGTTTTTGTGTTGAGAAAAGCTGATGAGCTCAGTCCCTGTCTTAGAAAGTGGCATCCGATTTGCAAGGGACACCATTTAGAGAAGTTCAAGATATAAGTGAATGCTGTTAACTTCTTGTTTAAAATATTGTGTGTTTCCCAAGTATGTCATGTTCCTAGATATGCTGTTTATCTTCTCCTGGGAATAAAAGCTGCTCATTGGAATAAAAATTCTGAGTTTTATGTGTCAGTTGACTCAGTAATTGGTAGTATTCTCGCATAAGTGAACATGAAACTTTGTTTTCTTGCAGGAAAGGACACTGGATAACAAGTGTGTGTGATGTTTACGAAGGGCTTCTGTGTTGGGTGGGAAGGAGGTTTGAATGGAAGTTATTGTAGCTTTTATGACGAGGGGTGCTGATAATTCGTGTAAAGTAATAGTGTAAGTGAATGTATTTTTAAGTAATTCATTTCCCTCTTTAATATATACATAAGTGAAAGCTGATAGAAGAAAAAGTATTAGTTATAGAAATGTCAGGTTCTTAAAAAGTTAATTGCATAAAAATGATGTGTATTTTTCATAATAGAATACCTTAGCAGGTTTTGATATATGAAACTGTACACAAACATTGTGAAAATTACAAGCAAGGTAAAAAGCAAAATGGTCCTATAATTCTGCCCCCAAGGAAGCGATTCTTAACATTTTGGAAAGTCCTTTCAGAATGTTTTCTGTCTTTGTAAGAACACGTCCCTCCTTCCTGAGATCATGTTACATAGACCAGAGACTTCGTGGCTGCCTGTTTGCAGCACAGCTTCCCCGTTTCTGCTCTTGGGAATACACCTTCCACACAGTTACTCCTGGTTTGGTTCTTCCTTTTTAAAATTAACAGTACTATTGAAGGATAATTTACATACCACAACATCCATCCATTGTAAGAATAGAGTTCAACGATTTTTAATAAATTTACAGCATTGCACAAATCTGACTATAGTTTACTTGCAATCAGTTCCTACTCCTGCCCCGGCCCCAGGCAATCCCTCATCTGCTTCCTGTCCTTGTAGCTTTGCCTGTTCTCGAAACATCACACAAATGGTCTCATATCTCCTGTTAGCTGCCTTCCTCTCCTAACCTAATGGGGGTTCCCATTTAATTGGGCTTCTTACCTTCCTTTAGCTGCTGTTTTCTGCTAACCTAGTAGCCATTCAAAGTCTGACCCATGCCTTTCTTCCCATCATCCCCCAGCATTCTAACACGCTCCATTCCCCCATATTTATTTTTATTGTAACAGCTCTATTGAGATATAATTGACATACAATACAAGTCACACTTTAAGGTGTGAAAATCAGCATTTTTTAGTATATTCACAGAATTGTGCAGCATCACCACAATCCATTCTAGAAGCTTTATGTCATGTCCCTCCAGAAGAAATACTCTATTCATTAGGAGACAGATTTTCCATAAGTCCTAAGGCCTAGGCAAATACAAATTTACTCTCTCTTTCTATGGATTGACCTATTTTGACCATTTAATATAAATTAAATAATGCAGCGTGGAATTGTTAGTGTCCGGCCTCTTTCACTTAGCACACTGTCTCAATGTCCATCCATGTTGTTGCATGGATCAGTCCCTCATTCCTGAATAATGGTCCATTGTATAGATACAGCAGAGTCTATTTATCCATTTCTCAATTGATCAACATTTGGGGTGTTTCCACTTTTTAGCTCTTCTGGACAATGCTGCTGGGAACAGTCCCGCACGAGTTTTTGTGTGGGCGTGTGTTTCAGTTCTCTCAGGCATTTACTGGGCGTGGAGCGGCTGGGTCCCGTGGTAACTCTCAGTTTCTTTATTGGAGTCCACCGTGCTCCCCAGCCACCACCCACTTTCTCTGGCCATTCCTGAGCCCAACTTCTCAAGATTTGCCCGCATGTCCTCCCTCCACTCTCTTCTCTCCCGTGAATTCTCCTTTTCCAAAATCTTTAAAATATAACATCTGATAGGAATAAAAGAACATTAAAGAGAGCATTAGTATCTACGTAAACTCTAAAGCATAGCGCTGTAAAGAACGTCCACACGTGTCACCACACCTCACAAACTGCGGAGCCTGGGACTCAAAGTCTCGACAGTCGCTTAGTCACGCTACAGTTCTTATCCTCTTTGGTCATCTCCAACTCATTTTAATCTCACTTTTAAACAAGGAGTCTGGGCTGAATAGTCTTTGAAACCCATTACGTTGCTAAAATTCCCTGAGTACCACATAGAGGTGAATTTTTTGTTTAGAATGTATTACAGAAGATTAATAGCTTACATTGTTGAATGTTACCATAATTTATTTTATTACGAAGTCTTAGTTAAGAGCATAACATACAATTATAGCATCACTTCTGTAGGAAATCTATTCTACTTTGTGTTAATTGGCTTTAGATGCTTGGGTTTTTCCCTACGTTTTTGAGGCTAAAAGCTGAGGTTCCTGTTATGTCGTCCCCCAACTCCACCTCTCTTTGGACTGAATTCATTTCACCAGCCCCGTTGGCCCCAAGAGAGGTATGGATGTCAATTATTGCTACAAATGAATACTAATGACTCCTTAAATATTTAATTAACGTAATACTTGACACTTAGGAAGAAACTGTTTGTACTCATCAGAACCAGGCCTTTTTTTTCCTCTTCGATGCCTCGTGTTTAGCCTGGTCCTGCTGTTGACATTGGTTGGGAATGAACCCCTGTGGAAGTGAACAAACACCCGCTCTCACACCCACCTCCAGGCAGAAAACGTCACCTAGAAGGTGATCACAGATGGATACTTAAAATATTTGCAATTACACTCCTCAATTTTCCAAACTAAATTGTTATTGAACACTCGCGTTTTTGGAAGCTTGACATGTTTTCTGGTTCCTCTCTATTGTCTGTTGATGTCATTAAAACAGCTCTTAAAAGCACTCATTTTTCTTGGACTCTCATATTATTAAGGCATTCTAAGAAATCTGGTAACTTTTTAAAAATATGTTTTTATTGATTTGAGGGAGAGAGGAAGGGAGAGGGAGAGAGAGGAGAAACATCGATTGGTCGTCTCCTGTATGCACAACTTGGGCATGTGCCCCGACTGGGAATCAAACTTTGGGTGCATGGGGGTGATTCTCAGCTGAGCCACACCCACACCGGGCACGGCGAAAGGTGGTAACTTTTTAATGAGTTACACGTAGACTCAGTGTGGCTGGCAGTTCTCCTGTGGAGCTGACTCAGTTTTCCAGGAACACATGGGAGGTCTCCTCTCGCTGACAAGTGCAGGCCAATGAGACATGAAAGATGTTCCCATGAGAGATACAAGGGGGCTCCAAGGCACAAGTCATCCCTGGGTTCTGGCAGTTCTCATCTCTGAGCAGTTCCCGTGACTCCAGCACACCCATTCCTCAGAGCTTTCCTTTAATCTTAGAATTTCTAGCCACTAATATCATACTTTGCCAATCTCTGCTATCACTGAACACACATCCTGGTCTCATTTTATTCTGAAGAAGTCATGAGTTTATGGCTTTAGCTTTTAAAGTTCTGAACCTATTTGATCACATTCTTTGTGCTTTCCTCCTACCTAAAATCAAAAAGAAACAAACAAGCATATCTTCTGCTTGAGTGGGCGGGGGAAGATTTACTGACTCTGGAAACTACATCCACAAGGCGATGATGGACTGTCGTGTGGACCTGCGACATGTCTTACAGGCATATTTCGAAACCACTGACGAGTGAGGATCCAGGTTACCGGATACCCTGGGTCTTCTTTGTACACTTAAGACTTGACCAAGTTTGCTCCAGCCCTCGTCTCCAACACCCATCCCCTTACCAAAACCTTTCTTTAACATCAGTCTCCTTTTCAATCTTCTGAAATTCTGAAATAGCCAGATTCAGTTCCCTGACGTTTCGTTTCATATTTGTTCTTAAGCCTTAAGCATCGTTGCACTTAGTCAACAGTAAGAAAAGTTATTATCATTCAGATGTTAACTCCTGCAGACAAAGGACAAAACCAGTTCTTCATGAGCGAAAGAGTGTGGTGAAGATCAGTATTCGGTCAAATGCGAAGCTGGGCTTTTTTATTTATCGCTGTCTTCTGTGAAAAATATTTAGCATGAAATACTTAAGAATCTATTGACTTAAGTGAGTTTTCTCAGTTTTAGAAAACAATAGTGTGTTAAATTTTTAGATTTTTTTAGAAGTCTTATGCTCTCAAGCCTTCCAAGATTTTGTGCGCCCAAAAGGCGTCTCTTGTGTTTTGTGCTTCTTGCTTGCGTAGGACGGAAGATGCATTAATTGTATGTTACTCTGTACTGTTGGGTATTTTATTTGTCTTTGCATTTTCCCCATTTAAACTATACGGTCTTCAAGGTGAACAGGGAGGGCAGCGTCTGCGGTCCCCTTGGGGCCCCTGCACGCGGTCCCGCAGAGCTGACCTGTGCGAGTGAGGATTTGTGTTCATTTCCCAGGTGGGGAGCGGTAAGCGGGACATGACCTTCACGTTTCAACCGGAGGACCTGAAACGAGAGGCGAGCAAAAAAATGTCTCATCATCAGCCCTTGTTCCCCTTGGCCATGGAGGAAGACATGAAAACAGCAGACACCAGAACAGCCAACCGAGCCCTTGACCACGACAGAGAAAGCACCCGCTCCATCTGTCTCCTTGAGCAAAAGCGAAAGGTCGTGTCCTCCAACATCGATGTCCCTCCCCCAAGGTAAGGGGCTGCGGGACCTCGGTGTCTGCCCGGCAGGGCGGTGCAAAGGGTAGAGGCTTAGGAAGGGTTTTCCTGAGAGCTTTCTTTTGGTGTTTGCGTGAAGTTGGGCTCTGAGGCTGCGGTAGTTGGGGAAAATTGTATAAGATTTTGGCAAATGAATCATAAAGAGCAAAAAAATAAGTGTAAAAGAATTGAAGCCATGTGGCATGTCAGACTGAGCGTAGCCACTTAACAGCAAGGACGTCGGTCTTGGGACAGGCGCTGGAGAGCTCTGGCTGCAGCCAGACTCAGCCCTGGCCTCTTATTGTGTAGCCTTCGAGATAAGAGTGGATTTACTTTTTTTAAGGGGTTAACAAAATGAAGACTGTGACGTAGATCATAAGCGGCCTGCAAAGCCTAAAATATTTATCTGTGACTCGTTACAGAAAAAGCTCGTCGATCTGGTTTATATTATGGTGGTCCTTTTAAGACTGATCTACCTTAACACTGGGCCAAGAGGGTTTATCTGAAATATCAAAAGGCTTTTGTCACGTTATAATTTTACTTTGGCCACATCAGTGCTTTTGAACCAAAGGACAACACAAGGGCAGAATGATGGTGGAACAGTCGTAGGTCACACACAAGACTTTTGCTTGCTTCTTGCTATCATTCATCTCACCTAGATTTTTGGTGCATCCAAAAAGTTGACTTGTCTTTCACAGTAACGTATTGGAACTCCCGTTTTACAAATGAGAAAACAGACTCAGAAATGTGAGGTGATCACCCAGGAGCCCACAGGTAACGAACGAGAGGCCTGAGACTAGGACAAGTTTCTTACCCCAAGTGAATTTTTGACCTTTCTTAGCATCATCAGTATTTGTTGAAGAACATTCATTGTTGCCATTTACACACTGTGATGCCTTAAAATACATTGATATTTCTAATATCACTTACTATCCAGCCTCTAAAAAAAACCAAAAAACAAAACAAAAGAACAACTTAAAATTTAGGTAATCCTTATTAGATAACCTAGATCATTAGAGCATAGCGTTTGCTCTTCTCTTTTGCCAGACATTGTGTTTTGGGGCTTTTTTGGAAGTAACTGATACTTAAATTGGTTGGATTGCATCCAAATAGCAATTATAATTTGATTATGCAAAGTAGTAACTGTCTTCTAATTATAATTCTGAGGCTAAAGAAATTGTTAGCAAACCAGTAGTAATGGGAATAAAGAAATGTTGGCCCCAAATATTTCTGGACCCAATAGCAGTTTATTAGAATACACCAGATTGTTAGTTTGCAGTTGGAAAAAAGAAAAATGAACCATACGGTACTGTTTGTTTTGCAGGGTTTTAAAATACAGTGATGTCATATTTATCACTTGCTGGATAAAATGAAATCATTTTCTTCTTATAAGACCCTTCTGGGAATTGTATAGTGTGAAAGAATTTCAGAAACTCCTTACCTTTGTATTCAAAGTTAGAAAACGGCCTGAGCTGCAAGCAGTATCCTATATGTACACTGGAAAATTGTGAGCTTAATCAGGCTACCATTTTCGGTGGTGTCTACATTTTCTCTTGTGTCTCGTGTACTATACACCATTTATAAGAAAGTCTCCTATATCAAATCTGGAATTAAGCGAGAGAGAAGGCAAGATGGGCATCGTTATTTCTGAATCTCCCAAAGCCCAGCAGTTCCTGGAGCAAATGTTTAATGTTTAAATGCACTAAAAGCACTCCAGGTCACAAACTCTGTAACCGTTGTGAACTACTGAGGAGAGGGAGAGCAAAATGGACACTTTAAGCTTATCTTAGTCAACATTAAAAATATATACTTTGGGAGGGGAATATCAGTGCACCCACTTCTGTTAAGAACTGAAGCCGTCTCCATGAAGCAGCTATCCAGGCTTCTTTCCCGGGAAACCTCTATCCACTTAGACCCTTTTCCATCATTTTAGTAATCGAGGTCAGCAAGTAACTGTTGTTTCTGCCTCCTTGGTATAGTCTGTCTGTCTGTTACACAGTAGCCAAACGATCTTTCTACAGCACAGGTGTAATCAGCGGACGGAAGGATGGACCCAGGAAGGCGCTGGGAACCAGCACAATTAACATTATGACTTAATGAAACAGTTTGCCATCAGCACACTAACAAGTCCTCTTGCCAGGGATTTACAGTCTGAAGTCAATAAATCAGTCAAGATTAGGCACAGATAATATTACTCTTTATGATGCCTTCAATCACCTGTGAGCCCAGAACTCCCATGAAAGACTTGAGCCCCGAAACCAGTTTTTAAAAGACAAGTCTTCTCTCCCTTCCTATGCTGGGGCAAAGTTTCACTGAATGGAACGGTGGGGTTTCTGTTTGTTGTTTTAAAAAACAGCTCTCTCCCTGCCCAGTGCCTATGGTTGAATTCCTGTAACTTAAATGCACATAAGCTGCAATCCACTTTCCTAATAGTCTACAAACACGTGGAGGAAGGTGGCGAGGTAAGACAGAGAACCTTTCTAAATCGCCACCTCTCTTTCCCGTACTAACACTGATACCATGGACTGTTGTCTTTTCTTAATTATAACGTAGGAAAGCTTGTGTTTTATGGCATGTATCTGGCTCAGGGTGTGTGTGTGTGTGTGTGTGTGTATATGTATTTTAAAGAAAACTATCCGCACTTACTTGTGTTGACTTCATGACATTGAAGATTCATCAATTCCCAATAATTGTGTTTTATATCTTTTTATTATAAGCACACAATAGTGTCAAATTAGAATGTGCCACCTGTTCAGAATTGCATTGTGAATTTAGAATTTGGGCCGTTAATATGAATTATTTAAATAATTAATAATTTATGGCACTTTGCCATTTTTGAGGGATATGCTCTCCAGAAGTGAAATACTGAAAGTGTCCCATTCCCACATTTGCCCGGCATCACCTGCAGAGTCCTTGGATAGTTAATAAATGTTCTTTCCTGTAAATCCTTTCTGGCTGCAAACTAGAGAAACTTTAACCACTGAAACTTCAGGTGGACCCGTCGCTGTGTTGCGCTAGGTGGACCGCGGCTTTGTGGCACAGGCTGTGCCTGCGGGAATGTTCCGGAATGCCGCGGAGGGCCGTGGTTCTGCTTCTGCGGCACTGTGCCCTAGGTCACATCTCAAAATGGGTTTCCGTCTACATGTAATTCAACATCTTTTTCCCTCCTTACACCTGTCCACAATTTAAATAATCAGGTATAGAAATAACTGGATTCCACTGCCTCCCACTACACACCTCCCTCTGCCACTATGGATCCTTTGTTCTGCTTTCATTAGAGAAACGCAAGTGATCATTAAAGGCAAATAAATAATTAAAAGATGTTGATCATTTGTTTATTTTAAAAGAATAACATTTGAGCAGCACCATCCAATAGAAATTTAATGTGAGCTACATGTGCCATTTTAAAATTTCTAACAGCTACATTAAAAACAAGAAAAAGAGCCCTGGCTGGCATGGCTCGGTTGGTTGGGCATCATCTCATCCGTCACTGAGAGGTCCCCTGCTCCATCCCTGGTCAGGGCACGTGCCTGGGTTGCAGTGGGGCTCAGTACCTGGGGGGGGGCTGTGCAGATGATCAATGTTTCTCTCTCTTCCCTTCCCTTTCTCTCTCTCTAAAATCAATAAAAACATATTTTTTTAAAAACAGGAAAAAGAAACAGGTGGAAATAATGTAAAATATGTATTATTTAAGCCAATATATCCAAATATCTTTGTTTTCTATGATCAGTATAAAAGTTTATTAGTAAGATATTTTGCATTCTCTTTCGTATACCAAGCCTTTGAAGTCGTGTGTGTGTTTTACTGTTACAGCTCATCTCAACTTAAACTGGGCACTTTTCAGGTGATCAGAGGCTCGTGCAGCAAGTGACAACTACATTGGGCAGTGCAGCTCTAGAGTGAAAAAAGCACCAGCTAATTATACATTTCAGCTCAGCTTATCATTTATCCCTAAGACAGTGGTTTGTTTTTTCTACTCAAACTGATAGGGGTGGAACAGTAGCTCTCTGTGGCCGTGTTTCTTAAAGGTTAGTGGGGGGAAAGGTGCAGACCCTGTAACTAGAGAAGTTTCAGCGTCTGGCTCAGGAGATAATTTAGTTGGGAAACCTCAGCAGTGTGATTCCACTGTCTCCCCTAAAGAATGACTCCCATCTGTGCATAACTATATTTTGTACAATTACAATTCTTAAGATATTTAAATTGCATCTAAGTCAAAGACAGGATAAATGGTAGCGGCACAGTTCTAGTTCTTTAAAAACAAAAGCAGCTTCATTTCCAGAGTGAGAGCCTGTGTCCTGGTGACTGGATGCTGTGACATCCCCGGTGGTCCAGGCCCGCTGGTCAGTGCACTGAGGCTTGGCTGGGCCCCCACGCTTCGTGCATTTGTTTAGGCTTCTTTACATACTAGTAACAGCATAGCTGACTAATGCATGCGGCTTGTAAACTTGGAAATGCAACAAATATATCAATTTAAAAAAACAAGACTCGTAAGTAGAAAAGGTAATTTGGTACTTTGTTATTGGCACAAAATATTACCGATTCTTTTAAATACTAACTCCTTTTTTCTCCCCTCCTATGAATAGAGTTCTGGGTGGGGAAATGTTAAGGGTTAAGGCTGGAGAGTTGGGCTTAACTTGGAATTTGATTTTTATCTGTTAGGTTATAGAGAGCTATTCAAGGATACCTGCTATTGGCATTTCAGATCATTTCGGGAAGGATATAATTGTAAGCAGTAGGAGAGTCCTTGAAGAGTGTGTTTTTAATATTGCGGGGTCTTGAAATCCCAAAATTTGTAAACTAGAGAAAAGGACTGTCCCCTAAAGTCAGGAGACTTGAACTCCTCCACTCCACCGACTGCATACCCTTGGGCACAAAAGCCTCCATCTGTCATCTGTTTTTTACAGATGTTTTAGACACTTGGACCAGTTGAGCTCTTAAAATCCCTTCCAGCAAGGATAGCCAAGAAACAGTAGGATTCATCATTAAATACTGCCTGGCCTCAGAAGTCAGCGTTTATCTTAGGGTTCAGGTCTCCTAATTAAATGATAAATCCAGTTCAACTCTACAACAATTTGTGACTTAATACTTCAGCCTCATACATTATTATGATTTTCCTTGCAACTTTTTATACGTATTATTAGATGGAATCCTACAGTTTGGAATGTTAACAGTATTTCCAGGCTTTATTTGGTTTCTAAATAAGGATCCATTTTTCAAAGAAGCAAATGGTTATGCCATTTAAAGGACACAAATTTTACAGCAGTCGAAACCAATTGTTTCTATGGGTGCTTAGTGTCACCAACACCAAGCCCTGTTGTAGTCATAAGAGGCACCTGGAAATGTCTAGGGGACAGTTTTAGTTGATCAAAATAGTCCTACACAGTGAATAACTCCTGCCGCAATGCCAGTTCACCTTCACTGAGAAATATGGGTGGGTTTTCTATTTATGATCAAGTGATGGGATAACAGCTGAACATAATTTGATTATTACATTAACTGCACAAATAGTGTTTATCAATAACATTACAAAATACTGAAGATAAGGGTAGTGTAGCCTCACATGAGGCTTCCTATGAATTGGAAAACTATCCAGATGCAATCTTTTGAGGCATTTTATTTCATTTTTTTAGCTTAACATAATGTAAGATCGTATCTCCCATGTTCCAATCAGTTCTGGATATATTTGGCTGAGAGTTGGAAGAAATAAAATGCTTCTGAAGCCTTCGGTTATTGAAATAGAACTCACCACCCCCTCATTTTATTGCATTCTGTGGAATGTTTCTGAATGACAGTCTAAGCCTTTTAATTGGTCTCCCACTGATTCATAACCCCTTGTTTTATGTTTCACATTTTATATCTCAAAATTATAAGCTACAGTGCCATTTTTATACTGTGCCATTTAAGCAGAGCAAACAGCATTTTTTTTTTAAAAAAAGGAAAAGGCAAGTTCCATTCAGAAACCCAAGGGTCACTCGTTCGCATTGTCTCTACATCTAAGGGTGCTGGGGTTTCTGGTCTATCCCCCCGAATATCTCTGTGGGATTCATTTAAGTCCTCTCTGCATCCCGACACGAGATATCACTCATCCCCTGGGTTTGAACCCAGGCTCGCTCAGTTCCGTGCCCACCCTCCCCACGCCTATCCCCATGGGCTGCCCCACATGCATATGTGCTATGGCTCTTCACGTCTGTTTCCATAACATACATGAAAGAGTCCCTTGGAATTCTTCTCATTGGGCCATTGAGAGACCAGACAGGGAAAATAATCCTAGAGTTTTTTCCTTCAACTCTGATGTTCAAGTTTCATTGTAGTTTAATCGTTTTATAGGTTTACCATCAGTAATTCACTTATTCAAAACTTATTCACATCCACTTGTTGGTTTGTACCAAGCACAGCTCTGTGTCCAAACAGAGGCGGAATCTGTCATTAACTGCACGTCTGTTTGCAAAGACCTTGGCGGGTTTCCTGTTTGATCTCCGTCGGGAGCTGTAGTTTCATGTTGCCTCACTTTCTCCCTGGGAATCGGTGAGACTGTTGGGAAATGACAGTCACTTTTTCATTCCTGTCCATGTGATATCTTGCTGCCCCAAAGGGCTGACCGGTCTACTGAAGAGCATTTTGATATTGGGTGGTTGTCCTTTATATGGGCTGGTTCCTGGAAAGAGTTTTGAAATGTTGAGCTACAAAATGAATAGCAGTTTTCGTTGAGAGTCAACGTGATCTAACATATTTCTTAGATAATTATCACTAGCTTCAAACTCTGAATGATTGGGGCATGGGTATGTTTCTTCATAAGACCAACAGAATTGAAGAAACTCAAACCTTTCCCCTAAAATTACCTATATTCTAAAGAAACAGATCAGCCAGGCAAAAAAGTCAGAACTCACCAAAACAACATTGAGATTTCCTTAGCAATAATGCATTTCTCTGCCTCCGCGATGTGCCTGCACCTCATCTGTCTGTGCCTGCACTGCCGAGACCCTCTCATTTTTGTAACTGTTACCTCTCGGTTTTGTCCAATGGATGTCAATTTTCTCATTCTTTATACCAGGTATCAATTTCAGGTGCTGTCTGTGTAATGATTTCTACCCATTTGAATGGATTATGACGTCTTTGCAACATGACTTGAGATCCTTTCATTTCTTTGTCTATATTGTATGCCATCCCGTGCACTTAGCAAGTAGGAACGAATCACTTACCTTCTTCCACATGCAGAGGTGGCTGTTGTCCCGGCTGCTCTTTCCCTGCCAGCTCAAGTCAAATGGCTTCTCAGTTTCATCCTGGCACATAGAAGGCAATCGGCAAAAGAATGAATAGAACGCCCTGGCTTAGTGTGGTCTTCTCTGTTGTTGGTGATCCCTTTTTTGTTTGTTCTTCTTTTCCTCTTATTTGTGCATATAACTGTGTTTATCATAATGCGGTACATAATCATTTAAAACAATTTGTAAGTATAGATGAGCAGAAGAAATAAAAGACAAAACACCCAGGAAGCAGTCATTTGGTGATAACTACTGTTAACACCTTGCTATGTATGATTCTACTCACTTCTCTCTATTTGCATATACAGAAAGCATATTTATTTCAAATAATGGTTTTATAGGGCACAGAGTGTTTTGAACTTTTAAAAAATATATTGTGCCCGGCCAGCATGGCTCAGTGGTTGAGTGTCGACCCATGAATCTAGAGGTCACCAGTTCATTTCCCGGTCAGGGCACATGCCTGGGTTGTGGGCTCATGCAGCAGGCAGCCGATCGGTGTTTCTCTCTCCCATCGGTATTTCTCTCTATTCCTTTCCCTTCCTCTCTCTCTAAAATCAATAAAAACATTTAAATATATATATAGTAACCAATACACTGCAGACATACTTTATAAATATTTATATTTATCTAGAGCATAATTTCAATGGATGAATTGCATTATATCATGTGGGTGTACTATTTTTACTATTTTTACCAATAGTACACCCACATGATATACCCTAGTGGACATTCTGGTTGTTTCCACTTATTTATTATTACAAATAGCACTGTAGTTAACCGAGTTAGTTATCTATTGCCGCCTAACAAATTATCCCCAACCTATAGATTTAAAAAAGTACACATCAGTTTCTGTGGGTCTGGGGTCCGGGAGTGGCTGAGCTGAGCTCTGCTGCAAGCTCTCTTACAAGTGTGCAGTTAAGATGTTAGCCAGGGCTGGGTCTCATGTGAAGGCTCAGCCAGGGTCACAGCCACCTCCAAGTTCAGGTGACTGATGCAGAATTCTGTTAGAGGGAGAGCCTCCGTCCTAGGTGGCTGTTGACTAGAGATGGCTCTCAGTTCCTTGCTGTGGGAGCCTCCCCAGTGTGCCAGCTTGCTGCAGCAGAGCCAGCTTCAGCAAAAGGAACCTTCTTTAGCTCCAAAGGGCCAGGGAAGGAGTCTGCCAGCAAGATGGGAGTCACACGTGCTGTAGCCCAATCAGAGTCATGCCCATCACCTTTGCCACATTGTTTGTTAGAAGCAAGTCACTGGCCCATTCCACACTCAAGGGAGAATGCCAGGGGGCAGGGGGCACTGGGAGTTGTCTCATGTATGCACATTCTCACATATTTCCAGATGATGAACCTGAGGAAAGGTATTTCTGATAAGAAGGTATAGGTACTTTTTGAGGGTTTTGGTGTCTGTTGTATGCGACTGCTTTGCAGAGTTGTTCTAGCTGGCATCCCCACCGTCAGGGCCTCCCAGAACCTGAGCAGTTCTGTGTGGCACCTTGTTGTGGGGGATGTACATCATCCCCAAATGCTCATGACAACAATGCTTATTTTTAACTATTCTTGGTGAAAATATTACATTACTTTCAGGACAATATATTTACTCAAAGTCAGCCAGCACTATTTTCAGAATAGTGATCCTTAGGAGTTCTGCCTCAAGAGTAGTTAAAAATGGATAGTGTTTAGTATTGTAGTTGTTTAGTTGTTTTTAAGTGGGTATTTTAAAATTCCTTAAGGGTGCTCTACATTTTTTTTTTATCAGTTGAAACAAGTTTGGCAACACCTAGCAGAAATCTCACAAGAGTGGCTTAAACAAAGGAGTTTTTCCTCCGTGTAATAAGAGGTCCTAAGAAACCACTTCATAGCTTACACAGTAGCTCACTATGTCATAGGAGCCCTGAGCTCCGCCTTCCTCCCAGGTAGCTGTCGCCCTCCTGGGCTCAGATGCTGTGCTGGGTTTCCCACGTCGTGCTCTTTTCCAGGCAGAGATAAGAGGAATGGCCAGGAGCAAAAGGTGGAGAGCGGAGTTGCTCTTTTAAGGAGCTTTCGCTGGGTTTCCCTTCCCCACAGGCCACCCTATGCCTTCCAGTTACATCTCATTGGACAGGATTGTCACCGGGCCACTTCTACGGCTTGGGAAATTTTTTAGGTGAGAACATTGCCATCCCAAACCCAGCAGATATCCTGGTAGCAGGAAAGAAAGGGAGACTGGGTGTAGGATGGGCAGCTGGTACCATGGCCTTTCCATTTCATTGGTTATTTTCTTTTTTGCTCATGACTTGTTAAAAGTCATGAATTTTGTGGTCTTAAAAGATACGAGTTATTAACTCAAGGCTAATATTGGCTAGATTTCTACGGTGACGGGTCTGGTTCAGCTGAGGCCAGTCTTAGCCCATTGGTTTTCCTTTTTCGTGTTTATAGAAGCATTCAACTACTCTCGTTCCAACACTTCTTAAAAATCATGTCACTGCATTTGGACACAATTCTGATCATTGTCAGGCATGGGGTTTTAATGAGAAAAATAAAATGTGTCATAAATTCACGCTGCCTGGTGTTTTGATTTTGGAATTTGAAAATAGGCTTGAAATCCTGCTAATATGGGAAACTAGGAACCTGATGAGTCACTATGGCTACAGGATGGCAAAGAAACTTTCCCTTCTCACCACAGTGGGCACTTGGAGATGGAAAACTTATTGTGATTAAGATTTGATACAAGATTAGTTTTTGAAGTTAATGCCTTTATACTCTGCTTCTTCTCCCTTCACAACATACTAGTGGTACTTGTCGGTCATTTTTAGTCCCAAACTCCATTGTGAACCACAGACCCCAGAGAGCGGCGGGAGGGAGAGGGCCTGGGTTGTGATGTTGTCGCCAGAAAATATACTGGAGGGGTGGTGGCGGTGGTGGTGAACTTGAGGCAATGAAAATTTGCCTTGCTGTAAAAAAAAAAAGAAAAAGAAAAGAAAAGGAAATGAATCGGCCATTCTTGTCGATGCCACTGAAATGCATTTTTTCATGTAGGTTTCGGACCTCATTCTGCGTGGCTTGGTGGCTTGGAAGCTACGGCGCCCCCTCCAATGACGCCAGGGCCGCGCTTGCTGGAAGTTTCGCTTCCCCTGTCCCATCTCTTAACTCTCGTGGGGCTGGTGTCATTCTTTTTCTGAGCAGGAACGTCTGGGTTGCTGGCGGCATGTTGGTGGCATGAGTAGACCTTGAAAGAGAATGAAGGTGTGTGTGTGTGTGCACGCACATGTGCACGGGTGTGTCCCGTGTGCGTAATTTTTGAGGAAAAGGAGAGGTAAGAGAAGATCTGGCAGCAGTTCTGAAAAAGGTGCTCGGAATTGTCTGATTTCCTTGGAGGCTGTCCCGGACCTGCTTGTCAGGCGAGGAAGCACAGAGCACCCAGCAGGCGGAAAGTCAGCTCGAAGTTGCTCCTCTGCGTGAGGCTATCTTGGTGGTGCAAATAGTTGCCGTAATCTTAGCATTTCAAGTGTGTGCTCTCCATCCCGCTCAGTCACACCTGTTCCGCAGAATCAGGCCTCTCCTGTTCTTTAGTATCTTTTACTTCTGTATTTCACAACGAAAGGGAACTTACTAAAAATGTGTTCTTTTGGTATAATAATCATCAGGAGTCTCATTCATTCATTTCTTGATAATAAATCCCTCTCTTTGGGGCTACAAGCATGGGTTTAGATGATAAGACTCTTCTTTTTTAAAGCAGCTCTTATTACAGGTTAGACGTTTTGCCCAAGCGAGCCCCGTCCATAACCCAGCGCAGGACTCTCCATCCAGGCCACCAGGACACGCTGACCGGGACCCAGGTTCGGCGCATGCCTGTCTTTCCAAGACCAGCCCCCTTCCTTTTCAAAATAAAACTGATTTTTACGTATTTTTTTCTTCGTGTTAACATCAAACAGCTTACATAGTTGGCCTGGTTCAGCCCCGTGGAGCAGCCCAAGTTCTCTCTCTCCTCTGTGCCAGTTACTGAAATACTTGAATGCAACTGCACATCCTTTCTACACACTTGCTTCCCCAGACCAGGGATCCCCGTGGGTGTCTGAAGCCCGGTCACCTTCAGGTCTGCTTCCCAGGAGCCTGACCATGTAGACTTCATACGTCTATGGCTTTGGCCTATTATTTGCTTGTTGTGTAGTTTACCTTCCAAAATGTGGCATTTCTCTCATTTCCAAGTACTTCCTCAGAAACACTGCTGGCAACTCCAGCTCCTTCAAATACTCTCAATAAAACGGGTTTGTCGGTCTCTGTCTTACCTGGTTCTCCTATACTGGGCTACTAAAGACCCTCCTACGATTTGCCTTGTCATTCCTTCTACAACCTGCAGCCCAGGGCTGCTCAGCACGCCGCATGTCATCTGATTTTTCAGAGTACAGAGGACTCCTGTGTTCATCTGGACATCGTAATTGCATTAGTGCAGCCAAAATTACGTTAAGTTCGTTAGCAGAGCCATCTCACCAGCCTGGGACTGGGTTAGAGGCATCCCTGAGGCGGCCCAGAGGTCTGCTCCACCTTGTGCTTTTTTTATAATCCAATCTCTCCCAATGTAGATGCAGACAATGCCATTTGTCCCAGTTAAACTTCATCTGGTTTGAGCCCCAAGCTCCGGTTCTTTTGTTGAGCCTTGGTTCCGCCATGGGCTTCTGTGATGTGTACTTGCTGCGTCTGTGGCCCAGGGAGAGGAAGCCTGCACATGACCCTCTCCCCGGGCCCAGGCAGGGCCAGAGGTGCGGAGAGGAGGCAGCGGTGCTGAGTGTGCAGAACCGGGGAAGGAACCTTCTCTGACTCAGTAGCAGCTCTGCAGTGTTCGTGGTGGCAGCTCGCAGTCCAACCCTGGGAAATACATTGAAAGGCATTAGTTCCCAGTTGCATTAAACAAATGGAAACGTATGAAGGACTTAAACTAGAGTGAATCTGAGACTTTCTTTCTCATGTCCCCCACCCCCCACCTCCCACACGCGCTCTGAGACATTCTTCAGAGGGAGAAGTCAGGGCTGCCCATCACCCCTCCAGCCCATGGCCCTCAGTCTGGGTTTAAGCCGACCTGATGCCTGCAGGGCCGCGTTCCCACGAGTGCAGGTCGCCGCTCCAGAAGAGGCTGCCGCACGCTGGGAATGTTCTGGTGCATCAGATTGCCCAACATCTCCCTCCCGCTGCTTCACGACAGGCCACTGGCTTGAAAAGCCTCAGCTCCGGCATTTAAAGCAGCAGTTTGCACACTGCCGCGTGTTGAAGCCGGAGCTGCTAAACTAGATGGCCCGTGGACCGAGTCTGGCTTGCCACCTGCTTTTTTGTACATTGTTAAATGGTTGAAGGGGAAAATGTTCTTTAAAAGAACAGTATTCCGTGACAGGTGAAAATTATATGAAATTCAAATTTCAGGATGCATAACAAAATTTTACTGCAAAAGCCTCAGTTGCTGACTCTCTGGCCCTTTGTAGAAAAAGCTTGCCAGCCCTCGTGTTAAAGGACCACTTGCAGCAGATTCACGGGGACGCTTTTGAGACTGGGTTCCTGAGCCCACGCCTAGCCCCAGGAACCGGAATCTGGAGTTGGGGTCTAACCATGTGCACTTCATCTCCTGGGTAAACACTCAGACAAAAGATGCCAATGAGCTCAGGAGATGGGAAGGAGAAGGGCCTTCCAGCTTCTTCTGCCCACCGTGGTGTCTTTTCACGCTGTGTGCAGTGATTTTCCCCCACAAGCTGTATAAATGGTATCGGCCAATTTCCAAGCACTTCTCCAAGTCAGCTCTCTTCCAGAGACAGTAAGAATGTGGGGTTACTTTCCGAGGGCGGCTGTGACAAATGAGCACAAATCGGACCGTTGAGTCCTGTCCAGATGTCCCTGGAGATGTTTGGTCCATGTCAAAAGGTCCTTGAAGTTTAGTCTGACCAAAATGTCTATGGAGACATTTGGTCCAAAACTCATCATGAATTACAATTACAGTAACATAAATAAAATTTTAATGAAGTTAAATGTTCATAATATGACATATCTTTGGCCAGTACCAACATAAATAAAACAACTTTCTCTCTTTTGCTGGATGTATTGTTAGAAATCCTGTTATAATATTTTTTTGATACTACAGTATTTCTTTTCATCAAGTGGAGTGTTGACAGTTAAATGTTTTCATTTTTTAGTGATTTCTATCATACAACGTAGCTTGTAGCCAAACACCAAATAGCCTAAAGTCACCAAAGAGGAAAGACTTTCATTTTGATGGGTCCACTGAGAGAAGCAAGTGCCTGGGGAGAACCAGGACCCGGGGCCTCTGCTCCCTGCCAGGAGCAGTAACACGCGGATCCCTTTTCAGACTAAAGTGATGCTCACAAGGAGGAGCCTAGGAAAGTCCTTGCTTCATGACTCGTGACCTAACAGACTCCCCTGTGGGACTGGGGTTCCAGGCAGAAAACACGCTGTGTGGCTCCAGGGGGCCCCGCTCTGGCCACCCGGAGATGGGACCTGCATAGGGACAGGTGGTCTTGAAGTTTGTTGGCCCAGGTGGTGAACTGGGTTCCACCCACATTTATAACAAGCTTTGACCACAGCAGGTCCCGGTCATGGCAGGAAGTAGTAAACGTATGTGAGCAGAGCCCCGGGTTAGAAGCACATGTTGGGCCAACTTCTGAGGAGCTGCTGTAATGACAGAACCTGGCCTCGCTGCTGGGTCGCAGTGCAGGTCGCTCTGCCCAATGCAGAGGCTGCACTTTATAAAGGATGGGCCTGTGTTCGGATGCTGGGTTCTGCTCTCCTGCTTTCTGGTCTCTCACAGGATTCTGCTCTTTGGAAGTCCCATGAAATTTTACTCAGCAGCCCCGTGTGCAGGCGGCTCTGAGATATAGTTACACTTCTTCCAGACATAGGTAACATACCAGCAAGTGGACTGTGCCTATTGATGAGGCATTGATTCTGGAATTCAGTGTGCATTTCCCTGTGGAAGCAAAGTTATGAAGTTGACTTCAAAGGATAATTTTGTTTGTTTGTTAATACTCACCTGAGGATATTTTCTCCATTGATTTCTAGAGACAGTGGGAGGGGGGGGAGAGAAGGAGGCGGGGAGGGAGGGAGAACATCCATGTGAGAGAGACACATCGATTGGTTGCCTCCCGCACATGCCCCAACTGGGGCCAGGGATAGAACTTGCAACCTAGGTATCTCCCCTTGACCCAGAATCAAACCCGAGACCCTTTGGTGCTAGAGCTGGTGCTCTAACCACTGAGCGACACTTACCAGAGCAGAGGATTTTTTTAAAAGCCACTTTCACCTATAATGTAGCCAAAATGTAATGCATTAGCAATAAAAAAAAAAAATTCTTTAAAATGTACTGTTTGCCAGTGTCTGCCCCATCTCAGCTTCCCACAGTGCACAGAACACCAGTTCCTCGAGGAATCAGGGAAGCACAGCCAAAAGGTCATTTTCATTTCTCGCCCCAAGTCTTTCCTTGTAGGTAGGTTTGGAAAATCTGCTGGCTGCAAGCTGAAGGGTCTAGATTTTAAGGACACTGTCAGTGGCAGTCTCCTCTGGAAGAGGTTGAGTTTGTGCCAAGGTCTCTGGTATATTAAGGACACTGTCAGGTAGCAGTCAGTCTCCTTTGGAAAAGGCTGAGTTTGTACCAAGGTCTCTGGTATATGGAGTTTCTCATTCGGTCTAGATGGGACCTTTCTGGTGCCTAAAGAGTTATAATTTTAATGATTTGAGAAATAACTAAGGCATATACAGCACTTACTATACACCGAGCATGGTTCCAAATGCTTCATATATATAGTACTTCATTTAACCTGTCCAGCAACCCAAGAGATGTGTTATCACCATTTTCCAGATAAGGGAAACTGAAGCCCTGGAGGGCTTAAGACAGAGAAAGACAAATACCATATGGTTTCACTTACATGTGGAATCTAATAAACAATATAAATGAACAAACAGAATAGAAACAGACTCACAGACACAGAGAACAGACTGATGGCTGCCAGAGGGGAGGGGGGTTGGGGTCTGGGTGAAAGAGATGAAGGGATTGAGAAATACAGTTTGGCAGATATGGAATGGCCACAGGGATATAAAGTCCAGGATAGGGAATATAGTCAGTACTATTGTAACAACCATGTTCGGTGTTAGGTGGGTATTGGAAATACCAGGGGGAATGCTTTGCAAAGTACACAATTATCTAACCACTGTGCTGTACAACTGAAACTAATACAAAATAATATTGAATGTCAACTGTAATTGAAAAAAATTTTTAATTAAAAAAAATTAAAATGAAATAAAATGTGTAAATGAGTTTTCAAAAAAAGAGAGAAAAGAAAGAGATTCAAGGCCCCAACCCAGGCAGTCTGTCCCCAGTGTCCAGTCCAGACCCTGTAGAAGTGCAAGTGAGGAAAGAAAGAGATGAGACTGGGCTTCAGAGCATCCCAAATGTACTAAGAATAACTCCAAGTGGGGGAACTGGCAGAGAAATCCAGATTTAAAAGTAGATTTGAAATTGTTCAAAATAAAATGTTGGGGTGAGGGGAATAGCAAACATGAGGAAGAATATTAAGGAAAATTCTAAGAAGTGAGTAATGAGAGTCACCGGTGCTGCCATTCCCGGGAGTCACTGGACAGAGGCTGCTGTGTTCTGCGTGACAGCTATGAAAACAGTCGTGGGCGCAGGGCTCCAGACAGTCCAAGCACCTGGCAAGACCAGGAATTTCTCACAGACAAGTCAGTAGGGAAGGGCGGGATTCCTCTTGAAATCGTATTGGAATAGATTCTTAGCAATTTGGGAGGAAAACATCAAAATCAACCTTACCCCTCCTCTTAAACACTGAGCTATATTATATTGGGTAGAAATTTAAAAATATAAATAAATATAAAAAGAAAAATAGAATTATGGCAAATGACATTCTAATACTAGAGTGTCAAAGAAAAGAATCAGAAATCTTAACTATATAAAAATTAAAACCTGCCCAGCCGGGCGTGGCTCAGCGGTTGAGCGTCTGCCTAGGATCCAGGCGATCAGGGTTCGATTCCCGGTCAGGGCACATGCCCGTGTTGCGGGCTCAATCAATGACTCATCATTGATGTTTCTCTCTCTCTCTCCCTCTCCCTTCCTCTCTCTGAAATCAATAAAGATATATTTTAAAAAAATAATAAAAAAATAAAAATTAAAACCTTATTACATTAAAAAATATTGAAAGGCCAATTTGGAAAACAACTGGCAGGTTAACATTTTTATTATTGTAAAGAATTCATTCAAATTAGTTTAAAAAAAAAACGCCCAGGAGATGCAGAGCAAAGGTCGACCACAGACATCTCACAAAAGAAATAAAACCGGTGAACAACTGCTAGCTAAATCATTGCAAATTAAGCAATTAATATTACAACTCTAAAAGCACTTAAAAAATAACAGTGATGCCCTGGCCGGAGTTGCCAGTTTGATTCCCAGTCAGGGCACATGCCCAGGTTTCAGGCTGGATCCCTAGTAGGGGGGCATGCAGGAGGCAGCTAATCCATGTTTCTCACATCAGTGTTTCTCTCTCTCTTCCTCTTTCTCTACAGTCAATAAAAACATATTTTAAAAAATAATAACAGTGGCTTGCTGGAGAGGGTGCAGACAAGCCTCTGTCTCATACAGTGCCGGTGACACGTCAGTGCTGTCCAGTCCTGTTAGGAACAAGTTAGCAGTTCTTACTATGACTCATGAAACCATCCTACCATCAATTTAGCGATCCTATTTTATGGACTCTAGCTTAAGTAAAGAATCCAAAATAGTGGATATGGTGAAAACTGTGTGAAAACACGTTACTCATTTATAAAAGTAAAACATTGCAAATGAGTTAAATGTTTAGCAATAATGGGCTATTTAGTGAGTGATGACATAGTGCCCAAAGGAATATTGTACAGCTATTGAAAGTAATGATTGTGGCCTGACCAGTGTGGCTCAACGGTTGATCCTCGCCCCATGAACCTGGAGGTCACGGTTTGATTCCTGGTCAGGACACATGCTCGGGCTTCAGGCTCAGTCCCCAGTAGGGACAGTGCAGGAGGCAGCTGATCAATGACTCTCTCATCACTGATATTTTTACCTTTTTCTCTCTCTTCCTCTCCCTTCCTCTCTCTAAAAATCAATAAAACACCCTTAAAAAAAGAAAAAGAAAAATTTTTAAAGTAAAAAAAGAAAAGAGAATCACCCCAGGAGCCGTGGGAGCTGGTTCAGCACAGATGGAATGGACTGGAACCAAGGTGGACAGACTGCCATGCTCAGTGCCCTCGCTTTCTGATGTCAACCTTGTGCAGTCCAGTTAAAATCACCAAGGAAACTGGGCCTCAGGCTATCGCCTAGTCCCTTCCACGTGAATTGTCAAAGATTTTCTATTCATGTAAGAGACCCAGTGAGAATCAGTAAGTAGTTGGCTCAGAGCAAACCCATGCCCTTTACCTGGAGACGAAAAATAAACAAGAACATGGCCCGTCGTCGGTGAACAGACCCTTCGGTGAGGGCAGGACGTGCAGGTGAGCGCTGAGAGAGTGGACACGGTGGTTTATGCTCCGGCTCCTGCTGGAAGCAGGCTGATTCAGCCTCCCTATTTCTTCTTGGAGGTGACTACTTAAAAGGACATATGACATAAAGCTTGGTTTTTATCAGGCGTCTGCAAGTCTCCAGTTGGCTTAGTGCAAAGGGCTTGTGTCTCGGGGTTAGAGCCTCACTCCCCACATGAGTGAATCACACTTACCCTCTGCTGGGTTTCAGCCTTGTTCCATGTCTCTTAAGTCTGCCTCAGAGACAGAGTCCCCTCCTTGCTCCATCCTGCGCTAAAGCTTCTTTCTGTTGCAACACACTTGTCTTGGGCCACCAGCTCCGCTCGCTGTGGCGGTTTATTTAGTCCAAGGATATCCGAGCACTGGGGTTGCTATAGAGATTTCAAGTGGGCTGAACTGTCCAGGAAAATCTTGGGAAAGCCAGGCTAGTATCTTCTGAAGCTCAATGTGAAGAGGACACCCAGGCATTCTTTTTTTGAATTTATTTTTGAATTATAGTTGACATAGTATTGTATTAGTTTCAGGTGTACAGCATCGAGATTAGACGTTTAAAAACCTTACCAGGTGATCACCCAGTAAGTCTAGTACCCATTTGGGCCCCTACATAGTCACTGCAATATTATTGACTATCTTCCCTATGCTGTATTTTATTCTTAAAATTTGTGCTGTAAGCAAAAGAACCCCTAGGAAAAGTGGTCGGAATGCCTCTGCCTGAGAGAGAATTTTAAAAGCAGCAAAAAAGCTGTTATTTTTATGATCTGACCAAGGAGATTAAAATCACAACTGTAACTTTTGGTGTCAACTATTTGAGAACATCATGGAGGTCAAGACACAAATGAATGTACCTTTTCACCAAATGTATTAGTTATCTGCTACCACATAACAGATGACCACAAAGTGGGCAGCATAAAATAGCCCACGTATATCATCTCATGGTGCCTGTGGGTCAAGAATCTGGGCACAGTTTCGTTGGGAAGATGCTTGCGGTCTCTCATGAAGCTGCATTTAAGGGGTTGGCTGAGCTGACATCTCCTCTGGACCTCAAATGGACCTCAAGCTCACATATGGGGTTGTTGGCAGGAGTCACCTCCCTTTGGAGTGTGACAGTTTAATTGCTGTCAGTTAAACTGTTATAGCTTTATTGATTATAAGATCCTAGCTGGCTAGTGTCCAGAATCAGCCCTCAATTTCTTCCCACCTGGGCCTCCCCAGCATGGCAACTTGCTTTGTCAAAGGCAGCAAGACAGTCTGCTAGCTAGATGAAAGTCACTGTCTGTGTGGCCTAATCACAGAGGTGACATCCCCTCACTTTTGCCATATTCTGTTGGTTACAAGCAAGTCACAGGTCTGCCCACGCACGTGGGAGTGACTAGGAAGAGGCGAAGTCTGTCTGTTACACCAAAATGTTGACTTAAATAGGACTCACCCCGGGTAAGGCTGCTATGTAGGAGTGAGATACTTAGTTAGTGAAAAAACAGCTCTTAGTGGAAAAAAAAATAGCCCTGAAAAGAAAGCCCAGACTTAGATCTGCTGCTACTCTGGAGTCCATCAAAAGTGTGTGACGCTAAACCTTCCAGTTAGCTGCTCAGGTACCCACAGTCCTTGATTGGTTGTAGGAAATGCTGTCTTACCTGTGTACCCTCAGCATCCCTGCTTTGGCGGTAACTCATGAGAGATGCTAAGTGCTGAATGAATGTTTCTCAAACCTATGGTTTCCTTGGGGTGGAGGCAGTGTACTCACCAGTTCAGACTGTGAACTTCGGAGCCAGAAAAACCTGGGATCACATCCTTGCTCTGCCTTTTACTTGCTATTTGACGTTGGGCAAGTTACTCAAATTCTCCAAGTCTCAGTTTCTTCATCTGTGAAATGGGGATAATACTACCGTATTTTTTTGCATCCGAGGCAGCATGCACTTTAGAATACAACTTTATTTTACGTGTAACTCACAAAGAAAAACTGCTGTCAATTAAACTGATATAACTTGATTGATTATAAGATGTACCCTGATTTCAAACATAATAGAATGTGAACAAAAATGTGCTTTAGAACTGATACATGCTAGTGCCCACCTTCTGTGGTTTTTTAAAGTTTAAATGAGGTCGTATGCATAAAATACTTAGCAGACAGTACCTTTCATATAGTAAGAGGCTAATAAGTATTAGCTATTTTATTATCGTTAGCAATTATGGTCTCCTTGCAAATTCTAAACAAATCATTTTAACATCTGAAACTGAGTTGCAGAACACCGTTACAAAGCCAGTGCCGAGTTTTGCAAATAGGCGTGGATATTAGCAAATGGCTGTCTCAGCTCTGCGGTTCTGTCCAAAGAGCTCAATAAGTGTGACACTCGACAAAGACCTTTTGGTGGCAAGTGTGCTTCTCACATTTCATCTCTAAACAAAGGTAGAATAAAGGCCCGAATTACACTTCATGCTTCCACAGGTTGAAAGCCAGCTTTGAGTGCGGCTCCGCTGCGCTTGTCTGCCCCGGTGATTGCTGCTAATTTGGGGACTAGCCGAGCGGTTGCCCCGCAGTGAGTGGAAGGGAGGCCTTTGTGCTTTGAGCCAGCAATACCGCCCAGGACAATGAAGACCTGGTCGAAGCAGTGGGCTGTCTGGTCTAAGCAGCGGGGTGCTGGTGCCATAGCTCTGAAGGCACCGCTCTAAGAGCATCAGAGAGGGACAGTCCGCACGGAGATGGTGTCCGTTAAATTGGCTGGGACACCTTGTCATAACACTTGCCCATCATATCTCTTAACCCACTCTTCTTGCCGTTCAGTTGCCTGTGGGCCTCCCTGGACTCTGAGCTCCGAGGGGGCAGCAACTGTACCTTTTCCCCCCAATTATCTCTGCAGTGACTGGCACCGAGAGGTTCTGGAATCTTCACTGGCACATTGAGTGAATACTCTCTAACCATCTGCAGAGAAGTGAATTATATATAATGATGCCAAACTTTATCAAATTTAAATTAAATGAACCCATTTGAAGTTGAGTAGAAATGATTACTCAATAGGAATTTGTCAAAATGGTGCTTTATGGGCTACCACTAATAAGGCATGTTCTGGCCCTGGCCAGTGTTGCTCAGTAGTTACAGCGTTAGCCCATGCACCAAAGGGTTGTGGGTTCGACTCTAGTCAAGAGCATGTACCTGGGTTGTAGGTTCGATTCCCGGCCCTGGTCAGGGCGTGTCTGGAAGGCAACAGTCGGTGTGTCTCTCTCACATTGATGTTTCTCTCTCTCCTCCCTCCCTCGCTTCTGTTTTCTCTAGAAATCAATGGAAAAATATCCTCAGGTGAAGATTAACAAAAAATAATAATAATAAGGCATGTTCTGTAGATGAAACCAAGTTCCTGGGAAAAAGGCCACGGTGACAGCTGGAGGAGCAGCAGAGAAATTGTGATGGTGATGAGCCACCTGTCCCGTTTACGCCGCACCACAGGGCAGTAGGTGAAGACCATTCTCCAGTGGTCTTCACAGCCAGGGGACAGTGGGCAGGTCACTTAAACGTGCCGTCTCTGTTTCTTCGTCTGTAAAATGGAAATGATAATCGTACCTTCTCATGGGGTTGGTGTTAGGATAAGAGGAAATTGTGTTTTCGAATACCTCCTACAGTTCCCGGTGCAGGGTGTGCAGTGGGTGACAGATGACACAGTGTGGTCATAGTGGAGACCAGGAGTTCATATGTCTGGGTGCAGAGACTTGGGGTGTTCTCAGGGAAGCCCTTGACTATCTCTCTCCTAAAACCCGAAGGACTTGGGTCCTGATGCAGAAAGCATGTTCCTAGCTCCTCAAATCCGTGTTCTCTGCTGACAGACTCCAGGTGTCTGCAGTGTCCCTCAGGCCCCGGTGACTCTCAGCCCTGACTGTGGGACAGCCAGCCGGCCCCCTGGCTGCGGGCAAACATGTGCTCCAGCACTGGATTAGGGCTAGTGCTCTGGTCGCTCCAGCGATGGAAATCTCCAGTGCTCAGCGACCAACACACCAGGAACTGGGGACGTGGTCTGCTGGGCCAGGGGAGACTGGCAACCCCGAGCCTGAGTCCTCAGTTATGTAACCTGCGCACTCAGCCGTTTGGGGCACCATGCTCCTGCACTTGCCTTTCCTGTAACATGTAATGTCCCAGGGTGGAGTTTTGTAAAACAGCAGAGCTCATCATGTGAAGCCGCGGCCCTCAGCTTGGCTGCGCACCCAAGTCGCCGGGGACATTGGGAAGCAGTGCAGATGCCCGGATCCTGCCACGTAGACCTGAGCCTCTGGGGTTGGCAGCAGGTGACCCCCGAGTGCTGAGGAGTGCAATGTAAAGACCCTGGAATCACCTTCTCTCTCAGCAGTCGTGGCTGGTTTCTTAGCCGGACGCTTTCGGTTTTGTTCTTTCTTAAGTGTCTTACTTGCTTTGGGTTTCGGTGGAGCTGGGAGCTGACTGGACAGGAATCTTAAGCTGTGGTGGGGTGGGGGCGATGCAGTGACTGACCCGAGTGACTACTTGGCACTAGGACCCGTGAGGGACTTTTGCACAGTCATTGTCTGCTGTTTTTATTCATTGTTTACTAATTTACTGCAATGGTCAGATCTGACTCAACCCTCTGAGGTAACAAGCAACCCCCAAATCTCCTTGGATTTAAACATTTTAAGTGGCAAAGGTTTATTTGTGGCTTATGCTTCATGTCCATCTAGGACATTGACCTAAAAGAAATGTTGAAACTGTCTCAGTAAAACGATATTAGGAAAAATACTCTGGAAGAAACGAGTCGAGAAGGGCCCTTTAGCTTTGGGGGCAGACAGGAGGCGCATTCTCATTGCTGACACGCACTCTTTCCAAGGTTCGGCACTAGCGTGAGGGACACGTGCGCCTACTGGCTCAGGGCGGGGGGCCCTTCAGCCCTGCACCGTCTTTTCCATCCACTCCGCAGCCGGCTTTGGAAATAACTTTTCTCGGGGGTGGTCGACAGTCCCAGCATGGCTGATACGACTTTTCAACTTTCAAATCATCCTACCCTTTCCATAGACATTTTCCTTACTGCTTCCTTCTTTACAAAATATCCTTTTTGGGGGGGGGGGGGGGGCACATTATACTTACAGCACCAGGGAAAAGCATCCTTTAGAGCTGCGTCTAGGGCCGACTGCTCTGGAAGCAGGAGTGGCATCTGACACAGATGCACCCATGGGGAGGCCACGCTGCAGGTTTGCTATTTGGGTTCAGCACTGGAACCCAACCAGTTTTTCTTGCCCCCTTTTTTTTCCCGTCTGAGTGGTGGAAAGCCCAGAAATATAAGTTTGCATGCCAAGAGATGGCTCTAAATATAGTGCTGGGTGGGCAGGAAGGTTGTTTGCTCATGAGTGCAACTGGTGTGTGCGGGTGCTCCCGGCCGCCCTGCAGCGGGACGGGCGCGCTGGGCTCCGCCAGCCTCAGCCGCAGGCGCTCCAGGGGAGACGCAGAACAGGAGCTGGGCAGAGGTGCTGCACACTCAGGTCTGCAGCCCAGGTACGCAGATCAGCCCGTCGGCACATGGCTGGCTGCTTTACTCTTTAGGATTTAGGAATGAAACAAAACATAACGGCCAGCTCAGGGACCAGGGCGAAAGCCTTGCACACATTGTTTGTAAGAGGCAGAGAAGCAGTTGCTTTGCCTGTCTGCTTGGAAATTCAGGAGCACGTGGCTGGTTCCCGTCTCCCCGCCAGCTTTGGAACCTGACTACTCTTCCCTTGTTCTCCAAGGCAGCTTTTCATCTCTCCTACCTGCTCGCTCTTGACACAATTGAAAGGAAATAAAGCTAGTGGGATTAGTAGAACAGCTTAAAACCACTAACTTTAAAAGGTCGTTTTTACCAAAAGCAGGGCAGGCCAGCGTCTAAAAGCTTAGTTCAGAACCGCCCACCAATTGCTTGCCCTCAGCAATGAAATAAAATGTACTTTTAAACCTCCACTGGCGAATCAGGTTGGCCCGAGGGGATGGAGAGACTGGGTGCAGTTCCTTGATAGAGGTTTACTTTATCTCACTATGTTTTTTTCTTTTTGTCTTGGCAGTGGACATAAATGACAGCTTTGCAGATACACGTTGATTTGGTTTTTATGGTAAAAGCCCAAGGAAATACTGTAAAGTAGCCAGTGCCTGTTATAGGATGAAATCAGCTGTGTTGGATGTGTTTGCATTGAACAATTCACGTCAGCATGCAGTGGGGTCTGTAACCCGGCGCCTCCTAACTGAGACCGTTAACTCAGTAACAGGAGCAGGGAGGAGCTGGGCCAGGAGCGCCCTGGCCGACATGAGCCAGCCACTCGGAGCTGAGCAAACCAGTGATCTCACAGTGACCAGCTTCGTCACTGGTGGTTGTGGTACTGAAGGACCACACGTTAGCATCTAGCAACTTCCTGAATCCCGTGTGTGCTTCTAGAGTCCATTGATTGGGAAAACTCATTGCTAGTCATTCATCCATGTTTTTACATTAACTTTTATTTGACTCATTATAATATCTTCCTTGCATGTTTGGAAATAGTACAAATATGTGAGAGGCAGATTGCAGTCCCTGAAACACCATTTGCCTCATCATTAGCAGTCCACAGATCGTGGCCACTGAAAATCAAACCTTCTGTCCGTGGGCAGTTGTGGGTGTCCATGCAGACTGACAAAATCCTTCAGGGCCCACAGGTTGGAAGCCAAGAGAAAGTCTTGCCTGGGCCTCTTTCTGGGCTCCTCGTCTTGACGCTGTAAACACAGACCAGTTTAGAAGCCACTGGCTGACCCCATGGTCTTACTGTGGTTGGGGCAGGACGCCCTGACCATGAGAAGCATCTCGCCACCCACTTCCCCCTGCGGTGACATCACTCGTGCGATTACTGGCTGCAAGTTTAACAGTGTCCTCAGCTTTGCACAAATGTGTCCAGGTGTTCAGGTTTTAGTGGCCAAAAAGGAGCAACACTTTCCTCAATACCACTCTCCTGTTACAACAAGGTTAGTAACCTGCGTTGCAAGAAGAAACATTTTCCCACTCAGAATTAATTAGAACTCTTCGTTTGTAAGCATTTTTTATTTTTCCTAAATTGATCTTCATGCAAAACAGACTTGTCTCTTGGAACGGTGACTCCAAGATGCCTTTGGAGGTTTCAGTAAACCCAGAGGCGCGTGGTGCAGAGCAGTGGCCGGGAGCCCCGGCTGCGGAGCGCCCGAGATGAGGCTGGTCGGCGCTGATGTGCGCTCTCGGTGTAGAACGCATGTGGGTCCGGGGGACTTTGTATGAGGGAAGGATGTAAAATATCTCTCTAGTAATGTTCACATCGCTTCCATGTTGAAATAGCATTTTCATATGTTGTGCTAAATACAATACATTATTAAAATTAATTAATTTTTCCTTTTTTTTTTAAACTGAGTACCAGAAAATTGATAATGACATGTGTGGCTTGCCTTGTGCTTCCCAGGGACGGTGCTGCCCTAGGTAGGAGGAGGCCCCATGCCTGCGAGTCAGTGAGCGGGACAGGCAGGACCCGCCCCCAGCTCCCCAGCAGGCCACACTCTGCCTCTCCCAGGAGCAGACTGGATTGATCGAGGGGCCCTGAGGAGAGTGCTGAGAAGGGACCCAGGCAGGGCCAGGGCCGAGTGCGAAAACGTGCCCGAGCTCCCGGCCTCGACTCACTCTCCCAGGAGTTCTTGATGGGCTTAAGGGACAGGCGAGTAGAAGCTTCCCGGGCACTGCTCTAAATTCAAGCCAGAGCTAAGGTGGCTCTGTTAGAATGAGCACCTTAAAGAAGGGGCCGCAGGGCAGGTGAGGGAGCAGTCGAGGCCAGCAGGCCCGATTCAGCTTGAACATCAGCCCTGGCGAAGGGGGAAGGAAGGAGGGAGGGAGGGTCCATTCCTGGACACGATGCTGACACCACAGGGGTGGGGTCACAGGTGCCCACCGTTGCTGCCCTCCACAGGGACACTTTCCTCAGAAGGTATTTTCTGAACGCAAACAGCGCACTTGTTAAATGCCAAATGCGGGCCAGGCACTGGGCTTTTTCTGTGCATTAAAAGATTAAATAAGAGAGTAGGTAAAGTCCCTGAAACCTCCAGGTGGTTGTCATCTGCTAGAGGGTTAAAATTGGATATTTCTTAGGAAGTAGATGGGGTCATTCCTTTGTGGGCAGCGGGTCTGAACACACCCCTCACCCACTGGGAGATGGCCCTGGGCCTCCATCGGCTTCAGACCTCCCCCCAGAGTCTAAGCTCCACAAGGGCAAGGATCTCTGTTTCTGTTTGTTCACTGCTGGATCCCAGCACCAAAAGCAATGACCGGAAAGCTAGGTGCTGAGTGAATATTTGCAAAATGAACCATGGTTTGGATGAACACCCCTTTCCCCTTCAGAAAACAGGCCCAAGGGGGCTCCCGGAGGCCTGAGAGTTGGAGAAGACATCTGCAAACTAGTCAACCGCCTCCCTCCCTCTCCTCCTTCCTCTCTCTTTCCTTCCAAAAGTTGGTGTCTTTTCTGACTCTGAGCCAGGCCTCCCTGCCCAGGTCAGTCTTTCTCTTTCTCCTGTTCTTTCCTCATCACACCCAAAAACATGCTTTTTCTCCTGCCATTTCCTACAGTCATTGTCTTTCCTCTGCTGTTACCCCAGTAAGATGTGGATTTTTGGGGGGAGGCTTAAGAAAGTAAAGGTGTTGCTGCTGCATTGGTTGGGCCCCAGGCTCTGTCTGAGGGGACCTGAGACCCCCAGGGCAGCCTTAGAGCTCTAAGGTCAGAGGTCTGGTTGCTCTGATGCCAGTCGGGCAGGACTAGACAGTGGCCTTAACCCAGAGGCTGTGGGCACCGTCTGTTGTCTGTCAGTTCGTCCTTCCCAGGCGTGAAGAACTCTCTCATGCTTATTTCATCACCCATACCTGCCCTGCTCACGTGAGGGCCTTGGGCGTACCCAGCTTGGGGCAGGGCGCCATTAGATGTCGCTTCTGTTATTTTTGGAAGGGGCATCTCTATGTCACACATCTATTTTCCAACAACCCCAAAAACATCTCCAACATCCGATGGTAACACATCTGTTTCCGAAGGCGGCTCATAACATTTGCATAAGCCCGTCATGAATAGCAGTGCTCTATTTAACAACGCCCCTGCCTCCCAAGAGGAAAATGAAGTACTTTAAACAATTTTTAAAATCTACTTAAATGCTTCAAGGTTCACGCATGGAGTGGTTTTCATCGCAGTTGCTGATGCCGGCGTGGAAGCCCGCAGCTGGCCAGGGTGCAGCGAGGGTGCAGAGCACAGGCCTATTTCTCCAGTGACATCCTTGGTCCAGGTTCATTCTAATGCCACGCTGTCTGCAAAAAGTAATTTCGCAAGTCTTTGTTCCCCTGTTCGCTTCCTACTTCCTTTTTCCCCACATAAAACAAACAGCAAGTGTGAACAAGTTTTTCAGCAGTCGGTGGTTTTTGTACCACTTCATAGTTTGCAGTATTTATGGCATAAACTGTATTTAAGTCCCATAAACAGGACCTTTCAATTAAATTGGAAAGAAGTGTGAAGTGCTTGATGGGTTCCAGAAACATCAGAATCTCGGTTGTTCCAGAGCCTGTCTTGTGCATCGAGACCACAGAGTCATGGACTGTGGACTTAGCAAACCCCAGAAACGGGGCTGGAAGTCAGAGCGGGCCCTGTGAGATTACCCACAATTTATTCAGTGACTCGGTTCCTTCAGGCAGAAAGCTAGAAGTGCTGGGATCTGGGAAACAGAAGTGGAAAACCCAGAGTAAGCACGTGTTAGGAAGACAACAGATTGTCAGGGTATAAACTGGATTCAGGGCCACCCAACAACTTTCCACTCTAACACTCTTGCCCTTAAAATGGGAACAGGACTGCTTTACCTTATAAAGGACTTTGTGGCTGGTGAGTGCTTTCCTGACTGTATTCTCCTCTCATCTTTCTAAGATATGGTGAGCTTGTGAGCACGTTTTGCCTGGTTGACTCTGCAGATTGCATTTAATGCTCTTCCTCCAGGAAGGCTTCCCTGACCCACTCCTGCAACCTGTGTCCTTGCCACCAAGCACTGGTTTCAGGGCCCCCACAGCACTGACCTGACCCCTCTCCCGGCACCTGCCGCTGCTCACTGAGCTGGCCTGCATTGTCCGATGCCCCTGTTGGACGTGTAAAGAACTGGAAAGCGCAGGTTCTGTGTAGTTGATTCTTGTGCACCCCATTCAGCACTGTACCCGGCATGTCACAGCTGCTGTGTTGAATGATGGAGGTAAAAACTGAGGTTCAGAAAACATAAATGTCTTGCCCAAGGCACTAGATTGTCAACTTCATGAGAGTAAAGAGTTGGACCATCACATTCAAGATGATTAGCCCCCAACACCTAGAAGAGTGGTTGGCAAAGAGTAGGTGCTTAAGATGTTTGAATGAATGAATATAGCAGGTGAATTGTAGAGCCAGGACATAAACCCAAGTCTGCACTATTGAAATCATACGCTCTTTTTTATTATGTGCAAAAACATGAAAGGACATTGAAAATATTATCTAATAAGCTCCTATCTCCGCGCATGGCTCTGTGTGAGCCACTTCCACATACACGATCTCATTAATCTCCATGACATTTGGGCACATTCTGTAGGAGGTTACATTTCTCTTGGGTAAACAGCTACCAGTAGAGAGTAGATACTTGTTTAATTTTATAAGAAACCATCAAACAGGTCTCCAAAGACACTGTACCATTTTGCAATCCTCACAACAGAACCGAGTAAAGTCTGAGTTGTGCTAGGAAATTAAATCTCCTTCCCCTTGACAGAAATATATTTAATCAGCTAAGAGTGCTTGAGACAATTTTGATGTTTTCCTGATCTTTCCAGAGGGCCTGCTTTTCCCGTGGCGTGCACTCCGCCTGTCTTTAGCATCCGCTTGGTTCCGAGGGCCCTTCCACTTCATTTTGAAGTGTGGTGTTTTGTCAGCTGTGACCTGACACGTGGAATTTGGCCGCACTCATGTACATGGGCTAGTGTTCAAGGACGCGAAAGCACTTCCAAAACTACAGAAAGAGGAGTGGCAAAGTAATTTTTTATTGAATAAATTTGGCATGTCACATTATATAAGTTTAAGGTGCTACTTTGATACATTTGTGTATCAAATTTAAGCCTATGAAGCTTAAGCATGTTACTTTGACACATTTATATGTCATAATATGATTGCCCATGTGGCACGATTTATCGTGTTGCATTTTACTACAGTATTATTGTCTATTCATTAGACTATGCTTTAGGTTCCCATGGCTAATTTACTACTCATCACAAGTGTACACCCTACAAAGTAATTTTTTAATTGACACACTGATGTATAGGAGTCCCTCTTGTTGTGATATACACGCTTCCTAGCAAAACAGATTGTAAAACTTATAGTGTCCTCTGTTGAGTATAAGTTTAAAGTGTCTCCCTTATTTAAAACTTGGGTGGCTGATCCCTTATGATACTGGACATGTTCAACACACAGTGTTATTTCTCCTGGAAAATGTGATTTCTGCTTGTCATAAAATTTTCTTTTAGAGTATTTTTTCTGGAACTTAGCTACATAATTGTCACTGCCCTGTCAGCCAAAACTAAGGAATTTTCCTCCATGCTTGAGGAATTCCGTGAACTGAAATTCCTCTTTCTATCATGACTGTCGTTTAAGGTTAATATAGTAGATTATACACTGCAGAGGTAGGGGCTGCCATCAAAAATATACCTTAACACTGCTTTAAAATTCCATAGGTCCTCAAAAAGAAGTATAATTATTTAGTGTCTTAGTTATGCATTTGGGGATTTTAATTTTTTTCTGTCAAGTATATTGAGATGATACCTACACTTAAACTATACTGTAGAAAATTAAGGAAAAACACTAATGGAACACTATGCGACGTGGTTGGAAAGGAAGGGACAGGTCTCCTCGTAACTGCTTATCCACTAGTTCAACTATTTTGAAACTTTTTCATCCCATGGCACATGAACTAACTCCTAAAATTCTGCAAACACAACATAAAACAAATTTTTTGCCAATCTGATCAAAAAAATAGATATAATTTAGATTCATTCATACCATACTGCTATTGTTGTGTTGGCCTTTGTCATTTTTTTATTTGACAATCTAAGGGAAAGAGGTCAGTGCCCCTGACTAAATAGCCAAGTATGGCATGTTTTACAAATTCTGGCGGCACACCAGTTGAAAAGCACTCTTCTAGTTTAAATAAACCGTGTGATTAGCTATCTGAATATTTACTATTGGTTAGCTCTCGAGTCCTCCCATTACCTCTGGCCTCCCCAGTGGGAAAAGGGTCGGCCCATCAGTTAAGCGCATTGTTTTAAGCAAAGATCTCCCTTCCCCCGGCTCTGTGCATCAGTTAGTGTATCTGTGGATTGTGATAAAAATGTCGTGCACTAAATTGCAGCCAGATGAGTTCATGACAATGTAGCAGGATGACAAGGAGATCGCTGAATGGATATTTGAAACTTTCCATGATCTGAAAGTCACTGAGTTCTCTGCTCTCCTAAGTGGCTGCACAGGGTGGCAGGGGAGACTGGTTAATGGTATGATTAGCGGTTTGTAACACACTTGGCTTGTGTTCTTCCCTTGTGATTGAGCTACTTTCATGCAGCACCTTAGGGATACATTAACTCTTTCATGGCCCTAGGATGGAATTCCATGAAGAACTTCTCCCACTGTGACTTCGGTGTTCTAGAATCACATGGTCCAAATAAATACATTACGAGATACATGTGTAGTGTTAAGTTTTCTAGGAGCCACATTTTAAAAGGGGAGACGAGCCTGGCCTGTGTGGCTCAGTAGTTGAGAGTCGACCTATGAACCAAGAGTTTACCAGTTCAATTCCCGGTCAGGCACATTGCCCGGGTTTCGGGCTCAATCCCCAGTAGGGGGCGAGCAAGAGGCAGCCAGTCAATGACTCTCTCATCGATGTTTCTCTCTCTCTATCCCTCTCCTTCCTCTCTCTCTGAAATCAATGAAAACATATTTAAAAGGGGAGACAAGGCAGGTGAAGTTGACTTTAATAATGTATTTTATCTAACCCAACATGCCCAAGATATTATATCTACAGGTAGGTAATCAATATTTTTAAATTATTAATGAGATATTTTAGATTCTTTTTTTCAAAATAAGTCTCCAAAATCCGACATCTCTCTTATTCTTACAACACATCTCAACTCAGACAAGCCACATTTCAAGTCTCGAAAGATCTTATCTCACAGCCCGAAGGTCATGAAAATCCCTGACTTTCGTTCTTAGCTTAGAGAGACATTCCACTCTCCTTAGGTCTTAAGATTATTAGAAAGGGAAGCTTTGATTATTAAACAGCCAATATGTACTGAACTTGCACGGTGCTAATAAGCGTGTTCCACTGGCTTGGCATCTCATTGACTTCTCGCATGACCCTGTGCAGCTGGTGTCAGCATCTCTGCATTGTCCATGAGGAGCGGAGATACGGAGACATCGATTTGCCTGTGTGAGGTCACGTGGGGGGGAGGTGGCAGAGTCAAGATCCGAATCCCAATCTGCCGGATGCATCCCCGGCTCACTGTCCGACCTTGGACCACTGGAGACTCCAGGCTTCTGAGCATCAGTTCACATTTATTTAGTGGGGGACGTGTGGGGTGCTTACCCACTAACAGCACCGAGACATCCGTAAGCGTGGGTATAAACCCTGAGTCTTGCTCCCCGTGTGGTTTGGTGGGGAGGCTCTTCTTCTCCCCTGGAGTAAGGCTCTGGGCCCCGGAGCCGCGAGCTGTAGACATAGGTGAGGGGCCAACCTCGCCCCTTCTCGGCTGCCCCGGCAGCTGGTGCTTCGAGTGGAGGAGCGGGGAGCAGACGTGAGCCCCGGACATACTTCCAGCCACAAGGCTGAAGGAGGGTCTGATGAAGTCCCGTCTTGCAGGGAGTTTGTTGGCACGTGGACCACATCTGGAGCTCGCCCTGCCCTTTGAACTGCTGCCTTTTGTCCGTCTCCAGGGCGAACAGGACAAGGTCGGGAAGGATGGGCAGAGCACGAGGCCTTCCTCTCTCGGGCTGCTTCTGCGGCTCCGGTTAGCCCAGCGCGGGGCGCCCCGCAGCCACCCGGACGTCCGCGTGTAAGCAAGGATTGACTGTATGCCTTGCGGGAAGTGTGTTGCCAAACAAACAAACAAAGATTCAAAAACCGTTCACCGAAATCGTACAGGATTATATAGGCTCCTTTGAAAGGAATGAAGCAATCTATCAATTAAGGGAGTTTATCAGCTTGGCAGAGAAACCACAAGATACTTCTGTTGACCTTACTGTGGCAAAACAAGCTATTTGTGGACTGTGGTCAAAGGTGGTTAATGTTTTCCTTGGTTAACGTCCTGAGCTCCTTCTTTCCTGTTTACGCCTCCCTTTTCTCTGTCAAGCGTAAGCACCGAAGCAACATTTGCTGCATACACATCAAAGAGAATTTTCTGCTGAAGGCATCTAGGAAAAAATAAATTACCCATTTGTTTAAATAAACTTTATTTCTCCAAAATGAAGATCTGTCTATTGTATGCTGAAAACACGGGCCCATGAAATAGAGAACCTGCAATTAACGTGGAAGCTTATGTCCTTTCCGCCCCTGGCACATCCCCAGGAAGGAAATAATCTGCCCAGAGCCAGGTCTCCACCAGGGTGGGTGGTGACCGTTTTGCCATCTGGGTAGCTCAGTGGAAAGCGGAGGAGATGCATCCTGGGTGAGGTGGGCTCAGCACCTCCCAGTGAAACTCTTACTTAACTTTGGACTCCAGGTTGAGTATGTGTTGTTGTTTTTTTAATATCTTTTACTGATTTCAGAGAGAGGAAGGGAGAGGGAGAGAGAGAAACACTGATGAGAGAGACAAACGTTAATCGATCAGCTGCCTCCTGCACACCCCCTACTGGGGATGGAGCCCAAAACCAGGGCATGTGCCCTGACCGGGAGTTGAACCAGCGACCTCCTGCTGCATACGACGCTCAGCCAACGGAGCCACACCCGCCGGGCTAGGTTGACTATGTTTGAAAGGATTTTGTTGAGTGTGGATTTTGTGAGTGTCCCCTCAGAAGACGACAAAGATACTCTGCCCCTGTTGCAACACCACTGATAAAATGAAAGCCGGTGTAGTGAGTGGACTGCACACTTTTGCATTTTAAACAATGCTCTCCGGACACCAATCTCCTTCCATCTCCATGTGTTCACCGACCTGGAAGCAAGCTCTCCAAACCCCACATTTGGGGGATTTTTATAGAGGCCTCACTGCAAGGGCACAATCCATTTTTAAGTCCATTTCCAGCCCCACTCCCCTCTCAGCAAACTGGGGGACGGGGCTGGAAGTTCCAAGCTGCTAATCCTGGGCTGATCTTTTGGACGACTTGCCCCCATTCTGGAGCCACCCAGAGTCTCCTCATTTGAACAAAAGATACTCCTATCATAAAGGAAATTCCAAGGGTTTTAGGAGCTTGTTGTCAGTGGCCAGGATCAAAGACCAAACATTAGTAACAAAAGATGCTTCTAGTGCTCTTATCACTTAGGAAATCACCATTGTAGGAACTGGGGAGAAACCAGACTATATCTTTTCTATTAGTTCACTGTAGATTCTTAATAAATACTGCTCTCCACGGCTTTTCCCTTTACAAGATGGGGGTCTAGTGAGGTAAGAGACGCCAGGCTTGGCAAATAGCCCCATTTTGGTGCCTGAGATTTAGGGGTGGGAACAACCCCCTCTCCTGTGTTCTATTGAGTTGTTAGGGCACGTTACCATCCCTCCAGCAGAGCTGTCCCGTGACCTGTAGAGTGGTGTAGCACAGTGACTACCAGTGTGGGCTTTGCGGCTGTCTGACCTTGGCAGATTACCTTTCTCTCCAGCCTCAGTTTCCTCATTGGAAAAGTGTGTGTGTGTGTGAGGGGTGGGGAAGGTATGCCTGCTTCACAAGGTTGTAATAGGATTAAATTAGATCATATAGCCCGGCCCTTGTGCCTCAATGGTGGGGCGTTGACCCATGCACCAGGAGGTGAAGAGGTCACGGGTTCCATTCCCGGTCAGGTCACATGCCCGGGTTGCCAGCTTGATCCCCACCAGGGGGCGTACAGGAGGCAGCCGGTTGACACTGATGTTTCTCGTTCCTCTCTCATCGATGTTTCTGTCTCTCCCTCTCCCTTCCTCTCTCTCTAAAATCAATAAAAATGTATTTTTTTTAAAAAATAGATAATATATATAAAAACATTTAGCAAAGTTTCTAGCATACAGTTAGAGCCAAATAAATAATAATAATTCTATGATTTAATTATTGCCATGGTGGGTTTTTATATACTCTTGGACTAAACCACTTCGAAGTCTCTCTCTCTCTCTCTCTCTCTCTCTCTCTCTCTCTCACACACACACACACACACACACACAGCATAAGGGGCCCGTTTGATAAGGGCAGTAATCAGTGACTTATTCACTGATAAGCTCTGTTTTCCTTTCCTGCAGCAGCAGATAGCAGGCATGCAATGTGTTACATTTCCCACCATGCCTGTGAATAAAATGCCATTTCCTCGGGAACAGCTAGAAATAGCGAGGCTAATTTTTCCCCGTGCTCTGGAAGGGCGGGGGCTCCTGCTGCAGCGACTGGAAGGGGGCCACATGATGTCACCCTGGTTGCACTGCCAGGGGATGAGCTCATGGGGCGGGGCTGCTGCAGCTGTGCCAGCCCCTCCTGATAGCTGGTAGCTGAGCGTCAGCAAGCTCCCCTGTCCCTGCCTCCCACCCGCCCCAGCCGCTGCTCAAAACAGGAGGCCCTGCCTGATGAATGACAGAAAGCCAGTGTGGGGAGGCACAGAGAAGGCCGCCTGTACATTTTAGGTATTTTGCATTACTAAGAAATCAGTAAGCTGCGGCAGAGCCCCTGTGGTCACTGAGAAGCCTCTGTGCTCACTTTGCTCTGCCCTTTGTCTGAGAGCAGCTTTCCCCTTTTCGGCTCAGACCGCAGCTTGATTGGGGCCTGACCCAGCAGGTCTGGGCTGACCACAGGCCTGGCTGCCCGAGCCCCGGGCTGCGGCAAGGGAGAGAGTACGCGGGTTTCCTTATATTCTGCGTTGTGAGTATGTTCACACCCCTACCAGTCTACGTGGCCTGACAGGTAACGGCTAAACACACGGACTATGAGAGTCGGGCAGCCTGAGTCTGGGTCCCCACGCAGACACATGTGCTGTCTTTATGACGGTGAGAATTGTGCCATAAAGCCCCACTTTCCCCATCTGTAAAATGGGGGTGATAAGCCTAGATCGAAAGAAGGTTACAGCCCAGCCGGTGAGGCTCAGCAGTTGAGCATCCACCTATGATCCAGGAGATCGCGGTTCAATTTCCAGTCAGGGCACATACCTGGGTTGTGGGCTCGATCCCCAGTCCGGGGCCTGCAGGAGGCAGCTGATCAATGACTCTCTCATCATTGATGTTTCTCTCTCTCTCTCTCCCTCTCCGCTTCTGCTCTCTGAAATCAGTAAAGACATATTTAAAAATAAGTAATTTTTTTAAAAAGATAGCAGAACTAAATTTAAAAAAAAAGAAAGAGGGTTGCAAACATTAAATAAATGTTGCATGGTAATTGCTAAGATACACACACCCAACTGCTTTATGAACCAGTCACAGCAAGAGAATATAGGTAATATGTAGATGTAAATAGCCAGCTAAGCTATATGTATTTTTAAATGTGAATTGGAAGATGTAAATGTTTTATAGAATATACTTTCAAGGAAATTATTTACTCATGAAAAAAGCCTGTTTGTGTTTTAGCTTTTATTATGGAAATTTTCAAATATACACTGACACAGACTCATATACTGAACCTCCCATGTACCCATCACCCCACATCAACAATCATCAACATTTTGATAGCTTTGTTTCATCTACTCCCCACCCTTTCAGTGGAGTATTTTAAGGACAAATCCCAGACATTGTATCATTGCAACCCATAACACTTGAGTATGTACTTAAAACAGAAAAGGATTTCCTTTTTAATTTAACCACAGTTATTACATACCCTATAACATTAAAATAATTCTTTATTACCCTCTAACCTCCAGCCCATATTCAAATTTACCCAATTGTTCAATAATATCTTTTTACACTTTTTTTTTTTAATTGCAGAAATTTCACTTCTAGGACTATATCCTAAGAAACCCAAAACACCAATGAGAAAGAATCTATGCACCCCTATGTTCGTAGCAACACAATTTACAATAGCTAAGATCTGGAAACAGCCCAAGTGCCCATCAGTGGATGAGTGGATAAAAAGCTGTGGGACATTTACACCGTGGAATACTATGCAGCTATAGAAAAAAAAAGATCTCTTACCCTTTGGGACAGCAGGGATGGACCTGGAGAGTATTATGCCAAGTGAAATAAGCCAGGCAGAGAAAGACAAGTACCACATGATCTTACTCATATGTGGAGTCTAATGAATAAAATAAACTGATGAACAAAATAGATACAGAAATATAAAACCTTGGAGCATTTGGATGAATTTCAGAGGGTAGGCGGGGGGGGGGGTAATCAAAGAGCTTAGATGCATATATGCATGACCTGTGGACACAGACAGCAATGTGGAGAAGGCCTGGGGGGTAGCAGGTGGATGCTGGGTGGAGGGGGTCAATGGAGGGGAAAGGGGGGGACATCTGTAATACTTCTAAAAATAAAGATAAATTTTTTAAATATCACAGAAAATATCTCCAATGCTTAGCTTTTTAAAAAGAGGATTTCTAACTATTTCATATGAATTCTTGCTTTTTCAGAGCTAAATTTTAAACATTAAAAAACACATATACTGATATATATGCAGTAGGCAAAAACAATTGCTAATTTGTTTTTGTCAATTGTTAATCTGAATGATTTAAAGTAAGTGGTTTTGTACTGGTTCGGGTAACTAAGTAACAAGTCTGTTCTTTTTTTATCATTAGTTTCATATCTGTGATTCAGATGGCCAATACGTTTATGTGTTCATTATCTAAACATATGATTTAAAAATCTTACTTATCTGTACTTGGTTATATGTAAACATATAATTTAACTTTCAGAAAAGAACATCTCTTCCCACTTAAGGACAAGCTCTGTATGGGTCCAATGTGTACCCAAAATCAGTGTTAACATTGAAGTCCCCAGGGAAGTATGAGTTATGTCCATAAAAATGTATATGTATACTTTATTTTTCTTTTTTTTAATATATTTTTTTATTGATTTCAGAGAGAGGAAGGGAAAGGGAGAGAGAGAGATGGAAACGTCAATGATGAGCGTTATTGATCGGCTGCCTCCTGCACACCCTCTGCTGGGAATTGGACCCGCAACCCAGGCATGTGCCTGACCAGGAATCGAACCTCGGTCTCCTGGATCCTAGGCCGATGCTCAACCGCTGAGCACACCGGCCGGGCTACACTGTTTTTCATAAAGGATATAGTCTCTCTTTCACTGGTGGTATAAGGTTCCCAGGATGACAGCATGTTCTTCTTTGACAAATCGAGGTCATTCAAAGCTTCTGTGGTCCAGGCTTCCCTCCCAGTAGCCCCGCCGCCTTCCCCTTCCCCACCCCACGCACCTGAGACCCCCACGTTGCGCACCCGGCCATTCTCTCCCTGCTCCTCCCTGGCCGCCTTGTTCTCAAGATATTCCGTGTGACTGAGGTGGAGTTGCCGAATTTGGTAAATAAACCTATGGGAGGCGCAGTTCAATGTGAATTTCAGATAAACAATGAATACATATTTAGTATATCTCAAATCTTGCATGGGACGTACGCACAGTATACAAAAATTTTATTCTTAGTTTATCTGAAATTCAAATTTAAGTGGGATTCCTGGGTTTTATCTGGCAATGAAACCCTTCAAGGCTTGGCTTTTCTTCCAGGAAGCCTTCCTGGCTTTCCTCCTGCCACCCTGCTACCACAGCATTTTGGTGGAACCTCTAATTAAGTACATAGGCACCCCAGTGTTTTTCATTTGATGCTTGAAACTCAAAGCTGATAGGCTGTGGCCCAGGTGAGGGTCTTGAAAACATTTTGCCCATGAATTCTCCACAGGAATTCTGAAAACTATACTCCCTCTCATAGATTTTAAAGGTGACCTCTTAAATCTTGCATTATGGGTCTCAATAGTAATATTGAATTTAAATAGTAATTTAAATAATAATAGTGATATTTTAATTTTTTAAAAATAACATCACTTTTAAAGCATCCACTATAATCTAAATGCCATAGTAATTTGACACCCACCATCACTCACTTTTTAAAATACACACATAAATACACTCCATAGTTTAAAATACACTCCAGTTTTCTGCAACAAAAATATATTTATAAATTTAAATGAAAATGTTTTACATTCCCTGTGACCATGTGATTCTGAGTGCTTAACTTTTTTTTTCTGGTCTGAGTTATAATTACAATTATTGGTCGTGCACATTTGACCAACACAACATATAGCCATCAAAAATTTGGTAAGCAATAAACATAAAAATAAAATTTTATTAAATAACCACATTCCTTGATGACATAGATTTTTTAAAATTTACGTATCTGTGGATGAATATTACATATTTCTAGAATGAGACACTATTCAGCATCAATTTATTCCTATTTTTTTATTTTTAATGTGAGCAATGAAAAAACTTGTCCACATAGGTAGGTGGAAAGAAAAGAGTTTTTTTATATCAATGTTACAATTATTTGAACTTCTTTCAAGAGAGATAAATGCCAAACATAATGGTATATCATGAACCACTATTTTTAATGATCTAACTTGTTTAGGTTGTTCTTCAGTTTTCTTGAAACCAATGAATTGGAAAGCCCTTGAATTGCAAAAGAATTTTTTTAATCCAATACTCAGGGTCATCACTTCTTACGACACCAACTCTGATGGACTTCTCAGGTGCCACCCGGTCCGCCTTACCTCACTGGGCAGTTTACAGGAAGATGGATAAGAGGCTGCCTTTCTCCACGTTGTGGGAGAGGGTGGCTGGAGACATGGACAAAGGGAACCCACTCTCCCCAAGCGCCCGTACATTTTCCAATCACTTACAGGAGCGAGGACACTGTAGAAAGTAGACCGACAAGTTGAAGTGTTTAATAACGAATTATTTCCATAAAAACGAAGTTGATTGCTTTGAAAAAGCCAAGTTGCTTTGAAAATTACCAACACACTGGGTGCTACAAAATATCCTGAAAGACTGGAAAACTCTCTGAATTGTTCACTTCTCTTGCTTGGTAGAAATGTCTTTAAACTCTTGTTAATTCATTACTTATGTGACAGTCATGAACACTGATGGGGAGGCCCCTGTGTGCTAGGATCATCCTAATGAGCTGTTTGCATTCATTAGTTAACGCTGACTGCAGCCCCGTGAGGTAGGCAGCTTCTCGTGCCCATTTCACAGATGAGCACATTGAGACGGAGGAACAGGAACCGGGTAGAGGTCACACAGCTGCTGAGTGTCACCACCAGGCAGTCGTACTCGGGTATTGGTTCTTAATGAGTAACTCTCTGAGATCTGGTTTCTTGTCAATGAAGGAACATCCAAACCTGTAGGAAAATGTTATAAGAAACTTTGGAGCCAAAAAATTAAAATAAAAAACTTTAAAAATGAGGACATACCCAGAAGCAAGATACGCAGTTTTATAAACTGTAAGTCAGGAGCAACGCTGGTGCCTTTAGTGTCCAGAAACTGCTGAGTCAGTTTGGTACAAAACATAATAAATCACTGTGTACATGATGAAAATGGACATTAAAAAGTTTTAAACAACCAAACAAGTTCTAATTTTTAACCAAATACGTTGTCATATGCCTTGGGGGAAAAATTCTCAGAATACCTTTGGCATGCCACAGAGTATGGTTAACAATGTAAATAATATGTTTTCATGGGGCAGACAGGTAAACCCCCATGCAACTTCTGATACAAACATCTGTGACCCATGTGTCCCCCGCCTTCCCCAAGCCCCTCTCAGATCTGAAGACTGTGACATCTGCGTAGGTCCTTCATTTTTACATAAGGCATCTCAAGCTTCCTCCTCTTTCTATTTGCTTTAGTTGCATCCTTCCAAAATAAAGTTAGTTTTCTCAAGATTCAACATTTAGTTTACAAATCTCGGATCCTGCATCAGCTGCAGGCCAGACTCTTCGGCTCTGGATAGATTCGGAGCCAGGAGCAGAAGAAGCAGAAGCAGGTTCTCCCTCCCTCCCAGCTGACAGTTGGGAAGAGGGTGTGAGCATTGCCTGAGGTCACAGAACGGGGGGGGGGGGATGAGCGACACCAGAGCCGGGTGCAGACGCCCGGGGAGGGGGCCCCAGCTGGGCCCTGCCGGAGGACTGGGATGACAGGACTCACCGAAGGCCGGGGCGGCTTAGCCTGAATGGCTCAGTGCAGGGCTTGGTGCAGCCTCTGAGATGTCCTTCCAGATGCACAGCGGGGCCCGTGGACACATCCCTCCGTATCTTCCTGCCTTACCACTGAGGACAATGACGAGAGCTTCCTGCTGGCCCCTGCTCTCCCTGTGGCTGTGGCAGCTCTTACTGGTTAAAAGGAAAAGACTGGGGGCAGCAGGACACTGAGTGCTTCCCTCACCCAGATACTGAGCCTCCTCCGCGCTGAGTTACTGAAATGGAACATTCTGGAAGGCAGCAAGTTTGTGGATGAAGTTCCTGTGGCTGCAACACAGAGTCTGCTCCATAAACTAGTCACTAGTCTTGCAAATTCCCCTCATGCTTTAGCATTTCCTACCTACGGACATTTATGAAAGGAAAGTCCAGAAGTTCTCATACCCTGTGTGGCCTTGGCTACGAAACTGAGAGCACGTCGGGGAGGGAAGGAGAGCAGAGGTGGGCTGTCGGCTTGACTCCCATGGAGGCAGGGCACAGAAATAGAAATCTGCTTTATATTTATATACAAATACACAAGGTCTTGTCAACCTCAGACTCCACCAGGGCTGACTCCAAGCAGTCACAGCTGGGAGCTGGGGAAGGCAGCAGGAATGACCAGCGGGGCGCATGAGGTCCTGGGAAAAGCCTGGAGTAGAGGAGGACCTATGGACTTGCATTCAAAGCCTGGCTGTCCCCTTGAAGACCTGTGTGACCTTGGGCAAATCAACATCCTGAAAGCTTTTCCCGTGGTGCCACTGTGAGGATGAAATGACACAACGAACACAGAACCCAGACCGGCGACCCCACTCCCTTGTGGTCCCTTCCTTGTCAAGTAAGCGGAGTGAGTCCCTGAGGTCACACGTGGGACATGTGGAAGCCAGTCGGGCTGAGGGCAGACCCAGTTCTCAGAGTCTGCTCACTCTGATGAACTCGAGAACGCCCCTGCCAGCTGCAACAGGGACCGGCCCTCAGCTCCTTACTCTCTTAAACTCCATGAACTAGCCAGAGTCCGTGGTGAGGACGGAGAAAATGCCCCCAGGAGGTTGTGGAAGGGAGGAGGCCTTTTGAGTGCATGTCAAACACCCCAAATATGCTCTTTATAAGAAAAGTGGCAGCTCCATTGTCGTAGCTCCTTAAAGCTTCGTGACAGTCGACCTCTGTCACGTTTTGAAAAGGGCCCCCCTGCCCAGCTGGCATGGCTCAGCGGTTGAGCATCGACCTAGGATCCAGGAGATGGTGGTTCGATTCCCGGTCAGGGCACACGCCCGGGTTGCAGGCTTGATCCCCAATGGGGGGCGTGCAGGAGGCAGCCGATCAGTGACTCTCTCATCGTTGATGTTTCTGTCTCTCTCTCCCTCTCCCTTCCTCTCTCTGAAATCAATAAAGATATATTTTTTCATATATCTTTATTAGTGATTTGCGTACCAATCAGTTATTGTTACTTTCATCTTTCTTGGAAGCTTTCATGGAGCTTGTCTTGTTCTGGTGCAGAGCTCGATAGGTAGTCTCTCATGATAGTCAAGACGTTACTAAGTAATGGGTCCCGCTGCCGATTTTAAACCTTAGTAAACTGTTTGTTATCCAGTCGAAGCCAACAAAAATGTGTGGAGTGCCCACTGTGCAAGAATGGACTAAGTGGAGCCCTGGCCGGGTGGCTCAGTTAGTTGAAGTGTCATCCGATGCACTAAAAGGTTGCGGGTTCGATTCCTGGTCAGGGCTTATACTTAGGTTGCGGGGTTGGGCCGCATACAGGAGGCAACCAGTTGATGTTTCTCACATCAATGTTCCTCTCTCTCTAAAATCATTAAAAACATATCCTTGTGTAAGGATTAAAAAAGAAAGATGAGTGTGAAGGAACAGGATTGTGTACACGGAAAGCTAAAACACAAAACTGCAAAAATTGTATCAGGTAGATATTGGCACAGCCATGCTGAGTAGCAAACTGCCCGACACCCACAGTCAGTGGCTTGAAACGTGTTCTACATGCGTGCCCCTTCGTAGGCAGGTCGGCTTGGGGCCAGTGCATCTGGGCTGCATGTCAGGGCCCGGGCTTCAGGCTGCACTTGGGCTCCAGTTCACCCCCATGACTCGCCCTCCTTGGCAAGCCAGCCAGAGCGCGTCCGCCGCACAGGGATGGCAAGAGGGACACGCACAAGCCCGTGATGCTCCTCGAGGCCCAGGCCCAGAGCCAGCACACCTGCCCCATTCCCCTGGCTGAAGCAGGTCCCGTGCACATCCAGAAACAGTGGGGTGAGGAGAACACCCCCCCTCTAGAGGAAAGAACTTCAGGGTTGACGGGTGTGCATGGGTACTGGGACTACCACAGTAACATAAAGTTCACAGCGTCGGGGTGTCGTACAGAGAGCAGTTCATTCTAATTAAGGGATCATTATCACTTGCTTGAATTTGAGATAACCTTAAAAAGTGGGTAGAATTTAAATAAGCCAAGTTGGGGGGGCTGGATATTCCAGGGAGAGTGAACTCCATAAAGAAAATTATGGACAACACTGACTTTAGGAAGGGGTTGAAAAGCTGGGGCGACTGAGGCCCTGGAACAAGGGGTCATTGGAAGGCACACAAGGGCCAGCAGACACTGTTGGGCAGTTCTTCAATATTCTGGGTTCATATGATGAATTTGCCAAATGCCCTGAAGCATTATCCCAGAACAACGGACATAAGCATAAATATTTTCATGCAAGTTCAGCCCATACATAGCTGAGAAAGAGACAATTCTAGATGGGAATCAGCTCATGAATGGCCTTGAATGTCATGCGGGGGGGTGGCTGTCATTCAGCAGGTGACATGGAGTCATCGAAGATCTCTGATTTGGAGAAGGGGAAGTGTCATAATCAGAGTAAAGTTCAGCAAGATCACTTAAGAGGCCGTTTGCAGACATGATGAGAGATGGTGGCCAGAAGGTGAGGAGAGAAAAACTAGAGTAGAAGACAGACCAGCCAGCCGACTGGTAATACTCCCAGTCGGAAGACAGTGATTCAAAAAGGGGATCTAAACAGGAGGGAAGGGACTGGAGTTTGCAGAAACAGTATCAAAAGGAGCTGGACAGAGTTCAGGCCAACAGAGGAGGGCGAGGCCGTTGTATACATTATCTCCCAAATCTCACGACACCTTGCGAAGCAGGTATTGCTTGTTCCACTGATAGTGGAGAAAACAAAACTTGAACCGAGCTTTTCAGCTGCGGAGTCCGTGTTTCCCATCCCCTGCTGACACCTGAGCCTCAGGAGTTCAGCTCTCTGGTTTCCACTGAGTTCTCAGTGCCGGGCTCAGAGGAGGAACCAATGAACATTTTCCCAAGTCACTCGATGTGTGACCGAGGCTGCTTCTTGGGTGCGTGGCGCTGTGACCAGGCAGTGGGATACTTGCGTGTCTTCTTTACCGTGACAAGGAACAGTCCTGCTATTCGTGCGAGATTTGGGGAGTGATGAGTGGACTCGAAGACATTTCACACATATTTTTTCTACTTGCATTTTCCCTGCCAAGGAGGCTTTTGCATTCGCTAAAAGTGTGGGAGAGGCTTTAACCACTGCAGTTATTTAAAGAGTATGGAATGCCTTTGCCACTTAAAAATGGAAGTGTGATAAAGTTTCAGCAGTGTTTTAATTGGCCTTTCTTAGTTTTCCCTGCGGCAGATAAACGCAACCAGCAGAGGAAGCTGACAGTGAGTAGCAGCAAGGAACAGATCTTGCTGGTCTGGTACTGTCCCTGACAGCACAGGCCTTCGCGGAGAATTTAATACGGCTCCTCAGGAGACAGGACTAATGACATTGTAATCCCAGTTCGAGAGACTCCTGAGGTCTTGTTTTCAGAGTTTAGGAACAAATGTGCAATCTTAAGGATACAGGACAGAGATTGGTGCCAAAAATGTAACTGTTGTTCTTGAAATGGCTAAATTATGGGGGGAAAACCAGTTTCAATAGCTCAAAAGAAATTAGTTGGCGTTTTCTGGACATGCTGTTAGACATCTGTCCAAAAACTCCCCCTGTGGGCCAGAATACGTTTCCCGTGAGCAACCAGGATCAGTTACGGTGACCAAGAGTGGTGAGTGTCAGTCTGGAACACGTTGGCTCCAGGGGCTAGAAGGCTAAGGAACGATGTCTGGGTGACCCAGGGATAGAGGGGCTCAGATGAACCAAGATTCCGGAAGTCTGCAAGCTGTTGATTTCTAAGGGATCTGCTTTCCTTTGACCCTGTCCAAAGAAAAGAACATTCTAGAAGGCGGGGGTGGGAGGGCTCATGGATATGGATCCTGTTAAGTACTGGGGAGAATCCTAAAGTCTTCTGACCTATAAGCATCAAGGCCTTTGAAGTCAAACTCCCATAACCCCAGTGTGCCATGTGACTTGGTTTACGGCTCCTGTCCTTAGTGTTTATAAAGAAATTGAATGATATCAAGAGAGCCCCTTGGAAGGAGTTGATAGGAGTCCCCAGTGTCTTGTCCTGAGGGCATCCTCACCTGTTAATTCTGAACGCAGGTCGCTCATTAGAGTCTCCTGGGAAGTTTTAAAAATATCAGTGCCCCAGGCCCACTCCAGAGATTCTGATTTAATCAGTCTGGGGTGGAGCTGGGCATCTGTATTATCTTTAAAAGGTCTTCAAGGGAGCCTAAGGTGCAGGAAGGTTTGAAGAATGCAGGATTAGACCAGTCGTTCAAGCAAATCTATGCAAGGTGGGCATGGAGGCCCCCCCTGGCCTCACCAGCCCCCCACCTTCCTTGGGCCTCATGCTCTCCTGTATCCCCACATCCCCAAATCAGAAGTCGGAAGCCACAGCACAGACAACCCTAATCCACACAGCAGAATCACTGCCATGAATGAGTAGTTGCCTAGGATGCTGCCCCAGGGTGAGGGGCCCTGTTCTGAACCTCTCAGGAGAAAAAGAACAGAACGCTTCCTCTGGGAGAACCAACACGCGCGTCTCAGTTGTCTTACTGAAAACAAAGCACAAGGGCAATTTAATTCACATCTCATGTGGGCTTAATAAACTCACAGTGATACTAACAGTGATCCTAGAAATGCAGCCTGTAGCTCCGCCCACAAGAGCGGGAGGGAATGGCTGTTTCGAGATGTCTCATTCCCTGTCCCGTCTGATAGCCGGCAGGACCTGAATGCAGAGTGTACCTTGGTGGCCTGTATTTTAATGAGTCGTTTCATTTGATGAGTCAGAATTTTCATTTTTGCAGCCAAGGAATGTGATCAGCGTGCATCCATAATTCTTTTTCATCTTAGAAATCACTATTGTTTCCATGGAATCAGTTGAATTGATGAATATTAAATCTGCTCCTTGCGTGCACAGAGGCAAAACAGCAGGGAAGAAAGATCAGTGGCAATAGAGAGATTCTGTGCTAAACAAAATGTTTATGCTGAAATATCCCAGTCCTGGCCCTATCGGCCTCCTGCCACCACCGCCTTTATAGGACCTGTAATGGGACCTGTATGTCACTCACAATTGCCCTCAGATAACTTATCAATCAAATGGGAACCAGTGGTTGCTAAGAGAAACTCAATTTTGGAGCCTTTTTTTATTGAAGGAAACTGCTGATCTAAGTATGTAATGCCAGGAAGAAAAAGATCAGAGGCCCTCGGAGGAGCTGGCCAGTGGAGATCGTTACCAGCATCCAGTAATCCCACGGAATGAGGTTGCCTAGAGGACCCAGAAGCTTCCTGGAAGCCAGAAATACCTCCTCAGAGCCTTGGGAGTTGTCAATGCTTCGTTCATCAAAAAGGAATTTAAAAACCAAATTGAACAAACAAAATAAAACCCAGAACGTTTGATACGCAGATGAACTTGAAAAGTCTCAGGGACAAGAGGACCTACAGAAGTGGGCAGCGTTTTGAGTGGTGCCAAATTTTTCCTCGTGTCTCTCATCCGTTCGACAGGTATTTGTTGGATGTGTCGGGTACTGTATTCAGCTCTGAGAATAAGGCTGCTTTCACCCACACTGATGGGCTTTCATCTCGGAGGTGATAGAGGTTTGGGAAGAGGTTCCCTCTGGTACGCTTCGTTTTCCTTAGCTTCAGTAAGACTTCCTCCTCTTACTGTCCTACTTTGACCCAGCAAACTTCCCGCGAGATGGCAGTTTTCATGGAGAGGAAGAACATGCACCTACCTGGGGCTGTGGCTGCTGGTGAAAGAGTTTGGACTGCACTCCAGATGGCTGTGTTATTTATCCAGGAAAAAGTAGCAGCAGTGTTGTCAGGCCCTCTCTAATATAACAAGTTAAAGAAGTCATTTTAGGATTGTGATATATTCTTCTAGAACCCAAGACTCTGTTGGGTGAGGTTCGTGGTCCAGCCATCCCTGGGGGGAACCCCTCTGAGTGGTACCAAAGAGGGTGTTCTCCTTAATGTCAGCATTAGATACAAGGAGGGCACCTCTCAAAGTCCACCACTCACTGAACTGAATCTTAGGCAATGGCATTGAGACATGCCTGGCTTCTTAGATGACAGGTCTTTCCCTAAATGGCCTATTACTGAAGAAACTCACTATTTGAAATTGCCTGTTTATTAGCTTACTTCTATATTATCTATCTTCTCTATGCCTCCTCCATAGGGCAGTACCTCGTCTTATTCACCGATACCTAGGCTAGTTGCCTGATATGAATTGTACTAAATGTTCCATGACTGATCTAAATAACTGATGATCTAGATGAAACTAACCTGGAGAGACATCAGACTTTGATGTCAAAGCTCTCAACGTAGTGAAATGACCAGCTGAACTGAAAAGGTGACATTTAAGACCAACAAAGATGAGGTCTATTGTCTGGGACCCCAGTTTCCATTTGCACAAGGGTAGGATGGGGGGAGATATGGCTTAACAGCAATGCCTATGAATCACTTCGAGGATTTGGTTCAGTATAGGTCAGCACTATGGAAAACAAATGCCCAGTATCATCATTAGAAGTGAGTCCTCCATCCTAGTCAATTCATTTTCAACGAGAGGGCCAAGGCAACTCAAAAATTGTCTTTTAAACAAATGGTGCTAAGAGTGTTGGAATATAGATATGCAAGAGAATGAAGTTAGATCCCTACCTCAACCATATAAAAAAAATCAGCTCAAACTGGATCAAAGACCTAAGTTTAAGAGGCAAAAATATAAAACTCTTAAATGAAATCATAGGAATAAAGTTCATGACCTTGAGCTAGGCAGTGGATTCTTAGATATGACACCAAAAACACAAGTGACAGAAGGGAAAAGAGCTAAATTGGTCTTCATCAAAAGAGAGCCCACAGAATGGCAGAAAATATTTGCAAGTCATATATCTGATATTGGTCTAGTATGGAGAATATATAGGAACTCTTACAGCTCAATAATAAAAAGACAGCTAACCCAATGAAAAGGGGCAAAAGGCTTGAACAGGCATTTTTCTGAAGAAGACGTACAAATGGAAAATAAGCACATGTGAAGATATTCGACATCATTAGCCCTTAGGGCAATGCCAATCAAAGTGCTTTCACACCCAGTATGACGGCTGTTATAAAAAAGACGAACAATATTAAGTGTTGGAGAGGAGGTAGAGGGATCGGAGCCTTTATACACTACTGGTAGAATTGTAACATGGTGTAGCCGCTGTGGAAAACAGTTTGTCAGTTCCTCAAAAGGTTAAACACAGAGTTACCATGTGACCCAGAGCAATTCCGCTCCTAAGTAGATACATGGCCACACAAAAACCGGTATGTGAATATTCATAAAAACATTCATAATCTCCAAAAATGAAAAACAACATAAAAGTCTCATCAGCTGGTGAATGGATAAATAAAAGGAGATCTATCCTTACAATGGAATATTATTCAGCAATAAAGAGAAATGAAGTCCTGATACATGCTACAGCATGGATGAACCTTGAAAACAACGCAAGTGAAAGAAGCCAGTCAAAAAAGAACACATGTTACCTGAGGCCATTTGTGTGATATGTCCAGAATAGAGAAATCTATAGAGACAGAAAGTTGATGAGTGGTTGCCGGGGGCTGGGGACGAGTTAGTGACTACTAATGGGTACAGGGTTTCCTTTGGGGAAGATGGAATGTTCTAGAAGTGCTAATGGCCGCCCAACTCTGTACACTAAAACCCAATAGATTATATACTTTAACAGCATGAAATTTTTTGTATATAAACTGTTACTTAATGAAGCTGTTATTTTAAAAAAGAAAAAAAGAAGAGTCCCCAGAACAAGGTCCCCTTCAGAAAGCACTGGTCACATCATGCCTGAAATGATGCATTCAGTCCTGGGCTTGGGACAGATGGAAATACGAGCTTATCTCACCATGGAAATTAGGACATTTAGACTGTTCAGAGCAAACCCCAAGACACATGATGTTTAGTCTACTTAAAAAAGAAATGATTTACAGGGAACATACAAGTCCTTGAAATATGAGTGACACTCATGTGAAGAGAGATGCAAATTACCCTCTGCTGTCCTGAAACACTGAGCTACCTGAGGAAAAGGCTGCTGTGTTCTCAGCACGGGGTCAGTGAGCGTGTGGGAAGGCGGCAGAGGCTTCAGATGACGGGTTGACCTGGCTGACCCCGAGCTAGCTTTCCGATTAGTGGATCCTATCATTTAATCCCAGAAGCTCTCCTGGTTTGTAACCCATCCCTCCGATCTCATATGCCTGGAAGTATGTGATCTTTTTTTCTTCTTAATGCACTTGTTACCTCGCATGTTGTCCCATGAACATGGACCAGTATTTTTGCTCACTTAATAGACTCTTAAAATAGCTCCTGACATCCATCCTTATTACCCAGAAGTCGGTTCATCAGCAAACCCGAATGTGCTTCTGTGGCCTTGTGCAGTCATTTATAAAATGGTCCAAAGCCGCAGTTTCCTGGGAACTCGGTGGCTGCCGTGTCTCCGTCCAGACAAGAGCCCCCTCGTTTCCACCTTTTTTCTGTCCGTGAACTGGTTATGAGGCATTTCAAAGACTAAAGGAGTGGTCTTCAGTGCCCTTCCTGGCAGCACCTGAACGGGCTGGGAGCCCTGCAGGGCCTCGCCTCCGAGAGTCCTCAGCTGCGCGTGAGTGCAGGAGGATGGAGGCCTTGACCCGCACGCACCTCTCTCCTCAAAGGTTGTCATGGACGAGTCAGGAGTCATTTGTTTTGCAGAAGTCATGTCACTTAACTTTCACCTGCATAAAAGGTGAAAAAGCTGAGCCTCAGCCGTTGGTGGGAACCCTGCTTATGAAGCAGTTACGCTGTATCCGCCCTTTAGCTCGGGGCACGTAGAGACAAGTTGTGCAGCTGGAGCTCACAGGTTCTCCCTTACGTTTCTTTAAAACAGAGAGTGTTTGACCTGCCAGAGGCTACAGATCAATGTCAAGGAATCCACCCACCCACTGAAATAACTTACAAAGTCCATGGGCAGGGATAATATGCATTTTTCTTTCCTGTTTCAGAGTTTACACCTGAATGCCATTCACAGCGTGTTCCTCTAGTCCTACTGTCTGTGACCACTGGTCCCAGTATCCATGCGACTGTCACTGTTTGCTGCTCTTCACTTCCATTACCACTGCACCTAGCAGAACTGTCACTGTCCTCTTTCCAGTTGCTGCTTAGAGATCATCCCTGACATCTCTCACTAGCAGACTGGGACATGCCTAGCTGTGGAAGCATTTCAGACTGTGGCTGCAATGCACTAGGAACACCCCTGGGTGTTATCAGAAGAGTTGTGTTGGCCTAGGCCCGGGATCCTGGAGCCGGCCTTGCCGTGAGCTGAGCCCTGCCCTCCCTGCTGACAAGCTGGCCCACCTTGTCCCCAGGGTGTGTGCCTGGCCTCCAGTTTGTGGGAAGCCGCACTCACATGTCTGGCCCTATCCCCTTGCCTAAGGCTCACCAACCTCTTTCCCTAGCCTACTGAATGAAAATACTGTATTAGCTTTGGCTGCTTTTACAAAATATCAGAGACAGCAGACATTTATTTTTCACAGTTCTGGAAGCTAGCACTTGAAGATCAAGATGCGGACAGATGGGTTCTTGGGAGGGCCCTCTTCTTGGCTGGCAGGTGGCTGCCTTCTTGACCGGTGTCTCCTCTTCTTCTTATAAGGGCACCAATCCTATTCTGGGGGCTTTGTCCTCATGATCTCATCTAAACCTCCTAATACCATTGAACTGGGGGGTAGGCCTTCACTTATGAAGGACACCAACGTTCAGTCCAAACAAACATATACTGTGGTGTCCACCTGCCTGGAGGGGAATCCAGCCTCCACCACTTTGCTTTACATCTCAGTGCCTCAGTGTTCTCAGCCCTGAGAGTAGGACTTACAACAATGTTGACCTCATAGATGTCTTATGAGGACCAATTGAGTTCAGGAGAGTGACAGCTGGAGCAGTGGGTGGCATACAGTAAAGGCTGCATAAATGTTAACTACTATGATTTATCTAAGGAGGTGCCTGATATCCTGGGTTTGACCCAGTAGGAGCATAACCCAAAGGAATTGTAATAAAGGTAACTCTTGGACAAATATTGGAGTGGTCTTCAGATAGTTCTGGAGACAGGAAGTCCTCTCCTCCAAGGACCCCACACAGCAGGGCTGGTGGAACCGGGCCACTGTGTCTGACCTGGGACTCCTCTAACAGGCGGACTACTCAGGGCACCCCGTCAACTGGTGCTGAGACTCTTAGAACTGCTCCGACGTCCTTCCTACCCAATGCTTGCTTTCGTCACTCCTTAACCATAGGTGCAGACCTGCCAGAGGGCATGCAGGCTCTCCCCACCCTCTTGGGCTCCCACCGCTCCATCCTTCCAGGACGTCTTCCTGATAAGTCACTTACAGAACTGATCTTGTCTCGGTGACTGCTTCCTGGAGGACTCAGACCGACACAGCTATTACTACCCCTCTCAACTTCTAAAACTTTCACCTGCCTACACATGAGAGCAGGAGCTTATTTCTGTCTATGCCGGTTGAAGCTTCTAGAAATAGCATACTAAGTGAGAAAAGTAATCTTAATGGAGTTAGTGACAAGTCAGACTGAAAAAGGCTTTTTCTCCATATTTTTATAATCGTGTTTAAGTGGCTCATTTTCTCATCAAATTTCAAGTAAATCCAGATCCCGTAGTCTGTATGCTTTTTAATTCCTTATCATAAGCTCCTGGGTTTGTTTCAAGTATATAGAAAGGCAAATGGATAATGATGCAGACAGGTAACCAGTGAGCTGTTAACTAATAGAGGTCTGTTTGCATTTGAAATATTTAGAACTTCTTAATAGCTCAGAATCGAAAGATAGATTGAATGGGTAACTCCACCGCAGTTTAATCAACGCGCTATTACGGTAAGTGCACCTATAAACCACAACTACGCTCGTGTGACAACCTAAATGAGTGAAAAATCGCCGGCAGAGGTAGAAATTATTATTTATGCCTGAGAGCGCTCCAGTCGTTTCTAGTGATACTTTCTACATTAAATATTGATTCCAGCATCCCGGGTTTCTAAGCCATTGATATTGTTTTCAGAAGAAATGTGAAATGGTAGCTCCAGCGCGCTGCTTCCCCTGGACTGCAGTCTTCTCCCGCTGCGGCCGACGCCCTGCTTGGCATTACTGACCCGTATTCATCTGCCTCCTATTGCAGGAAACCGGATCTGCCCTGGCCAGCGGCCAGGCAGAGTGTCACCGACCTGCTGGTGTGCCCAGCAGTAACCTTTGCATTGTGTTCCTGACTGTCGGTCTCCTGCTTAGCCCTCGGGGGAGGTCGTGTTCCTCGTGCACAGAGCAGACACAGTTCAATGTGCAATTGTCCAGCCTGTGGGTGTTCAGTGCACAGGTTTGATTTCATAGCACTGAGATGGTAGAGCGGTGCACAAGTTTAAGAATGAGAGAATTACCATTTTCTACAGACAGGATACCTAATTGACGGTTTGAATTGATGTGTCACCCAATCATAGCTTTATGAACTGACAGTGAAAATGTAAGGAAAGAACCCAGGCACAGAGCAGTAATGTTGTGAGTGAGGATCCTCCCAGGGGCACGTTGGAGCCCCTACTCCTGTCCCAGGAGCAGGCATCCCAAGGCCTCGTGTGGTCTTGGACAAGTTGAGGGGCAGTACTTTGCACCTAGTAGATGTGGAATTGAAGCTTGCTTGAATTACATTGTAGGAGATTATCTTCGATAAAAGCCGGTTCACTTCTAGCCCGTGAAACTAAAGATGTTTCATAAGAGCAAATGTCGTACAAACTATATGAATCTGCCACTTTTATAGATAAAAAATAGTGAGCATTGGAAATTTCATGTGGTTCAGACTAACAATATAAAATAGGTATTGCCCAGCAGGTGTGGTTCAGTGCTTGAGCGTCAGCCTATGAACCAGGAGGTTCAATTCCTGGTCAGGACACATGGCCTGGGTTATGGGCTTGATCCCCAGAAGGGGGTGTGCAGGAGGCAGCCGATCAATGACTCTCATCATTGATGTGTGTGTCTCTCTCTCCCTCTCCTTTCCTCTCTCTGAAATCAATGAAAAAAAATATTTTTAAAAAAACAGGTATTGACATAGAAGGTAGAATTTGGGTAAATGAGCTGAATTAAAATCTAATCATTCACAAGATTTTAAGCATATTATAAGAATTATATTTAAAGAAAACCCATTTAATTTAAATTCTATTTAAAGGATCCTTTTGAAAGCAAAGCACTTTTTAAAATAAGAGTAATAAACCTATAATCTATCCTGTCAACTTGAACATTTATATGCTATGTCCCTATTAATATGGAATCAACCATGTATATAAAAGAAATCCTTTTTATAAGATGAGTTTAAATGTAATACAGAAAAAAATGTGTACTCTAAAACAGATTGCTTTTAGTTCACAAATATAGTTCAATTGGAGAAGGTGACAAGTACATCTTAAACTTAAAGCAAGGTTATAGAGATGGTCATGCAAACAGCATTAGTGTGCGGTTTGAAGACTCCCTTGGGCCCCTAGAATTAAGCAGGCCTGGCTGGCCGAGGGCCCTCAGAAGGCATTTGTAAAATGGGACGATAACATGAAGCCACAGTGGCAGTTTAAACAGTATACATAGAGCATCTTGCTCAGTAAATATTAGCTGTTATTAGAAAGAAGATGGCATTTTGGAGGAAAAAACAGATTCCGTTTTTTAAAGCCAATCCGGAACTGAAGCAGCTTTAAAAGGGATTCCGTCTACACTGCATACCGGTTAGTCCCCTCTTCATAACACAGGGCAGGGCAGGGCAGGGGCTGCATCCGTCTTGCTCAGGTGTACCCAGAAGTGGCTAAAATCTGCAAGCAGGTCCCAGACACTCAAACATGAAATAAACCAAAATTTACAAATAGAAGAAGAGCCCCCAGCCCTCCTCAGCCTGAAGAGTGAGAGTGAATTAGCACAGGACGCATCTGACACCTCTGCCCAGCGGGAGTGGCTGCCCCAGGGGGACAGGACCTCACTCAGAGCAGGGACCCCGGTGCCCTCGTAAACTGCTCCATCTCTGTCTTGCCTGTGCCTCCCCTCACTCCTGGGCAGCCTGGCGGGGACACTATGAGTCCTCTCTCCCTGCGAAAACAATGACATAAAATGTACAGCTCCGAGCCCACATTTAGGTCTGTTGCCGGCATGATGATGTTACTATTTCAGGAAAAGAAAGTAGTGGAAATAAGTAATACAGTATTTTTTAACCTTTTTTTTAAAAAAAAAAAAAAGCTAGAGACAGAAATCACCTTATTTTTCTTTAATTGGCAAACCAGAAAATGCTGGACTTGTCTTCTCCCAACTGCCCTCATGAAATAACTATTATCACCATAAAATGTAGCTGGAAGTTCTTTCCATTATAAAGACCTAAATGGATTTGAGGCCTCCGAGCAATAAGATAATTAACCCCACCAGTAAGTCTGCAGTGACCCGACTTGGACACAAATGCAAAAGTGAGAGATGCAATTTTGATTACGGTTTTCTTCCCGAAGACAACTGTGACACTTATCAGGTGGACCATTAACCCGGCAGACAGCCCGCCACCCCGGGCACTTCCATCCACTCGCCCTGCCTCCCCCACCCCACCTGGCCAGCACCCCCAGGATTCCAGGGGGAAACAGCTCTAGCCCTTCCACACAGTCTGACCATTGCTTTGGCCGCTGCTGAGGCTCGGGAAGATGCTTGGTCGGATGGAGACGTCAGCAAGGACGTGGCTGACCCGGACAGAGGCCAGCCCCCACGGGCAGGATACAGCTCCCTCCAACTCCCTTAATGTCCTTCTCTGTACACAGAGAGCACACAGGCCCCCACAGAGACACACACAGGCAGGTACACATAGGACATAGACACACACACAGATATAAGTACAGAGACATGCACACACAAAGGGACACACAAGACATACACACAGACTCACACAGACATGCACAGAGAGACATGCACACATAGACTCAGACACACACACACAGAGACTCACTCAGATATACACTCATCTACAGGCACACAGACCTACACAGGATGTCAGCTCACACTGACACACACACACAGATATACTCAGGACACAGGCTGATACACACTCACACAGATGCACTCAGATACAGACACACAGAGAGACACACAGACTCACACAGGACATCAGCACACACACACGCACACACACTCACACCCCATCACAAGAACCTGATGTATTCCCTCTGGTCTTCCACCACCTGGTGCCTGACTGGTTGTCCCCAAAGGGTGCTCCCACACACACAGAGGGCTCTGTGTTGGGGAGAACTGCATGGACTAAGCCTGGCTTGTCACCCCCGGGAGAACATGGTGGCTGCCATCAGAAGCTCCAGACCCACAAGGCACAATGCTGCCCTGAGCAACACTCACTCCCGCTCCCATCGAGGACTACAGCTAATCACCCAGAACTGTTTCCAGGGGACTTGGGACTTATTATTTAATGATGTTATTGCTGCCACTCCAGAGATCCCTGATGGGTCTGTGAGCCTTTGCGAACACAGAAGAATTATCACAGACTCTGGAACAAAATCAATTTTGCATAGAGAGGCCAACATTCATTAGGGCCAATGAAAAAATATTCCTATGAATGATTTATTGAAGAAGTCATAAATTAAACAAATGGGACTACATTAAACTAAAAATTTCTTGCATATGTTGCCCAACTTATTTCATCGAATCATCCCCAGCTCACACTTTGGGGGATTTTCATGTTATTTCACCTATAAATACTTTAGTAGGTACAGTTTAGGTTTTTAACCTGAGATTAGTTTACTGAAATGAGAGTTTGGGTAAAGGATGGTGATAATAATAATTACTATTTATTAAGTGTTTAGTATATACCAGATAATATACACACACACACACACACATATATGTGTGTGTGATTTTATTTAATTCTTTAAAAACCCTATGAGGTCAATATTATTGTCATTCCCATTTTATAAATGAGAAATATGAAGCTTTGCAAAGCTACGAGATTTGCCTAAAATCACAGCTAATAAATGCAGTTGCTGGGGATGAGCCTCAGTCCATCTGCCAGATGTTGTTGGGGTAAGGAGACAGAAATGACAAAGTTATTGGATGCCTTCAGTACATCTCCTAGGGTTATAATTCCAGGTAAAAAGAATGGCTATAGTTTATGTGCCAAAATACTGGATGACTATTAGGGGGGAGAGGTGCTGATGGAAAGGCTGGTGGATGCCGGAACTAGAGGTCACGACACCGCTGAACCTCCAGGAACCAGGGGCTTCTGCTTGAGGGAGAAGAGGGATGGGCTCCTGGGGGAGGCAGGATGACTGGCCCAGTGGAAATAGGATGAGCTCAGGGGAGAGCCCAGGTACAGAACTAGGGGGGATGTGAGGATGTGGGAGGGGCTATTAGGATGGAACGTGCGGTCCTGTGGGCAGAGTGATAAGGGCCGGGAGAGAAATCCTTGGTGGGAGGACCCAGGAGGAGAGAGCAAGTGAGAGAAAGAGGGACAGACTGGATCTCACCTTTTCGCGTGAAGTGGAAAGGACATCAAAGCACTTACCTAGTTCCATGCTGCTCAGCGTGTGGCCCACCGGCCGATGTCAGTGTGCAAACTGTCAGCGGTCCACGGTGAGCAGACACGCGGAGAGAACGCAGCAGTGTAGACGTCGCACATAGCAGTGTGACATTGCCATGGACCAACTTGTATTTTACAAAAGCAATGATCCGTGACAGATTTGGGATTTCTTTAAAATGATCCTTCCCCACAAGTGGCTGCAGAAGCACTGGTCCGTGTTGCCTGTGTGCTGTGATGTGCTAGCTCTGCTTCTCACATCTTGTTTGATCAAGGCCGCCGGACACGTGATTGCAACAGGCAGCTTTCCTGATCTTCCCTGTGGTCTTAAAAGAAGCACTCAGATGAATTTGGAGGCATTAACAGTGACTGCTTTCTGCTACTGGGTTCCTTTAGAAAGGAAGCCGTGTTTCTTTCTGCTTAGTCACATTTAGTAGTTAACGGGATCCGGTTTGCCAAACTCTTAGTAAAAGCTTTCCCAGAATGACAAGATCCGGGATGGTTACCGTGGCCTTTCCAGTGGAAGAGCTTTTCCTGTCAGACTTTATTCCTTGTTTTAGGATTACCACAAGGTTTCAAAGTAATTGGACTTGGTCTAGACGGCAGATTTTGGCCGTTGCTAAGGAACGAGATTAGTGCTAATCTAAGGAATATATTCTTCATTTTTATTTCCATTTGTTACTACAGCACTTTAATTGCAGATAAATGCCTTTTACGGCTCTCCGGGGTGTAAAACATTTCTCTCTTAGCTGGTGGGTTAGCCGGGGAGGCTGTGTGTGTACACATGCTCCAAGCAGATGGCAGTCAGGCGTGAAGTGGCTCAAAAGAAGAAAAAGCTGCTTGTGACAGAAACAATAGCTGGCCTTGTAGGCGCCAGCCACGGCCGAGCGCTCGGGACCAGACCTGCAGCGCCCACCCCTACCCAGCCCGGGGCCTGCACGCCGTGTCCACTGACGCCGTGCACACTCCCGAGCGCCTCCATGTCACAGATGACACCGCTCCGCAACCGCTGCCACAGTCACCAGGCAATCAGTTCCGCAGATAAAAGATCATTGTCAAACCCGAGGAACTCATTTTCCACCCGGCAGCCAGAGTGAGCTTTTCGAAAAGCAAACCTGATAGCATCGCCCCAGTCTGACCTGACCTCTCCGAAGCCCAGTCCGCTTAAAACACCTCAGTACTCCCGGGGGCCTGCCCCCTGTCCCAGTGCACAGCGGCCTGGCCCACACTCTGGCACTGCCCCCCAGAGCTCCTCTGCCCCCAGCTAGGCAAGGCCAAGGGTCACTTCCAGGCTCCCTTAGCTGGGGACCTACGTAGATCCAAACCAAGCCCATACCACCCTTCCTGGCTTTTGTCACATCTGTAGGTTTATGTTAATTTGTGTAGGTTTGATTAGGATCTAGTTCTAGAACAGTCTAGGTCTCAAGAAGGCAAGGCCTGCTGGGTTTTCTTTGAGACTCTATTTGCAGTGTCATAAGAGCCCCTCGCTCAGAGCTAGTCCTCTAAGGGTACAGGTTGAAAGCAGGAACTCAGGAACATAAATCCAGATGCAATAGGGCTCTGGCAGTGTGGACGGTCCTCCAGAGCCATGATGTCATGAGCTGGATCCTGGCCAAGGCACCGCCTCGAAGCCCCTGTGAGGGAAGCAGCAGCTGCTGCTTCATGTGCTGGTTGTCACCTCACAGAGTAACTCCTGTGAAGTTGGAACAGTTTGGTTCTTTATGAAAAACACCACCACCAACAGCACCCTCCCTCCAAAAAAAGGAAAGGAACACCTGCTAGGGCTGGTGCCCCGTAAGAAGTGCGAGGAGAGCCATTGGCTACGCCCCTCGAGTGTGGGATAGATGCCGTGGGCGGACGCGTGAGTGCGAGGGTTGAGGGCTCGTGACCGTGGAACCTTGGCTGCAGGTGAGACTCTGCCTGTGCTCACAGATGTTTTCTCATTGAATCCTCTCAACAGATCTGTTTTTACCCTACTTTTGCAGTCGAAAAAACGGAGACTCAGAGAGGTTAAGTAATTTCTCCAAGGTCACACAGCCAGTCATGGCAGAGAGTGGACTTGAAGCCACACAATGTAACTCATTGCAGAGCTGCCCCCTGCCCCCAGCTGGGCAGTCTCTTTTCTCCCAGAGACCTTAGCCCATATCAAGGGTGTGCTGTACTCGCAGACTAAATAACGTCTGTTCATAGAAGAACAGTTGTCTCTTAGTCTATAGTACTTTGGGTTTGAGTTAAGATTTAACTAAAAATAGCTACATAGCCCACCTTCAGTTTCTACCCTTTCCATTACCATTTGCATTTTGAACCATTTCTAAAATCCAGATCGATCAGCTACCTCTCTCCCGGGTTCATGAATGTTCAGTGGCTCTCTCTGCTTGCAAGAACACGAAAAACCACTTAGCCGGGCACGTGAGGCCTGAGAACCAGCCCAGGCTCCGTCCCCTCTTCTCTCCCACTGCATCCTCTGACCGGAACTCCTGTTTACAAGCCAAGGACTCCCCTGTTTCTTGCCTGAAATGTGACTCTCCCATCTGAAAATCTTACTCAGCCATCAAAGCCAGGACAGCCAGAGTGACAAAGCACACATAGAATGGCAATGAATATGACTATTTTTAAACTAATTCTAAATATTAATTTCCATAATACTCAACCAAGTCTGGGAGGAAAGATTACTTTGAAAAGGCCTCAGCCTGTTATAAACGTGCGATTGGGAAGGTCTTCAACAGTAGGTGCAAATTCAGCTTCCAATCAGTCCAATCAGGAGAAAACATTTCGTATCATCTAGAATGAGCTGGGTTTTTTCTTCAACAGCCCTAAATCTTCCAGAAGGGCTCTGCAACAGCTTTCTCAAAGTGTAACAAATTCTACTTGGTGTATCATCTCTTTGTGTTTAATTATAAGGATTTGCATTTGCAGAACCAATTAATCAGTAATTAGCACTGTACCAAAAGAAATTAAACAAAGATAAAAAAAACAAAAATACAACTCAGCACAGGGCCGTAGCACCCGGTAATGTTCCCTGCAGCGTGATGAAAATACTCCCTGAGAAACACGGGTTAAGGGAATGGTGAGCCGGGTGGGCCTTTGGTACTTTGTCCTCAGTGACCACAAGTGCGAATGGGAAGCGTGGGGGTTGTGCAAATCCAAAACTCTGATGATGCTAACAGTGGTCTGCATTTCACATTTCACCGGGAATCCGCTTTGTCTTGAAAGGTAGTGGCAGACTTTGGCAATGCAAAAAAACGCATGTTTTATGATACTTTATTAAATCTTCATTTTTTAAAAAAAACAAAAAACATAGATCAGCTTTTGAGTTAATTATCAACTAGACCTCTGAAACAAACTTTAGATGTGAAAAATCAGAAAAGATGCAAAGCAGATTGTGGAAGAGAAAACAAAGGCCCCCGAAACCAAAGAGTAGAAAAGGTGTGACCATGGGGTACATCCCTGAAGGAATCAGGGCAGAGGGCAGGGGACCCTGTCTCTGTGGAGTCCTGCCTTTCCCAGCACCCGGCTCCTTGGCCTCTTATCCTGGCTCTCAAACATTTTGTTAAAAAGAGAAAAAGAGAAGACAGAGTTGGAAAGAGCAGTCAGCAGCCTCTGTAATTCAGTCCTGGGACAGATGAGTGTGGCCTGCTCCTGTCCCCACACCGGTTGTGGAGCGATGGTGTCAGCTGGGCTCACGGTGGGCAGCCAGCCGACGGCAGTGTATCCAGCAAGCCTTTCTCCTTCGAGGCCCCTAGTTCCACCTCCCCCTGACATGCCTACATGGGGGCAGGGGGTGAACATCAATGACCTTAAAGTCCTTTAAGTTTTCTCCAAAATGCTTCCGTTTCTGAAAGAAACTGGCCTCGCCTTCACTCCCAAGTCCGAGATCTTGTGAACTGTGGATGTTGTAGCCCATTCACAGTGTGCTGAGTGACTGAGCAGTTTTTCCCCTGGTGTATGAGGTCGTCTTGAAAACTGCAGAGTAAATTGCACTGTGTACTCACAAGCTTGCTTTCTAGAAGCATCTTTAATTGCCAGTCTCTGAAGAAAGTATTAGTCTTTCAATGGAACACTTTTCCAAGAAAGAGTGTGAGGTGCTTTGAGAAGAACCGCAGAAGGAAACTTCAGATTCCCGGCTTGGGTTGGGACAGTAAGCTTTGCTTAGTAATTTAACATCCTGGGGGTCGTTGGAGAGCCAAATTGTAGTACTTTTTATAACTTCACCATGAAATTACTTGAGCAGCCCCATGCCCAAAATTGGAAACAATTTGGTTTTTCTCTGATTCAGGAATCTTTTCCCGCTGTGCTGCTGTAAAATTTCTATCTCTCTGACTTTATTACTTTTACAAATTAGACAACACACCTATGAATGAAACTGCATTTGTCACCGTGACCATTCATTTGTCCATATGGCTTATTAATCCTCTGTGGTGGGTCTTCAACTGTCCCCCAGTTTAAAATGTTCATGTCCTAGAAGGTGGTACAATTTACCCAATGTTGGTGATTTTAACTTTGGTGAAATCAGCGTAAGCAAGCCGACTCCGGGCCGCAATGATCATTATCTTGTGAGCCTTTATTCGAGGTTAACCAGCCAAAATTCACGAGCCAGATTAGGCCATCGGTCTCAGTGAGTGATGGCCGTGGTCTTCACTTTAGGGCATGGTCTTCACTTTAGGGCATGGTCTTCACTTTAGGGCATGGTCTTCTTCACTTTAGGGCATGGTCTTCACTTTAGGGCATGGTCTTCTTCACTTTAGGGCATGGTCTTCACTTTAGGGCATGGTCTTCTCTTTAGGGCACAGTCTTCTTCACTTTAGGGCATGGTCTTCTTCACTTTAGGGCATGGTCTTCACTTTAGGGCATGGTCTTCACTTTAGGGCATGGTCTTCTTCACTTTAGGGCATGGTCTTCACTTTAGGGCATGGTCTTCTCTTTAGGGCACAGTCTTCTTCACTTTAGGGCATGGTCTTCACTTTAGGGCATGGTCTTCTTCACTTTAGGGCATGGTCTTCACTTTAGGGCATGGTCTTCTCTTTAGGGCATGGTCTTCACTTTAGGGCATAGTCTTCTTCACTTTAGGGCATGGTCTTCACTTTAGGGCATGGTCTTCTCTTTAGGGCACAGTCTTCTTCACTTTAGGGCATGGTCTTCACTTTAGGGCATGGTCTTCCCTTTACAGCAGGGTCTTCACTCTACCACGCGGCCTCGGCTGCTCTACCCTGTCCCCCTCCTGCAAAGTGCAGGAGAGCAGCTCGCTGGATTCTGCGTTCCCCCGCCTCTCTCTTCCATCTCCGAGATGGCTCCAGTTAACATTCAATACCTGGAAGCCATCCTGAGTCACCCCTTTTACTCATTGCACACCCAGTGTCTCAGTCAGTCCTGCCAGGTGACCTGCCACTGCCCCAACCTTCGTCCCAGCCACCATCCCCTCTTATCTTGGTTTCTAGCAATTCTCTCCTCCCTGGCCTCCTGGCCTCTGCCCCGCCTTCCCTATAACCCATTCCCCAGAGAGCACCTCGGTAATTATTTTTAAAAATATGAATCTTGTTATGTCACTAGGTCTGCTTAAGTCCCTCTAGTGACTACCTGTAACACTTAGAATAAGTTTGGATCACCTCCCATGGCCACAGGACCCCGTGTCCAGCCCTGCCCCCTTCTCACACTGATGGGGTCTTTCTTCAAATATCCAGCACTCATTCCTCTGTGGGGACTGTACCCAGCTGCCCTTTCTGCCTGGGGTGGTTTCCCATCTCCTCAGGGCTGCCTTCTCCGCCCCCTCACATGTCACCTCAGATGTCACCTCCTCTGAGAAGCCTTTGCTGACCACAGTCAGGCATGGCAGCCCTTTGATGACCTTCCCAGCACTCGTCCCTATCAGAAATTGCTCTGTCCCTTTTTGTTTGTTTCCTGATCATTGTGTTTCTCCCCGCCAGCCTCGTCTGCCCTCCTTCACGTGTCCCCCGTGTGTGCGAACAGTGTGTAATACACCCTCAGTGAACATGTGTTGGATGGATGGCCAATGGGTGAATCCCCTTTCTAACACTGTAGGGTTTTGACCCGATCACTTAACCGCTGGACCCAGCTTCTTTATCTCTACGATAAAGCTAACAACACACTGGATTTTCAAGGGGATAAGTTCAGGGAGTACACGTGGGTGTCAGCTGTGGTACTGGCGTGACCCACAGCCCATGCCGAGCGAGCACTGTTAACAGTGTCCCTCCCTGTTTTCTAGGAAATCCTCGGAGGAACTGGACATGGACAAGGTGACAGCAGCCATGGTACTCACCAGCCTGTCCACCAGCCCTTTGGTTCGGAGCCCTCCTGTGCGGCCTAATGGTGAGCCCGGGGATGGGGTAGGGAAGGGCCCCTGGGTGCCAAGACCACAGCCTCCCTTTGAGGGGCCTCATAGGGGGTCTCATTCCTATCAAATGAAATGAACCCTCGCTGTGGGCAGGAAGCCAAGGGAAATGTGGGAGAAATGGAGACTCAGGGCCACCAGCTCCCTCACCTTCCCAGAGGCCCCAGTGCGCCTCAGTCATCCCCCCACCTGCTCCCCCACGTCACGTTGCCAGGACACTTATCTGCAGTACTTTTCCCTTTCCCCGGGGAAGTGGAGATTGGTCCAATGAAGTTGTTTTCCCAGCATCATTTCTGTTCGGCAGGAGAGGTAGATGTATCACAGAGCTCTGAGGATTAAATATTTTGAAAAAGCATTATCCCAGACTCCTCAATCAAATACAATTACTTTTTCCATTCATTCACTCAGTATATGTTTATTAGGTACTATGCTTAGATGGTTTGAGTACATCATTGACAATAATGTCCATACTCCATGTAGTGTTCAGTCTCTCTGGAGGGGGGAAAAAGACTCTCAGCCACAGCCTTATCAATGGCTAGCATTTACTGAGCACTTGCTAGGTGCCAAGTACTAGGCTTGCTTTATCTCCTGTAATTCTCACAACTCTATGAGCTGTCGTTATCACTAGCTTACAGATGAGTAAACAGAGGCACATGGGGAATAATTGACTTGTAAATAGCAGAGCTGAAATTCTCCTCGATACCTTCCCAATTCCAGTTCTGTTCTCTCAGTTATGACTTAATGTGGCCTCACATAACTCAGTGTGAGACATCAGGAGGGCAGTAGGAGATGCCGTTGGCAACCTGGCTAGGAGTGTGGACAGCCATCCGGGGCTGCAGGAGAGCTCTTACGTGATTTCGGCACTGGAAAGTTACAGTTGAGTTTACAGACAAAAACAAAAAAGAAACTACAACAATGAAAAATTACATGTGGGTGTCCTGAGCCTTGGTGGTCACAGAAGGGATGGACAGGACATAACTGGGAAGTGTGAGGGTGGAGGAATCGACAGGACGTGGTGATGGACAAAGAAGATGAAGGACAGGGAGTGACAGGGTGACTTCCAGGCAGGCGGCGTGCTTCTACAAGGAGACCCGCTCCCTGAGATGGGAACAAAGGCAGAGGAGCACGTCTATTGGTGAGTGTTTGGGGCAAGAGCCGGGGTCACTGAAGACGACAGGTCCAGTTTGAAGACATGTAGTGGGCAGTACTGAGGCTCACTCAAGGGCAATGTCTTGGGGAGGCCCGGGCCGCCCATGCCGAATTGGAAGGCAGCATTTTGAAGCCGTGAGACTAGATTAGAGCACAGAGAGGCAGCGAGCGAAGACCAGGAGGAGACTGAGGGGGCAGGGGTGAGGCCCACCGTCACCTAAGGGATCAGCAGGGAAAAAGAACCCAGGAGGAGCCTGAGGGTGACAAGGTGGAGGAGAGCTCGGAGAGTGCGCTTTCATGGAAGCCAAGGGAAAAACGAGTTTCAAGGACAGATGCCTGATGCTTCAGAAGCTCAAGCGTAAAACAGACTGAATTCTGCATCCAAAGAAGGTCACGGAGATCTGGCAGGAGCGTTCACAGTGGACCACCCACTGCGGCAGTCAGGCTGCAGTGGACTGAACTGTAACGCACCGAGACCACGGAGGGAAAGTGACCACCAGGGAACAGCTTCTCTCCAAAGCCAGCCTAGCCAGTAAAGAGACCGAGGGATCTTCACACGTAATTTGGTAGTAAGTGCGAGGTGTGAAAATAAATGTGTTGAACATCCAGTGAGTCCTCACCAAAGCTACTCCTCTCCAATTGTAGGTGTGCAGAGTGATCAGGGTGCTGGGAAGTCAGATCAATACAGTAAAACAGTAGCGCCCGACCCCCATCATGACCATCACAAGCCCTGGAGCGGGTGAAGTGACTGTGAGATGGGCCCTACCCTTGCTGTTAAGTGACATCACCTCTCTTCTCGGGGCCTCTTTAACAAGCATCCTGATTTACTTTGCTCTGGGTGGCAATGCCGCCAAAGAGAGACTGCAGTAAAAGCAAAACTGAAGATACCCCCAAAGCCAATCCTAGGAAAAAAGAATTGCATAAGACATGGAAGAGTTAATAGAAAAAAATTCTTCGATGTTACAAACAAGTATTTACTTTGTCCCAAGCTGGGCCACCAGATGCAAATAAATTGTAGATTTTCATTGCTTTACAAACAAACAAACAAAAAACCCACAAAACAAAACAAAATTAAAAAAAAAGGAAGTGCAGAATTTCCTAGAATCCTCAGAGGAGAAAGAACATATTTTAATGCAATCATTATTTTTAACACGGCATTCTTTTTGAATTAAGAATGTTTTTAATGTTTCTTTGTCTTGAAAGGTTAGAATCAAAATAAACCTTTTGCTTCTTCAATGCAAATATTTGTTAGCATAGTTATAAAGAAAGTAATTCACTGCTCATTATGATTTTTAAAAAATAACTACCCAAATAATAATCCTAAATTGCCTGCTAGCTCATTAAGTCTGCAACAGGCAGCAAATTCTTAACGAGGGAAAGCAGTTCATGATAATGAAAGCGTTGGATTTTTTAAGAAATAAATATTATGTCCAGAATTATTGTATATCAGTGAATTTTTGAAAACTGTCGTTTTGTACCTGGAAAGGATCATTTTGTCAGGAAGTAGGTTGCAAAGAGAGTGAGATTCCAGCAGGGCCTGTCTGCATTGTTGCCAAATACATGTTTAAGATAAGGAGACACTTCTCTCTAAAAATATATATACATATATATATATATATGTGTATATATATATATATTATGAATTGGTTCTGACTTTTTTCTGAAAAGTTCATTTCTATATCACATGGTCTTTCTCATTAAATAGTGTTTCTTAAGGGAAATGTCATTACTAAGTAAGCAGGTTAACTTTGGGCATTGCCATGAAGCAATGCAACCACACGGCTTTTCAAAACAAATTGTTGCTTTTCAAAATAAACTCAGTTTCTCATACTTAACCTGATTACACCACAAACATATTTTATTTTACAAGTACATGCCGTGGTGTATTTTTAAGCCTCCTGAGCCTGCCAAGGAATTTGTAACACCAGGTAATACCACCTAAGGCCTTCCATGAGGCTCCTCTGGAGGTCCTGTTGTGTTGTACGCAGCTGTCTTATTTTTATAAAAGGCCACTCAGGTCTGGCAAGTACATCTGTCTCCGGTTGACTGCAGGGACTGGAATGCTAATTTGGTTTTGTTGGTGCCAGGGAGGTGTGATCCTGCAAAAATGACCATTTGATTGGGTCAGAGCCTTGTTTAATGAGCTAGGTAACTTTCTTCTGCGATTTCAACTTAAAGCTCATTCTTCTAACTGGACTTTTTGCTTGACGTAGTTGAGGAATATGCTGCACATCTGTAATTGGGTGAAGGTAGTCAAGACAGTTTTCCATGAATGCTTGTCCACTATGTGTCTTCACCTCATTACTAATCGCACAGATATGAACAGCATTTTCCTAATGAGGCATTTTGGGATTTTTCCTCCCTCTGTGTACTTAGAATATAGTTTTAATATATTCAAAATGCACATAAATGTGGAAGAGAAATTATCCGAAAAGAAGGTCGAGTTTATACAAAAGCTAATTAAAACCAGGCATCTTACAAGGGAAGGCAGATCTTCAGTGATTAAAAGAGCATCCCAAAGGCATTCTAGCTGGGCGAAGATCTCTTCACATCAGCAGACATTTCATGTTCCCCCCCCCCACGTGGAAAGGTAAAATTCAACAGCCATCTTCTCAGTAATTATGACCGATAAATTCTTCTCTGATCTGAGCTTTGTTGGAAAAAGGAGGATTCCTACAACATAGGACCCATGACTGAAGGAGAAAGACGGCCAACTGGTAGACCAGGGTTTGGGCCCCGGTTCACCTATGATCAGCTGCAAGTCGCTTAACTTCCCGGTGACTCGGGTCCTCCTCTGTAAAACCAGCGGGGACAGCCTCTGCTCTGAGAGACGCATGTTTTGAGAACACATGAGACTGTGAAGAGCTTTGTGAGATGCAAAACACCAAATGCAAAGCACTGTTATTGGCTTTAGGTAACTATCCAGAAATTATTATTTCTCTTAGATTCTTACATCTTGGACTAACTTTTCCCATAAAGCTGTTCCAAAGATCTCGGACCTATAAGAAATTCCTTTTTAGAAGTTAAAATAGGGGGTGGGGGAGGGGGGCAGTATTGCAAATCATTTCCCTCTTAGAAACATGCTCAGTAAACCCAGAGTTCCCCAACCTCGGTGAACGAGGTCATCTTTTAACTTGTTTTCATATCATCTCCACTGTCATCCTAAGGAAAGACATGCCCAAAACCACCCACATCCGAAAACGGTTAGGAAGACCTGTCATGTGATTAAAATAGCTCAGTGTTTGTAAAGGGTGATGCAGCTCTTTCCCCGAGGTATGCATAGTGCGCCCCCAGCTGTGGCATGTTTCTGGGTGGGCGCAGGTGCCTGGGAGGGTCCAGGCGGGTGCCGCGCCCCAGGCCCTGCTCCCCACTGGCACTGACCCTGCCCGTCTGCACCCGCAGAGGGCCTGAGCGGGTCCTGGAAGGACGGCGGCGCCCCGTCCAGCAGCTGCAGCAGCGGCTACTGGAGCTGGAGCGCCCCCAGCGACCAGTCCAACCCGTCCACGCCGTCGCCGCCGCTGTCCGCCGACTGCGCCAAGCCCTTCCGCAGCCCGGCGCCCGACGACGGCATCGACGAAGCCGAGGCTGGCAACCTGCTCTTCGACGAGCCCATCCCCAGGAAAAGAAAGGTGAGCCTCTCCTCCCGCCTCCCGGGCTTCCACGGCCCGGATACGCCAGGGTCCTGGTGGGAGGCAGAGCCACTAAGCGTGGGCACGTGTCTCCCGAGGGCGCTGGCCCCCCACCCGCTCGGGTAAGTCACTGCCTGGAATCAGAGTTGGCAAGGGTGCCACAGCTTTCACAGGGTTTGGGAGCTTTAAAAGCAGACGTCAGGCACGCTGTGGTGCTTCACTCACTCTCCTCCTGTAAAATAAAACTAATATTTTATTTTTCACCTGTAAAATAAAACTAATATTCTTTTTTCTCTCTTCAAAAACCATATTGAAAGAATGTTTTGCATCTTATTTTTATAAAACAGGGTGTGAAACACATGAAACCTGACACATAAACATATGTACGACTTACAGACACAAAAGTATGTTTACTAAACAAAAGTATGTTTACTAAAGTGAAAAGGAGATCTAATGAATTGATTTAATACGTTGATTACACATTTATTTAATCCTCACAGCCGACCTGTCTGGTCAGGGCGTTTTCCCGACTTGATAGGAGGCGATTGACGATCAGGGAGATTAGACGTGAGGTTGCCCTGCCCCGCAGGCCGCGTGGGCCGGGCCTGTCTAAACCTAAAGCGCATATTCTCGTCATAGGCTCCTACGTATTTACACTGTCATGCCCACTCACAGTGGTTCAAAGGCATTTCCACATCACAGAATGAAGCAGTCTACTGCCACATCTAGTGAACATTCTAACATTTTTAAATGTCCATGTCAGTGTGAAGCTGTTACTTTATATATTGGTCCTTCAAGTCGTTCTTGGTGGCTTCACTATGAATCGCTGCTCACAAACGAAAATCCAAAGCAAAACCCTGGGGACTGCAATGCAACCTTTCCCCCTCCCCAATTTATTTCAAAGAGGAAAACAAAGACATGGCATTGATCCAAACTGTCCTTCCCTCTGTCTCTGCTAGTGTCACTCAGCATGTGTAACTGTGGAGCCTGCACGGCCACTCTCTCCACCCAGTAAACGGGATAAAGGAGGCCCCCGCCTCTCCCAGAGGCAGCGCGTGAAGATTGCTGCTCCACACACCAGTCCGTCAGTCAGAGGGCTTGTTCGGCGTCCTGTGGGCCCCCAGGGACACTGGGTGTTCGCTCGACTAGGGAGAGAGGCTGGCACTTATACGGGTGGGAAACCACAGGCAAGACAGCCTTGGGGACCTGAAGGGTTGTCCTGTTGCTTCAGGCTGCACAGACTTTCTCTCTGGGGTCATCTGGCTGTCATCAGCTATGGCCCGGCCAGGTGGCGAGAACTCCCAGTACAGGGACCCCATACTTGTGCGGTGCCCTGCAGAAAGTAACTTAATGAGCTGTGAATAAATAGCACTTCATTAATGAACTGGACAGAACTCGGTGCGTTGTACACGATCAGGGTATTGTTTCTCGGTGCTTCTGCTTCATTTGTACGTTCGTGTATGTGCTGTGCATATGGGATCTCTTACTGTGGCTCATGGGCAAAAAGCTTGGAAGCCCCTGTTCTGTGTCTGTGGGAAAGGAAGGAGCCCCATTCTAACTTAACTTTGCTACCCTGCAAACTTAAGAAAATCATTTACCTTCTCTGATCAGCAGCTTCTTCATCTGTAACAAAGCAAACAGGTATTATCAACCCTGTCTCAGGACATCCACGAAGATTCAAAGTGACCATAAATAGAAAGGGTCTATAAGCCCTGAAACCCCACCTCCTGGAATGAAGCAACATTGTAATAAACACAGTAGGGTCCCTACAGGAAGGATAGATGGCATTCCCTGGATCTGATGATGGGCCTGACCCTCCTCCTGGTTATGGAAGTTCTCGTCTCCTGCCCACCCCCACCATGGACACCGCACCCCCACCTCCCCCGTGATCCAGGTCCAACATACGTAAAAAGGAAGAGAGTGTGAGATGTCCCCTAGACAAGCCATCATCTCTTACTGTAAGTAGCGAAGGAGAAACATTTTCTGATAACTACATTTGTATACTTACAGTTTTCAAAATGCATTTAAATGCAGCATTTCGTTTAATCATCACAAAAATCACTGGCATGTCCACATCCCCATTTTGCAGAAGAGGCTCATTGAGGTTAGGTGACTTGCCCCAGGTCCTGTAGTTCCTAATGTGGCAGAGATAAGATCAGCTCAGCTGAAATTACAAAGAGGAAACTCGAGGCAAATTCATTTGAAGCATCCGCATTTCCCTCCGCCCACAGAGGAGAGTCATGTGGAGAAAAAATAATCAGAGGCAGCATCAGCCAACATTACCTGGCAGGGTGGGAGAGGGGTGCAGAGACTGGGGAAGAAGCAGTGGCAGGGAGAGGGACTGCAGCCGGACTTCCTGCATGAAGCACCCATCGCTTAGGATGACCCTCAGCCAAGGGGGGTGGGAATGCTAGAAGGGGAAGTGAAAGTCTGTCTCCCAGCCGTGGAAATCAGCCAGCCCAGTTATAGCAGAATTTTTCATCCTTGGACTGAGGGCGCTTCCCTGGTTGTGGGAGCTGGATGCTGGGACTGCGGGAAGGTGCAGTCCCCATCGTGACCACAAGGGGTTGCAGTGACCCTAGATGCGCCCCAAGCCAGGAAGAAAACAGGCCTCCCAAAACTTAACCACCAACCCCAGGGGATCTCTGGGAAATCAAAACGTGTTAATAACTAATTATTAATGTGCTTTTTTCCCGTATCAGATTCCAGATTTACCCCTTCCTGAACAGGATCAAACGATTCGGGCTTGGGAATTAGCACCCCAGCGCCAATACTTATGTGACCTTAAGCAAGTCTCAGTTGACCTCTCTCAGCCTGTTCCCTCGCCTTTAAAATATGGGCCTTAGTAGCACTACGTTGGTGGGGTTGCTGTGAACATTCTTTGAGCAGCAAATGCTGGCTGCTCATATTTTGCCTTTGACAACTCACAGTGGATATGTGAGAAGTGTGGGTGTAGAGAGGGGGGTGTTTGCCTCCATCCCGACCCCACCCTGACAGCTACCTGGACACCCTGGGCCCCTCAGCCACCTTGGCTTTATTTCCAGTTAATGGAGGGCCGAGCCCACGAGAGCAGCAATGACAGTGGCAGAAATCGGGGCCATACGAGGAAACCGACAGCTCAGGTCACACCAGGTGGATGTCATGGTGATGACACAGCACCGCCAGTCAGAGCAGGAGAGGATCAGGGACAAGAGTGAGATCCAGGCAATTCAGTGACAGCACCATAGAATACTCTGCCACCGGGCAGTATATATGGGATAGGAGCATATGGAGGACTTCTGAAGTCACCCAGCAGAGGCTCAGCTTCTCCACGTCACAGGACTGTTTGATCCTGTGATCAAACGTCCCTGAAGGTGAGAGGCACTCTTAGAATCCACTGATTAAGAAAACACATAATCACTAGGGATTCTTGGTAATTCAGGGATGCTTTTGTTGTTGTTACAGAAGGCATTTAAAATCAACTTTATTTCAGTATAATTTCCACACAATACAATAAACCCATTTCAAGTATACAGTTCAGTGAGTTTTGACGAGTTTCTCTCCACCTGGGTAATGACCACTCTGATCCAGGCCAGCACTCCTGGTGACCCTCCGCAATCAGATGCCCCCGACGCCCCACAAACAGGCAACCGCTGAACTGACAGGTTAATTTTGCATGTTGTGGAATTTAAAGTAAATGGAATAACACAGCCTGCGTTTTGGGGTGTACAAAATTCCACATACTGGCAACAGGAATTCTCACCCGTTGCTGGTGGGAATGTAAAATGGTGCAACCACTTTGTAAAACAGTTTGGCAGTTTCTTATAAAGTTAAGTCTACACTTACCGTCTTACCAGCAACTTCACTCCTAGAGTATTTACCTAAGAGATGAGAAACCTGTGTCCACAGGAAGACTTGTAGACAAATGTCCAGAGCAGTTTTCTTCATCATCACCCTAATCTGGAAACAACCCAAATGTCCATAAACAGGGAAGTTGATGAACGAATTGTGCATATTGCTTCAATGGACCACCACCCTGCACAGACCACAACGAACCACCGATAACACGAAGCAATGCCTGAAGCTCAAAGTCATCATGCCGAGGAAAGAAGCCAGACATTGAAGGATACATTCCGTATTATTCCATTTACAAAAATGTTTTAATTTTTTTTATCATCACAGCATCAGTAAACAGTGCATGTAGGTGGGAGATGTTTCATCGATGCTTGGTAAATGTTTGAATTCACCCATCACTTTGCATCAACCTCTCACACCTCACAGGCACGAAATACTCATCTTGTTCAGTCTTCCTGTTTTACAAATAAAGAAATAAAGCCCCAAAGTGGTGAGATGACATGTAGAAGGCTGCCTTCCCAGTAAAGGAAAGGACTGGAAGCCCTGTCAGCTTCTCGGCAGTTACTGATGTTTGAAATACATCTGTTCACTTCTCAGTCTTGGAATCTGCTGAGGGTCTGAGTGGGGTCGTCGGAGCCTCTGCCGAGCAGTGTGGGTTCCTCCCACCTGAGGCCAGCTGAGGACCCTGTGTCATGAGCAGACTCACCTGTGCAGGATCATCAACGCTCCTTTCCTTCAAGGAGCCTGGTCCTCTTGGGGAACTTGGGTGTAGGAACCTCCATCCCCAGCACACACATACACGCATGTACACACACAAATATACACACCCACACACACATGTACAGATATCACACCCTAATGGTGTGTAGACGTACATGAGGATCTTCTCAGGTGCCTCAGAAAAAGCACCTTGGTACTAACCGAAGGCTGCTGTGTGGTGAACTGGACAGTCGAGGGAGTTCTGGAATAGAGCTTTGATTGGACTGATCCCAGGGCATGAGTATATTCTTCAAAATGCAGCCATGCCCCTCCCCCGGGACTGAAGGTGACCACCAGCAGTCGTCTTGTCAGTCCTGAGTATCGGTCTGGGTTCTGTGAGGAAAGCAGAAGCCGCTCCATGAACCCTGAGTCGGCAACAACTCACACCAGAGCCGAGGCTTCATGGGAGAGGCGGCGAGGGCCGAGACCTCAGCCTGTAGCCCCCAAGGCAGTTGGTGTCAGAGACAGTCCAGAAGCTTCTGCAGAGACGGAGAGCCTTCAGGGCCTGGGCCACAGCACCGAAGCTGGGTGATTCTGCAGAGCCTGCCAGGAACTGCACGCCGGCCCGAGCCTGCTGGTCCCCCCGGGAGCTTCGGCTGCCCTTGGTGTCGCTGCGTCAGACCAGGCACTCCTGTGGGAGACCTCAGCACAGGGCTGTGCCAGCCCACGGTGGCCTCCCTCCCTAGGACCTTCAGCCTCGTGAACTTCGGTCGAGCTGCCAGAAGGAGCCAGGGTTCAATCAGATGGCCGCAGTCAGACTTGGCGCTGTAACTCTGCTTCCTGGGCCGAGCTTGGGCCCCTTGGCGAGCTGGGCAGTGTTTATTTAGCTGTTTTCTCCTGTCTCCTGCTCCCAGGCTCACTTTCCTGCAGTGTAAGAGCGAGTCTGTCTGTACACGAGGACTTATTTCCGTTGGATGTAGTTAGGAGACTTACAAGCACTCCACCGCCATGGAAGGGGCCTCCTGGTTTGAGAGCGTCTCCACCTATGTACTGAGAAGACCCTTGATTTCATTAGAATTGAGCTCATCCCACTAATGTGCTTTTTACTCTCCAAAATTAGTCATGCATGTATCATAGGGTGACCTCCATTTTTAAAGAAATACCTTTTTAAAATTAAAAATAGGCTAATTTTTACATTTGGAAACTAATGTCAAAATAAGCTACCCCTCCCCAATGTTTTTGCTGTGCAAGAATGCATGTTTATTTGCATTACATACCACCCCCCAAAAGAAATCATGTTGTTCAAATTATTTTATAACCTACTTTCCCCTGTATCCATCAGGTCCTTTGAGGAAGCAGATGATGTCCTCAGTGGAGTAATTAAAAAGAGTTTGATGGCCCTGGCTGGGTAGCTCACTTGCTTAGAGCATTGTCCCGATACACCAAGGTTTTGGATTCGATCCCTGATCTGGGGCACATACAAAAATCAACCAGTGGGTGGGTGGATGGATGGATGGATGGATGGATGGATGGATGGATGGATGGATGGATGGGACAGGAAATCGATCCATTTTTTTTCTCTCTCTCCTGTCCTCTCTCTCAAATCAATAAGTTTGTGGGTTTTTTTTAATTTTAAGTATTTGATGAAGAGGCTACAAAGGTGCAGACAGTGTTGGGGGAAACCCTAAGGGGCTAACGACAGGGCAAGGCCATTACCACCCCTAAGCCTGAAGAGACAAGCAAAGGGAGGGGTTTCCAGAACCCAGAAAGTTACCAAAACTCTGGAAATACCAACAGAAGTTGTAGTTTTCGGAGGAGAAATGTAGCCACGCCCACCTGTGGCCGGGCAGAAAGGAAGCTGGGGAGCCCATAGCCTCCTGTATCCCAGTGCCAGCCCTAACCTGAGACCCATGGGCAGAGGCCACTGGTACAAGTCAGCCTCCAGGCACGGAGCAGGTAGAGATAGTTTTGAATAGTACTGCTTCATCGTTCGAAAAATGGGCAGAAGACACTCCTAGTGTGAGGATCTGTCCATTATTGTTGTGAAGTCGTGATGTGCTTTGAATAAAAGTAAGGAAAAAAATGTGTCGGGGTGGCCCTAAGACAACATTGATAGGCTCGTCTTCATTTTAATGTAATGTCTCCTCCCCTTTCTAGAACTCCATGAAGGTGATGTTTAAATGCCTCTGGAAGAACTGTGGGAAGGTGCTGAGTACTGCGGCAGGGATCCAGAAACACATCCGGAACGTCCACCTCGGGTGAGGCCACCCTGCCTTTGGAGCTGGGTGCAGGGTGCTCAGTGCCCACTAGGGCCACCGCTCAGGCAGGACCCAGCGTGCCGAGCCTTAGAGGCTCTGAGCACAGGAAGGGCCTGGGCTTGTGGGGGCTCCCAAATCACCATGGAGATGGCCACTGCAGATAACAGAGGCCCGCACCGCACAGTGGGAAGATCGTGGGTGCCAGGTTGTACTGTCCTGAGTGATGTTAGTCACTGCTCTGAGCGCCTGTTCCCTCTGAAGGTGAGGTTAATAATACGATCAACCCTGCAGGGGCTTCACATGCGAAGGTCAAAAATAAAATGTGGTGAGAGTGATTTGTAAAAAATACAACACTAGGATAGGGTAGGACCCCCCCTGAAATGTGCATCCCCCCCTCTGCCCCGCAATGGAGAGTATTTGCGACTTTGAGCCTCAAAGGCACATAAAGCCTAAAAAGGGTTTAAGCACCACTGTGTCCATCAAAGCTGCTTTTGCTATGGTCAGGATGGTTGGTGACCTGGTTCTATCATTTTCTACACTTTGCCTTCTGTCTTATTAAAACCTTTCTAAGGAAAGACAAACAGAGGCTTTGGGACCCGCAGTGCTGAGGGGCCATCCCTGGGGCAGCGGTGGTTCTTCAGTCTTGTCCTTTAGGCTCCAGGATCCTCTCGTCCAGGTATCTGGGACTGAAAAGGGACCTTGAGAAGCTGTAAGTCATGGCCGGTGTGCAGACAGCAAACCCAGATGCATGCCCAAGCCCCTAGATGCTTGGACACAGAGGAGTCCTTTCAACAAGATGACAAATAGACATAACAGTCACTTTGCCCAGCAAGGAATAAATGTAGGAAATGCAACATCCATAAAAGTGGTATAAAAAGAAAATAACTGGGTTCTAAGGTGATTTTGCTGACGTGTGGATGGGTCTTTCCATGACCGGAGAAAAGCAGGGACCTCTTCCCCAATCAGAGGGGCTGATGTCTGGGAACACAGTCCCTTGGAGGCAGCATGCAGCTCACCCAGGGGGTGTGGCCCAGAGGGTCCCCCTGAAGCACTGTGGGCAGATGCCCCAGTCCTGTTCCTGAAGATTCCAGGAGGAAACCTGGCAGTGCTCCCCTCTGAGGTGTCTTTAAGTCCATCTGCCCAGAAAATAGAACCCTGTTCAGCGCTGCGCAGAAGCCGGTGCCACATCCGAGTCTGCAGACCAAGTCGCACCTTGTGGTTTCCTTTGAGCTCCTGGCGCTCTCCCGGTGGGCGAGGTTCACAGTGCAGTTGCTATATTTGCTTCCCTGGGGCTCCCTTTTCACTCTGTGCCCTAAAACGGCCGTGGGGACTCAGATTCACAGCCTGCCAGCACTCCCAGGACTGGCCTGGGCTCTCAGGAGATCCCTGGGACCGGAGAGAGGAATCACCTTTGCCTTAGCCCATGAGCTCAATTTCGTGACTACAGGATGATGGGACATTTTTAGTCCGTGTTGCTTGTGGACACCAAAGCCCAAAGAAACTGCCTCTTCGTCTGAGGTCATGCAGTGCACACCTGCCAGTGTGGAAGGTACCGTTGTTCTCCGACTGTCGCTCGGTTCTCGTGCTCCGGGCTGATCCTGACTCATCCCCGGGTGGGACGCACCATCTCCCCCGCCTGTGTGTGGGACTCTGCAGCCAGCAGCAACTCGGCCTGCCCTTGACTGGAAAGGAAGCGGGGACAGGAATAGAACAGCAGGCGCACATTCTTCGTCCCACTCTCCCGAGCCTTCCATGGAATGCTGTCGGAAAGCCAAGGCCTCCCAGACGCTCTGCCTGAGTACTTGGGGCACGTGGAATGGGGGTGGGAGATGCCACAGATTTGGCCAAACAGAAAGATCGAGAAAAGGAGGGTTTTATTTTAGGTTCTCTGTAGGTAGCAGAAGTGGAAAAAGTTTTCTGCGAGTCAGTGATCCGTCCATGAAATGCGGGAGACCCCAGGGGAGGGAGACGCACAGAGCCCTGCTAAGCCACCCGTAGGGCCAGGTCACTAGATATGCGCCGCTTCTTTTGAAAATGGCCCGTGGAATAAACGTGTCCTGAGGTTTGGACAGTTATTCTGATTTACTCAAAACGCTGTGACAAACTTCTACGACTCAGGACACTCTCTGCCTTCCAACATGGACCTCGCTCTGATTTTGTGAGCACTGCGTGCTCCTCGGGAGTCAGGAACGCCGCTCAGCGCCGCGGGTGCTCACTGAGCCCTCCCCCGGGCAGCACTGCGCTGCCCTGTTGCCTCAGTGAGGGGCTGGGCTCCGGGGCCGGCCGGCCGCCAGAACCTCGCACACAGCTCCACGGCCGGTGCAGGATTCGAACCCAGGACCACGACTGAATTCATGCTCGTCATCATCGCGCCTCAGCAGCATGGGCCCGGTTCATTCATTCAACACTGAATAGGGACCTGCTGTGTGCAGATAGGCTGACCTGTGCGGAGCCTCAGGAAGATGAGCGACACTGGCCCTGGAGACTGTCGGAAGGAGGCGACAGAGGCTAAAAACTTACAGAAACGTGAAGTAATTTAATAAAGTGAACTAAATAAAATGAACATCCTTGCGAGGGAGCACAGGGGACTAACATTTAGGAATGAAGTCCTAATCCTAGTCTTCAACGCATATCCCGAACCCCCTCCCAGCCACTGTCCCGCCCTCATCTGGGTCATCCATGTAAGAAGGTGCTGAGATTCCTCAAAGCCCAGTGGCTTCCGTGACATTCAGAGGACAACACAGAGCCCTTCCCATGGGCTGCAGAACCCTCAGACCTCGCCTCTGCCGCTTCTCCTCCCCCAGCTCCCTGCTGCCCCAGCCGCTGGCCTCTGCCCTTCTTAGACACCAAGCCACCCCCACCCCAGGCCCCCCTGCTCCTCACTGTGTATCCCTGCAGTCTGGCGCGGGCTCGCCTCACCCAGCTCTCTGCTCAGATCACCTCAGCCAGGCTCCCTCTGAGCTTGGTTTAAAAGACACTCTCCATCACTTACCCTGCTTAAGGACACTCTTATGCCGCTTAATTTTTCCTTCTGGGATTTATTACTACCCAATGCATTAAATACCTATTTATTTGTGGGTTCCTTGTCTGCGTCTCCCACCAGATGTAACTTCCATCAAGGCGGAGTCCATCTAAGATTTGGTCACCCTGATATCAGGAGACTAGAAAAGTGCCTGCACATAGTTGATTCTCAATAAATTGGTGAATAAGCAATTGATTGGTTGACTGATTGAATAAATTGCTCCAAGAGGTCAAGGAAATCTTCCCTGGAGGTGGATAGTTGAGTGTTGCAGGATGAGTAAGAGTTTGCCAGGCAGATAAGAGAAAGGAAGAACATTCCAGCAGAGGGAACAGCGCGTGCGAGATGGTTTAGTCTGACTGTTTTGCTGTCCTTTGCGTTAGGCGTGTTGGGGACTCCGATTACAGCGATGGCGAAGAGGACTTCTACTACACGGAGATCAAGCTCAACACAGACTCCGTGGCGGACGGACTGAGCAGCCTCGCCCCAGCTTCGCCCTCCCAGTCCCTCGCTTCACCTCCCACCTTCCCCATCCCGGATTCAAGCCGAACAGAAACCCCTTGTGCCAAAACCGAGACTAAACTGATGACACCCTTGAGCCGCTCGGCCCCCACCACCCTCTACCTCGTGCACACTGACCACGCTTACCAGGTGACGTGCCAGGGACTCGGAGCGACACTTTGCCCCTGACCAAAAGCAGTCGAGTTCTGACCTAGGAATAGAAAAACATCATCACACACTGTATGTAGCCCAGAAGCTGAATTTATTTTCATCAAATTTTTTCCATCATTCTCTTATTGTTAGGTGTCTACTTTCTAGTCTATCCAGGTTTTCACTGGCATTAATAACTTTACTGTGACCATCTCTGTGCCTGTAGCTTTTTTTTTTTCTTTGAATTCACAGAAGAGTCATTACTCAGAGGCTGCAGCCTGAACAGTACGGCTGCTGCTAAGTATTGCCAAAATATTTTCCAGTGGTGCCAGAGACAAAACCACTGTCATCAGCAACTGTATTTATCATTCAAAAAAACCAAATCTGCAGAAGAAGAATCTGGCCATTTATTTAGCAGACTTAAACTCAAGAACAGTGGAATAAAGTGGATTATTAGATTGGATAGTGCAATAAATTTTATTCCTGGCTCTTGTGATGTTGGTCAAAGAGAATAATTCATTCCTTTGTTTGTGTTTGTCAGCGCTGAATTTAGGTCCAAAATCAGGAGCTTGAACCAACTTAATGAAATTATTTTGTTCATCTATAAAATGAATTGGAACACACACCTGGAGATCTAGAAGGTCCTTCCTGAACCCTATATTCATAATATCAGTACTTCTCTGCTTATAGATACTATAAATGTTCTGCATAGAAAATACTAAGTACAGAAGCAGAGAAAGAAAATGTATTCCTAATCCCAATGACAAGAAAGCCCCTTGGTTAGTAATTTTTGTATGTTCTTTCAAGACTTTCTTCTATGTGTATGTGTAGAAAAAAATTAAGGAATCTATTGTAGCACTGTTTTTACTGTGCTTTGCTTTTCCACTGAATGTATCGTGAAGGTTTTTTCATGCCAAGGAGCATTCTTCAACAACATCATGTGTAATGGCTCTGTGGGTATATCATGATTTATTTACCTATTTTCCTATTACTGGACATTTGTGCTTCTAGTTTTTTCTATATGTAGTACATAGTTCTGCAATGAACATCCTTGTATCTATTTCCTTAGAATGAATTCTGTAAGTGGAACAGCTAATATACAGAATACTAGGAATTTTTATATATATTACCAAACCACTCTCCCAAATGTCATACCAATTTACACACCCACCATCACTATATAAAACTGTTTATTTATTTCCAAATTTGGTAATGAGGAATTATATCTCACAGGTGTCCTAAAATACAGATATCAATAGTCAAAAAACATCTCTTTTTATACCTTAGATAGATTGCTTAGATATATAAAAAGTTTCTAGCTACTCTCTTTGACCATGGTTCATGTATTACTATTAGATAATTAGTGTGTTATTAATACAGCTGAGATCATTTCTGAAGCCCTACCTTGGTAATGACAGCTAAGGATCTGAGGAAAAATGTTCTTTCTTAAGAGTTTTCCCTGTTTTCTATGTAATGGGGCCCCAAGACATTTCTATTTTCTATGAAAAAGGCCACTCCCCTATGACTTTTTCTGTGTAACAGGCCACGCCCCCGTGACCATTTCTGTTTTGTGTAACAGGCCACGCCCCCTGTGACCATTCCAGGATCGGCCAAGTTCACCCCCAATGGCAGCAGCTTCAGCATTTCCTGGCAATCTCCTCCAGTTACCTTCACAGGCATTCCAGTAAGTAGAAATACAAAAAACCAAACGTAAAGTTAGAGAACAAATTGTAGACACATGCAAGAAAAAGACAAAAACCAGAACGCTGGAAGTGCCATTTCCTACGTGGTATTTGTAAACTCTTCAGCAAGGAGTGGTTCAGACCTGCTGGAGCTATTCTGTAAAATATAAGAGCGTTTCAACTGTTGATAAACAACTAGTTAGAAATAGATAGAGATTTTTTTTGTTGGTGGTATATTTGTATGTTTCCAAAAGTCTTTATAAAATTAATCTCAGAACTCAGATCCTGAACATAAAAGAAAAAGACCTTGTACATAAATGGCATTTATCCTTATGAGTAACTTCCTAATATTTATGACCTTGGAATTATCATTTGTGGGTATATCATCTTGAAGGTTTAAAAAAAAAATTGAAATCACTTCTTTTCCCCAAAGCCCAAATAATCCATCCACAGGGATGGGTACTTTGAAAATAAATGAGTGCTAAAACATGCCACCAGGTTTAAGTAGTCTATAAGAATTGATTTGACGTATTAAGTGATTACTGTGTGATAAATTGCCATGAATTAACCTGATTCCTAAGCATTCATTTAAAAATATATTGCATCTTTTATAGCTTATCACAGAACATCCATAGACCCCACACTATTGATGCTCACAGCGGTTTCTAACTCCTGATAAGATCCAGAAAGTGGCTTATGATAATGAATATTCGAGCTATTTTCTCCTTCCCACCTCTCTCCCTAAGGACCAGACAAAAGCTTCTTATTATCAACCCCTGGCAACTCCCAGAGGTTTCCAGCAAATACTAAGACCTCCTGCAGAGCACATAATAATGAAAGTGGTTCAATCAGTTCTGCTGCTCTCTACCAATGAATATTTATTAACTCCCTAGAGGACTAGCCAACAATAAAAAGCATCCTGCTGCCAGCAGTTTGGGAATTTGTGGCTTCCAGAAAATGCTCCTGGAATTCGAAGTTTAAACAATATTGTGCATCTGGAGTAATCATGAAGGTTGCCTGCTTCATGAAATAGTGATCACTGCTGGTCGCCCTGAAAGACCGAGACCGCAGCCAGGGATGAGTGGGTGGACGGGAGGAGAAGGCTCGGACCTCAGGTATTAGTGTCATTTTTGGCAAGAACAGGGATCTGCTGAGGTGGGTGTCAGAGGGTAACAATCAGTCCTTTTGGTGACTTCTGTTTTGTTAGACATAAAAGGACGAAGAGTGGTTCTCAATGTCACATTCAAGACAACCCTTCTAACCTAGAAAGGCAGCTACAATCACAGAATTACGGAGACCTGCTATTCTGAATTCTGTTTATTCTTGTCTTTGATTTGAGAAGAATTTTCAAGAGCGTATACCCTGTTGCTCACATTGTGTAAAAACACGCATAGCATGTAAATGGAACAGCCCAGCTCAGATTTCTGTTTTTATTATTAAAATTTTTTAAATATATCTTGATTTCAGAGAGAGGAAGAGAGAGGGAGAGAAATATCAATGATGAGAGTCATTGATCAGCTGCCTCCTGCACGCCCCCTATAGAGCATCGAACCCGCAACCTGGGCATGTGCCCTGACCAGGAACTAAACCGTGATCGCCTGGATCCTAGGTGGATACTCAACCACTGAGCCACGCCGGCCAGGCCAGACTTCTTTTCAAATGGACTTTCCCCCCCTAAGTTTTACTAATTAAACCATTCCCTTCTGAAGTATAGAGAGATGGCTCCGAGTGTTAGGTTCTCCAAAGTTCCTCAACATCTTACACAGTAGGACACCAGCCAGGTACCTTCTAGTGTGTTTTCCGACAGTGAAATTTTAAACCTCTGCTGTGGGCACTGCGTATCTGTCCCCATCTCAGTGCCCCAGGTTTGTCAGAGTGTCCTTAATTTCATTGTCTACTGGTTCGGGGACACTCTAGACTAGAGCTTTGACAGACAGTATACAGAGTGGCTGGGTTAACTGGGTCTCCCACTAAAACCCTATGGGAGCTTCCAGTTTAGCCTTTCACCAGCCAGTTCCCAACCTGCCTGGTTGTGTGGTCTGGTTCAGCCAACGCCAGACTGTGAGCAGTCGAGCTCGCCATTCCTGTTTGAAAATAAAGATGAGGGTGGGGGGCGACGCTGTTTTCCAAGGCTTTGTTTTAGTCTAGAAAGAAAACAAGAAGGCTTAGCACTAAAAATGTTCTTTATTTGCTATTCTATCAATGCTTAATGAAAAATGGTGGCTGTTTGCTGTCCGCCTCCTTCTAGGGGGCTGGGTCTCACGGGTGCACAGCACACAGGCACAGGGGACTATCCCAAGCCCTCAGAGGGCACCAGTGACTGTCCTGTTTCTGCAGGGGTGCTATCCCACCCCTGGAAGACCAGAAGCCAGTTGAATGTCAGAACATGTGAATTCCTACCTTCTGTGTGAGTGTAACAGGGTTTTCAGACAGAGGCTCTTAGTATTTTCAGTTAGTGTTCATGAGGGCCTCACGTGTGTTCATGCAGAAGCATAGAGCCGGTGACGCTTTGTGACCTGCCCTTTAAGAACACATGTCTGTTTGAACTCCAAAACAAACACCCTGAGGTTGTGGGTCCTCTTTGAGGTTTGCTTCCCTCTTTGAGACCTGGCTTAAGAGAGGGACTGCTTTTGTGCACCTCCTGGACAGTGCAGAGAGCCTCCCTCTGAGAAACCCGAGGTCTGCGGGATTGTACTGATTCATTCACTGTTGCTGGACTTCCTGGACGTGGGGCTTTAATGAGTTCCCTGGGTAAGGCCTCTTCCCGGACGTGTGGAGCAGGAAGGCCAATCTGCATATTTACAGATGTCCCTGGGACTTCTGTCTTTTCTAGCCCAAGGCTGTGGACACAGGGGTAGGGAGTGGACCTTCATTAATTACAGCTCTTGGACCTGATTTTCCCAAATGATCCATCTTTTCTTCTAATTATCTCCATTCCTTTCTGTCTTTTCGTGACACATTAGTCTGCTCAGACTTCATTAGCAGAACACCATAGACTGGGGGCTTTTACCTCACTGAAATTTCTGTTCTCACGGTTCTGGAAGCTGGAAGTCCCAGATCAAGGTGCTAGCCGATTCATTCCTGGTGAGGGCCAATTCCTGGCTTGCAGAGGGCACCTTCTCACTGTGTCCTCACATGGGCTTTTCTCTTGAAGGGTTTGGGAGGAAATGGAGAGAGAGCCCTTTGGTGTCTCTTCTTAAAAGGACTCTAATTTACCTGGTGGATCGGGGCCCCACCCTTTGGCCCTCATTAGTCCTAATTTCTTCCTTAAAGGCCCCATCTCCAAGTATAGCCCCACTGGGAATTTGGGCTTTAACACATGGATTTAGGGAAACCCAAGCATTCAGTCCATAAAAGGCAAATGGGAACGAACAAGCCTGCTGTCCCAGGGCCGGTCCAGGAGGCTTCAGGCCCAGAGGGTTTCCCAACCTGAAACTGTAGTACTTGCTTGTTAATGGTTTAGCTGGTTCTGTTTTTTTAACACCTAGAGAAAGAAAAGAAATTTCTCCAACTTATTTACAGGAGGACATGGGTCCAACCCCTTCTCACCACCACATCCACACCCTTGTCTAAAAGGCCAGTACATTTCCCCACCCTCACCCCCCAAAACATTGCAAAAGCTCTGAACCAGTCCTCAGGCTCCTCTCCAGCTGTCTCTAAGCCATTCTCCAAGGAGCCAACCAAAAGCAATCTTTTCAAAGCATTAATCAGAAGTCTCACTTTCTTAAAACTCTCATGGCTTCCCTTCTTGCCTTTAAAATAACATTCAAATTTCTTATCACATGACAGGATCTGACACGGCCTGTCCTCCCTCCCTTCACCCTTTGCAGTCCCCACAGCTCCCTTGGGCACTCTGCACCCACAGGCTTTGGTCACGGCTCTCCTTTCTCTGGGGTGCCCTGGAGATAAGAGGTAGCCTCCTCGAGAGGCCTTCTCTCACCACCCTGAATAAATAAATGTTCTGCCCTTCTTCTATCATGCTGCGCATTGCCCTGTTTTATTATGTTGGTGTTCATTGACTCTCTCCCCACTTACAGTGTATGCTCCATGAGAACAGAGACTTTGTTTTGCTCTGGGCTTTATCCCCACAACCTAGAACATGCCTGATGCATAGTCAGTGCTTAACAAATATCTGTTGAATGAAGAGCATCCTGGAATCTCATCTTACTTCATACGAAAGGGGGCAGCAATTTTATAAAATTTAGAACCTTCCACAGTATCCCAGGCTGATGGAAATAGTGGCATGTCACCTAAACCTTTTCAATTCTCTGACTAAATAGGGAAATGTGCTTGGGATTCTACAAGTTCTATAGTAATTTTAAATTTTTTCTATTGTCTTAATCACTGAAAACAAGTCAGATATATTCTAAATATTCAAGTCAGAGTATATTCTAGATCATTCTAGATTATTCTAGACCACAGCCATGCGCAGCTAGAGCAGTCACTCCCCCTGGTTTGCTGCTATGTATCCTGGTCGGGGATGGGCAGTCGGGGGGATTTTGCTCCTGGAAGAACCTACATATCTACCCAAATGAAATGCATCTACTCCATTCAAGTCTTTTAGAAATAAAGACCAATGGTACAGAATAATTCAGAGCCATAGCAGCCATGGTTTAAAATGTTAAGGTTTTTTGTTACTTGTCTAATCTTTTTAAAATTAATGTCTGGAGAAATGACATGGATGTGCATACACTCCTTTACACGGAAAGAAAATAGAATGTACTAGTCCCTGAACTAGAGAAAGTCAGTTCTGTAAGCTTGCTTAAGAATGTCCCCTTGACTGTTAACAGGTAATGGTATTTCTATGGCCATGTTGGCTTCTAGATTATTACATTTGTAAATGTATTAAATGTCTGCTCTTTTGTAACAAAAAGATTATATATTTACTTGAAACATTTATCTTTTGTTATGAAAATTAGTTTGGGGCAGCTTTTGAGAATCCTAGGAGTTGGGAAGATATTTAGTGCTATGAGAGCAGGTGATGCGAAGAGACTAAGTGAGACTCCCAAGGGGAATGGAGAACAGAGGGGACCCTGTTCTTGTTACAACTGGAGGTGGAGCCATAAGGGGGTAGAGCTCAGGACAGCCCCTCCTGCCATTTCAGTGCCCATGACGTTGGACAAGTTATTTAACTTCCTTGTGCCTCTTATAAAATGGGAACGGTAGTCGTTCTTATTACATAGGGTAGTTGTGAAACTTAAAGCTGTTTGCAAACCTGGCACACAGTGCTGCCCAGTAAGTATTACATGGGTGAATTCATTCTTGATTGCTCAGGCTTTGGGCTTCTTCCCCTTGTTCCTTTTGGACCCCAGAATAGGTTTGTTGCTGTGTGGGTGTCTTGTGCAAGAATGGAGGTTACAGAGGGCCAAGGGCCATGTGGTGTCGTGGCCACTGACTAGCTGCATAATTTCAGATAAACTCTCTTAACCTCTCTAGATTTTTTCTTTTTTCTTTTTTGAATCCTCACCCTAAGACATGCTGAGAGGAAGGAAGAGAGAGGGAGAGAGAAACATCGATCGGTTGCTTTCTGCACACTCCCTGGCTGGGAATCAAACCCGCAACCTTTCAGTGCACAGGAGGGCATTCAGCGACTGAACCCACTCTGGCCGGGCGATTTTTTTCTTCTTTAGAAGGGAATCCATGAGGCTTGAAATAGGAATATCCTCTAAGGTTTAAAATATTGCTCAAGCCCTGGCCAGCATGGCCCAGTTGGTTGGAGCGTCGCCCCATACACCAAAAGGTGGTGGGTTCGATTCCCAGTCAGAACACATACCCAGCCTACAGTGCAATCCCCAGGCGGGGGGTGTGCGGGAGGCAGCTGATCAGAACATCAATGTTTCTCTCTCTCTCTCCAAGATCAATTCTAAAAATATTATTCCAATGAAAATGTGACTGTGGGCAAGTTGGATGCATAGATGTGAAGTCATGAGGGTTTTTAAGGTATTCATTGTCGCTGGGTCTTTTCTGTCGGAGATGCATTCGAATTCTGCCGTGAGCACCACCCCATCCATTTTAACACGTGAAGGAGGCGCTTCACCCCCGTGTCTAACGGTCGGTCCGGGACCACTGCCCACGTCGGAAAGGCGAAACATGGTGCAGAGAACCCGCCCGTCAACTCTGCTCTCCCTGTCCTCACAGGTGTCGCCGACACATCACCACCCCGTGGGCACCGGGGATCAGCGGCAGCACGGCCACACGGGCTTGTCCTCGCCGCCCAGAGGGACGGTCAGCCTAAGGTAGGACCACTCAGAACGCCTCGCCTCACGGGAAGTAACTGGAAGGTAGAGGAAATTCAAGAAACAGAGAAACCAGGGATACGATCTTCCATAAAACTTCCCCGTAAGGCATGAGACACCCTTTCTTTGGGTCCCATGGTTTCCCCATCCTTTGTCCATGAGTGAAAATTTGTCGCTTTGCTGTAACAGTTCGAGGTGAGTTCTACAGAACAGGCCGTGGTGACGACTGGGCCCACCTCAAGCCCTGTTGCCTTGGCCCCTGCGTTAAATGAACTGCAAGGGAGAGTTTCCAGCCCAGAGCAAGGGGCCCCTCCCAGGTCCCCCCGACCGGGGTGCCAGACATTTGAGGATCAAGAGAGCACTTGAAAGGACATCTTTGAAAGCTTGAGAGAGCAGTGCTCTCTGCTGGTATTTCCCGTGTGCACGTGTCTAACTCCCTGCTATGCAGACGGCCAACGTCATGTCCGCAGGGGGACAGGTAGAACCGTAAGAGTTAGAGGAGCCAGTGGAACGGCCCAGGGCGGTGGCCGAGAAGCCACCCGGCACGTGTGAGAGCCTGACCTGGGGAGAACCCTGCTGTGTTTCGTAACCTCTGTCCTCCGTCTTTTGAGGGATGTTGAGCCCCCCGCGAAATGCCCACTGAGCCCCCCCACTGACCACGCTGTCCTCGCCTGTCCGCAGGAAGCCTCGGGGAGAGGGCAAGAAGTGCCGGAAGGTGTACGGCATGGAGAACCGAGACCTGTGGTGCACGGCCTGCCGCTGGAAGAAGGCCTGCCAGCGCTTCCTGGACTGAGGGCCCGGCCCCGGCCGCCCCGCCCCGCCGCCTGCCGCAGCCTTCAGAAAGCGCGCGTCCTTCCGAACAAAACACACCTGGAGCCCAGGAAAAGCACCTCCAGGAACGTTGGTGGAATTACAGCAAAAAAGAAAACAAAGGTCACGCGGTCACTGGTGCGCCCAGAGTCCCGCCTGGAGCAGCGGCAGTGCATTTTCCGGGCCTGCGGAAAGGGAAGCTGCCTTTCTTCGCTGTGTGTCTGGGTCTGAAAACTGTGCACATCCGCAGCAGTGGAACCAACGAAGCCCGTTTTACCTAGAAAGGAGGCATATTTTGATAAGCTTTCTGAAAAATGCCATTTCTGGGGATTTTTTTTTTTTTTGACACAAAAAAAGCTACAGGTGATTCCGTAGCATTTGTACAAAGAACAGTTCCCGCTTTCATGTGAATAGTCTTTTCCCGGTTCCGTTGGGCTTCTCGGGGCAGCTCTGGGTGTCTTTTCCGTGTCTTTCTGGTTTGGTTTGTTTTGTTTTGTTTTGTTTTGGAGAATGGCCCCCAAACGGTACAGCTATGGGCCTGCGGGGCCCCGGATGGCGGAACCTCGACAAGAGGTTGGCGATGGAATCCCCAGCAGACCAGCTCCGAGCTGAGCTCGGGACATGCAGCTGTCACCACGGAAACACCTTGACGTCCTCCGGGGTCTGCAGAAGCCCTTCCCGGAGAAGCTCCTTCTCTACCTGCTCAACTCAGCCCAGAGCTGGCGCAAGGAGCCCTCCGGGTAAGCCTGGCGCCCCTTTCAGGGACATGCTGCCAACGGCAGCTGGGGTCTGCGTGTCGCCGCTTGTCTGACAAAGTCACTGCCAGGTGTCTGGGTCGTCGGGCTTTCCCTCAAAACTCCACACTGTCTGGTCTGAGAAAAGGTCAGGAGCTCAAACTGTCCCCGTGGGTTTGCTTTAGCCTGCAGAGCGCAGCCTCCGCGCCCCCGTCTGTTCAGAAGGCCACGTGAGGGCCACACACCGGCCTCCGGTCTCTGCACTTCGGTCGGTTTGAGGCTTTAGCGTGTCTGGGAGATGGGGCTCCTGAACAGTCTCAATGTTTTATGGGGTAAAAGGGAAGATCCAAACCTTATTTGTTTTGTAAAACTAGTGGAGCTGCTCGTTAAAGATGGGCTTAGAAGGGAACGTGGAGAACACCAAAAGGAACGGGGCGTCGGCTTAGGACACTCGGCCTAGGAGGGCGGGCTTGCACTGCGCCCCCTGTGCCGGGCTTCCTGACCTGGCTGGTGGGTGGTTGGTGGTGGGCTTTGGTGGTGGTGGGGTGGGGAGAGGGGAGCCGTTCTCAAGCCCTAGAGATCCCTGCCCTCCTCTCGACTCCCCTGCTGAAGAGTCGCTGCCCCTCTACCTATGCAAAGAGGTACGAGCACCTTATAGGATGCACTGTGTGGGGCGGGAGCCTGGGATCAGCCATAGGAATGTTAAAGGAAATTGCACAGAGGAAAGTTTAATATATGTCTAGAGATTGTACATACACCCTTTTTTAAAGAGTAGAAAGAAGTCATCTAGGAATAACAGATGCTCTTTTTTATATATAAGGAGGTTCTGCAGTGTAATATCCACAATCTACATTCTTATATTTTGGCAGTTTGATTTTTTTAAACTCTCACATGACTTTTTAAACATTATTCCCTGGAAGAGATCCTTTTTTCCTCCTTCACTTATTTTATTTTTTCCTTAAAAACACTTATTTCAAGAGAGCAGAGAAAGAGCTTCATTTAATTTCAGGTCACGAAGATCCATCAGCACTTGCCACGGCATCAGCTATAATGCATGTTTAGTGCTTACGAGGTCAGCCAAGAAAAGGGCGTTGTTTTAAAGTACAGAAGTGGCTTTGCACCCTCTGCCCTAGCGTGTCTTTTCTCCTTCCCGGTGGCCTGCTGCTCACCCGCTAGTGCCCTCCGCTGTGAGGCGGTGCCCTGGCCTAGCGCGGGGCCTCAGCTTGGGTGCAGTGCCCAGTGAGTCCAGGGCTGGTCAACCATCTGAGCAGATTCTCCACGTACTTAGGTGGTGGTTGGGGTGCAACCCTGGGGCAGAGCTTTTTCTCTTCAGCAATGCTCCCTGGCTCTTGATCCTTGGATTAAGTCACTAGTCAACAATGATTAAAGTGATGAGGGGCTACATCCACTGCCTCCCCCACACACAGAGACCTTTGGGACACAAGGAGGGAGAGACTTCTGCTGTGAGCAGCCCTGCAACCAGGCTCCGTGGCTCTCCTGGAGACACAGGACGTGCATGAGCCAAGCTCAGCCCTTACCTGGGTGTTAGCCGATGCACAGGTGCAAGCAGAAGGTAGAGCCAAGGGCCCTTCCCCGGGAGTTCTCCACCTTTCTAACGCCTTCTTTACACACACCCTCCCACGCCTCCCGCCCACGCGGGGGCTCCTTACTGCCAGCCAGGCGTGCACACACCCTCAGCACCTCCCTGCACACGCAGGCACCCCTTCCTTGTACCCAGGCACATGGTAACTAGGGGACCACCAAGCTTCGCCTGGCTGGCCTTGAAAAAAAGGAACTCAATTTCTTGCAAGCCACCCAGAAAGCTATGAATTGCAATACACAACACTGATTGTAAAAGCTAAATTTTAAAAATGTAGAACTATTTTGTTATACTTTGGGGCTAAATGATTAAGCCCAACATTCATTTATGTCATCTCTGGGTGCCAGGTCCTCTTATGCCCTCCCTTGGCGGAGGGAGGGCGGAGGTGGATGGGAAGAGGTGTCCCACGGCGCCCTGGCTGCTGGGCCACAGCCCCGTCCATCATGGGGACCAGAGACCTGTCTGTGCAACAAGAATTCAATACAGTGGGTTCTGGTCCCAAAGTATTTCTAAATAAGGCTGGTTGTAGCCTTGGCTCTTCTCTCCCTCGATGCCCCTCCCTTCAGAAAAGGTTTCTCACCTGTCTCCAAGGAAGGCATTTCGTGGTGACGGGCGGCCGTCCTGGGGGCTGCGCAGAAAGGCGTCTCAGGCAGGAGTCTGAGGCCTCGGTCCTTCCCGGACTGTGGGAGGCAGCGTGACAACTTGGAGAAAGAAGCAAGAGGGTTGGGGACCCGAGAAGAAACACAAGAGGCCCGTGGGCACCTGGCTCCCGCTCCCTGGGCGCCTCCGAGCCGGGTGCCCCCTGTGAAAGCAGCCCGTCGCCCCCTCGCAGCGGGCTGTCGCTTGCGAGTGCTGAGAGAAAAGTGGCGAGACTGGTGCATTTAGGACAGAACACCTTGAGAACAGTGGCAAAATGCTAAAACAATATTCACTTCCTCAGGGAAAACCAAAGGGTATGTGAAAAATAGAACTGGAGGAGCTTAAGGCTAGAAAGACTGTCATCTCTAGCGCCTTCTAGTACGAAAAGTGGAGTTTTTTTATTGAACCTGATACCAGTTCGAGACAAATTTACGTGAACGGGAGACGGCCTTGTGGCCGCGGGGGGTGCTATAAGGGCTGTTCCTCGGTGGCCGAGCCTCTGTGGGGGCCGGCGTGGGGGCCACAGGCGTCCCTGGTGGGTGACCGCAGGCTGGGGAAGGCTTCTCAGGATGTCCCTGTGAACGCACCCCCGTGGCCTTTCTTCGTCCATCACTGGAGGGGCGACCGGCTCCCAGCTGTGAGCAGGAGCCTGCGGGGGGCAGTCAGCGACGCTGGGCATTTTGCCGCGCTAGTGGGTTAAGGAGCCAACTTCCATGGACTTTTCTGGACAAGGTGCTGCTTTTTCTCATGACTCTGTAGAATTTCTCTCAACCACGTCACCTGTCCCACTGACCTGGGGGAGCGCAGGGAAGATGCTGTGCACACAAATGGTGCAAACGTGGCAGGCTTCGCGGGTATGAATGAGGGTGGGACCATTTTGGAGAATTCGCTGGGCACATGGGGCAGCTGAAAATTTCCTTTCTCTAAGAAAATAAGCCTGCGGGCCGCACGCACACCTCCCTGCGCCTCTCCTGCTCCTCTTACCTGTGGGGATGCTCCCTACGGGGTTCCTCCCGTGGGGACTGTTTCCTGTGTCTTTTTCCATTGTAACTAATCAAACCACAGGTAAGAAAGTAAAATGAAATTAGCACTTTTGGGTACCAGTTGTATCACCAATCCAGCAAAGTATGAAATGTATTTCATTGTGACTGACTTTGATAAAAGCCCATATCCAATGGTCTGGATCAGTGATTTTCAACGTTTTTCATCTCACGGCACACATTAACTAATTACTAAAACTCTGCAGCACACCAAAAAATATATTTTTTGTCGATCTGACAGAAAAAATGGTATAATTTTGATTCATTTGCGCCAGGTGGCTCTTGTTGTGTTGGCTGTTGTCATTTTTTTATTTGACCATCAAGGGAAAAGAGGTCAGTGCCCCTGACTAAATAGTCAGGTATTGCATGTTTTAAAAATTCTTGTGGCACACCAGTTGAAAATCGCTGGTCTGGATGCTTTAACAGGTGTATCTATCATAGGACCAGCAATCAAAGTGGGACTTTTACTTCTGGTCCTGATTTGTAAATAGTACCTTTTTTTTTTAAGACAATCTCATATTTTATAACTTTTCTTGTGGGTCTGAGAATCACAATGGTAGTGTGTTGTGTCGAATGTAATCCGAAATACAATAACAATTATAACTTAATTTTCCAAATAAGACAAGAATTACACTGCTTGGATTCCTACAATTCTAAGAGACATACCACTTTTATAATAAGCATTAGTACTGAACTTCTCAAGTTACCAGAACCCAAAATATTTTACAAGATGCAGTGTTTTGTAATCACAAAGAACATGAACATTTTGTGGGAAATGACCTTGGTTTTATACATTGTAGCTTATTTTTTAAAATACAGTATTTTACCGGACAGGAAGTGTTAATATTGTAAGCAATTCCTGCTCTCCAAACTAAGGGCTATGCCTCTTTTAAGCAAGTGTTTTGATGCTACCTTTTCAGTTAACCCTCCAAAGCAGGGGCAGAAATGTAGATCAGATGGAAAGATTCTTACCAGAGCATGAAGATGGCAATGGTGACTCCTTTGATCATTACCAGTGTGTTTTCAAAGTATTGTGGGGGGAAAAGACACTTTAAGAATCATCCTATATATCTTAAGTCTAAAAAAATGTTAATAGATATGCTTATAGGCAGTGGGAGAAATATCCTTGTAAATTTTTTAGTGTCAAATGATAGATTCTGCCAGAAGGCGAGCTTACCAGTCCACCTACCAGAACCACAAACTTGCATTTACTAGCAGGTATTGTTTGGTAGAAATTTCTAACATCGTGGAATGTAAGCCCGAAGGTAGACTTCTTAGGCGGTTAGTGGTGTTTAAAATAATTTTGTCCTTGGCACTAACTCCATAACTTTCATTCCCTTATCAGAACTAGTGATGGATTGTTTACGAGAAGAATTCTCAGGCACACCAGGTTGAGATCAGAAAGTCACAGAATTCCCAAGAGCTGGGAAATGCGGAAGCAACTCATAGAGAGTTTATTAATTGCACAGATAATTCTGAGCTTTGCCAAACCACTCATAGTGCTGTACAGTGTTTTTCTAGCCCAGGCCCTGCTAAAGCAAGAAATCGTATTTTCTTTCTAAGATTTTAGTCATTTGAAAGTTAATTAGCCACATATGCAGATAACATCAAAAGAAAACCTGGGATAGAATGGTCATATACCTGTTGGGCAACTCCTGTGAGGTGTTCGGAGGGTCGCTCGGACCTTGCTTTCAAATCTGTTCGCATGAGGACTAGACGTGCACGTAGTTAGGGAACGACAGGTACGGCCATGCCTCCTGGTGCCCGAGGAGAGGCAGCCTGCAAACCTCTGTCTCCCTTCCCGTTAAAGTTCCCAACAAGCGTTCACTGCTGAATGGTTTTGAACCAAGCGAGCCTCGCTTCATCTTTAACTAGAAGCTTCCTGATGGTATAGCGCAGATACTTTAAAAGGGCCGGGCAGGTTGTGAATGAATGATTCAGATCAGGCAAAAGACAGACACTAGAGAACGGCGGCGATCATGGCCAACAAGAGAAAACACGTCCCCTTTGCAAGGGGGGACTCAGCTGTAGACAATCGGAACCGCGCAGAAATCAGGCCCCGGGCGGCTAGATCTTCTGGCTTGGAAACAGGACTTTACATGACGTTTTAAGTGTTGACAATGAACTCAGATTCTTGGCCAACACTGTGCAGACCAAAGAGAACCTGTGTGTGGGCAGAGGCAGCCTTTGGCCACCAGGTCCAGCTGCTGGGAAAAGCAGAGTTTACATTCCACGGCCACCAGCTCCGCACGCACCTGGGCACTGCCTGGGCAACTGAGATCAAGGAAGGGAAAGAGGCCAGCTCTCCCAGAAATCACTCTCGCGGAAGACTTGAAGAGAGAAACAGCGTGTCCTTAAACTCGCCCTGCCTCTGATCAAAACACGCTGAAGTCTTACCCAGCTCTCTCTCTGCTCCTTGCCAGGCCACGCCCCAGAGCCTCGAGTAACTGTGATCGAACTTGCTCACTGTTTCGCCGCCGAGACCACTGTGATGAGGGGCTGGCAAAGAGCAGCCCTGTGCCCTCGGAGAAGGCAGCCCGAGCCCCCGCGGCTAAGGCAGCACAAGCAGCCTCCTCGAGCTGAAGCCCTTCGCCAGCTTCTCCGCACCCCCCCTCCCTCCTGCCTTGTGACCTTTTGTCCCAGGGTAATATCTCTGTGGTTTCAGCTCTTATATGGCAAAATCCTCGCTTCAAAAACTGGTAGGTACTGGGGTATTTTAGAGTGTCCTCTGGCCTCAGAATGGAATTTTCCCACACAGAAAACCTCAGCATCTGTATCTGAGGACAAAGACATAATAGGAATAAACGTGTCGCGGGGAAAATCGAGGCATCGCTTCCTTCATGTGGACAGACTAAGCGATTTTAGACCGTATCTTACACCAGAGTCCTGATATCATTGCATTTATAACAAAGGATGCCTCTTTCAGGTACACTGCGTTATTGGACCTTCCTAAGAGCACAGGGGAGAACAGGGATATTTAGGGTCATCATCACCCACCTCCCAGGCTAACCCAGAGCGGTCTTGAGCCTGGGAGCCAGCCTCGTGGCTGCCTGAAAGTTCAAGGGCAAGAGCTCATTGAAGCTCAGACCTTAGTCTTCCAGAACAAATCCAGACCTGAGAAGACCCAGTGACCCACCATGTTCTCGACCCATCCTTCAAATCCAGCCTTTCAGCATAGAGGTAAAGAGCCTGCTCACTCAGCTTGTCAAATGCAAGTGAATCACCCCCAAGTGTAGCCTAGGGTGGCACCATGCTGTGTCCCCAAGTTCTAACCACCTGCATGGTCATTATAGGAGCTGGTGAGCTGGTGTGACAGTTTAGACTCCTTGAGAAAGGTTATTTTGCTGCTAACCTGCAGCATTTGTTGTCCATGGAAATGTACATCAATGCCAGAAACTTTTAAACCAGCTCAGATTTACAATTCGTAAGGATCACATCAAAAAGTACCGTCAACTCCAAGAGAAACACCTGGGGATCTGGTTTAGCCGTGTTTAAATACGAATGCAATTTACACAACTCCGGCGATGCCTGAGATTTCTGTCACTGTGAGGGGTGCCGAGGTGGTCTGATCCCCGAGGGGATGTCATCCCACCCTCTCCATGACGTTACCGGCTTCACACTTTATTCAGGGTGAAGCCACCCACACGGAGCTAGAAGGGACCTAAACCATCTGGCCTGCCACCTACTTCATCAGCAGGCTTTTTGATCAGTGTTTCTAAAGTGATACAGCACTGGGGGAGGACTCGGGATCTTTCCCCCTCCACGGGGGGAGAGCCCGTGGCCCTGTGATTGGTACCAAGGCCGTGGCAGTGGCAGGACTTAGGAGAACCCACGCTGGACGGAATGAGAAGAAGCTACCCCTCCGAAAGGGGCTAATGACAGATTTTGAAAGAAGGTGGAGATGGCGACCTCAGTGCTTCGATTACAGTCCTTATTTTTTAAAAATGTGCTTTCATATTAGGCGCCTTCCATGGAATTAACTGCCGCTTTCCAAAGAAAAGGTTGCCTTCGTTTGTATTACGAAAATGTTAAGAATTAATCCTCAAAGCTACCTAACTGCAGGCCTCCCCCGCTACCCGAAGGTAGCGTGGCCTTAACAACCCTTCACAAGTCCATGGGCAACGCGAAGACCGGCTTCCGTAAGGCCTCGGGTTCCCGGCGCGGAAACGGAGCCAGGCAGGGCTTCCGAAAGGCCAGGCGACCCGGCGCAAACTCGCGAAAGCCAGCGGGACACACGCACTACAGTCACTTAGGGAGCAGTTCCCTAGGCTTTCAGTTCAGGAAATTAGTGAGAGTACAAAGCAGCAACTCCTGCAGAGGCAAGAGCGCTGTCGTCGAAAGCGACCCCTTCTTCAAAAGGAAAAAGTTGCTCGTCTGTGTTGTCCTGAGTTCTCCCTGCGCCCTGCCTGAAGAGGAAAACCAGAGCCCAGGAGACATGGAGGTCTGAGCGCCAGAGAACAGCGCCCATCTGGCAGCCACCTTGCATTCGCTGGTGACACCCCCCCTCACCTGCCCCCCCCAAGGCCACGCTGTTGTGATGTATGTTCCCTTCCCAAAGTCCCAGGATAAACATTTTGTCTCTGGGCCGCTGACTTCTCACTCTTTAATAAGGTCCAAGGCGGGGATAAAAGTCGCCGTGACTGGGGTGTGAGGCTCGGTCCGTGAGGCCACCCCCTCCATCGGGGAAGAATCCCATCTGTCCGAGCAGTTTCGGAGCTCACTCAGGAGCCGTCGGTCAGCACACAGCCCACAGCCCACACACTCAACACAAAGGAGCCGCTAAGTCACTGATAAGGACCGCAGACACCTAGTCCTCTCACTCACGCAAGTCCCCCACCCCCCAGCCCCTTCCACATGGACACGAATGGAGGGAGGGCAGAGAGGGAGAGTGTCACCTTCATTGCCCCAGGCCCAACCCCTGCCCACATTATACAGCATGAAAACAGAATTGTTTTTTAAAAGCATGAAAGGAAGTGACTGCTGCAGGGTGTCACCGTTTTAGTTTTATATCCATGGATCTCTAAGGCAACAGCTCCACTCCGCTCACAGGTGAGGCCCTTGCCCTCACCCTGTGTGTCCTCCCCGCCCCCCATCCATGCTTTGAGCACAGATCGAAGGACAGAGTGGAAAAAGGAAGAACTTTGGGGCCATCAGCTGCAGCTGGCATTGGAATGACACCCCCCCAGGGTCAACGGTGTAGCTTCATCATAAACTACACCCACCCCACCCCAAAATAAGGCTGCATCTCCTGCAGATTACAAACCCTTGCTTTGCTCTATAAACCTTTTTTTCTCAGCTCTGCCAATTGGAAATTCATGACTGTGACTTGACCAAGCCCTGTGATAACAAGAAAGCCCCTTATCCGAAGTCTCCCCACTGTTTGGGGTCCCTCCGTGACCACTGGCAGGAAGCTTTAGAATAGAGTTAGATTCTTAGGGAAGAGCTCAGTACCCCCAAATATACTTGTGACTTCAATAGCTGAAAATGCCCTGGGTGTAAAGAACCCAGGAATGTGGATGATATATGTAAAAAAATAAAAATAAAAATGCCATTTATCAATATTTTCCTACAATATGCCCTAAAATTCCTATTTTTGTAATTAATGGTTGAATGACGGTCAGCCATTTAAACATGTGCTCTCTGGAGTAACCAGACGCTAGTGTAGTTTCCAAATCTATATACTTAGAAGAACTCAGGATAAGAAGGAATCGCTAGGTCCCAAAGGGTTCGTGACTATCATCAAATGCAAAGGCCATGCGGCCCACGGTCATCTTCAAACGAGAGGCTGGGAAGAAAGAGAAACAGCCGTTATCACAAAACCTCTGTTGCCCTTAGTCCGTGATAATGTTTTTTTTAAAAAAAGTCTACTTTAAAGAAAAAAATTAAGCCATCTTTTAAATTGTTTTCTACATGAAATCTAAACTATCGAAAGGAAATTCTAAAGCATTTGTAATGGGGTAGTTAGTGGGGATGCTGTGAGTAGAAAGCATTGCTTCTTGGGGCTTGCTCGTCAGGCAGAGGGGAAAGCGGGGTCCTTCCCGTACGACACCAGCCCTGCGGTGACAGGCGTGAACCTGTAACTGGCTCTCGCTCGGAAGCAACCTGGTGGTGCTCTCCAGTCCTTAGAGGTCTTTTGAGATAAAACGTTAGCACCACTTGGAGGTGAGCGTGCGCTTACAAAGGTCGTTAATGTTAGTGAGTGAATGTGTAACATTGCAAACTATGTATTTTCAAAGAGTAATGTTTATTTTGTGTCCAATCCAAGTAAATTCTTTTCACAGGGACTTACCATAACCACAGATTTTTCAGGATGAACTTGAACCACGGCATCTATGGGGAGGGGGGGCTCCCGTTCATATTCTTGCCGCTGATACTTTTAAGGACAGCGCATTAAAACTTGAGGCCGTAAACAAGTTCAGCCATTAAGGTGACTAAATAGAAAATGGTTTATCTTTTACTTCTTAACCAGAAAAGGGACTCGGTGGCTGTCACAGGACATGCCCAGTTCTTTGAAGGTCTGTGTTCCAGTAACTGGATTAACGGTCAGTCACAGCCGCATAGAGTTGATGAGGGTCACGTCGGGTTGTGTCTGGTGCGTTTCATTCTCCATCCAAGAAAACGATATTCATCAAAGGGTTGGGGTTGTATAGTTTCAAAGAACAAAATATAAAAATAAAATAGTGTCACCTGGGGTGGTGGACACACAATACAGTACACAGATGGTGTGTTATGGAATGGTACACCTGAAACCTATACAGTTACATTAACCAATGTCACCCCAATAAATTCCATAAAAAAGGAAATAAAATATTGCCCAGCAAAGCAAATCACTGATCTTCTTTCAGAATTACATGGAGATGACTCATATTTGGGGGAAGTTCGTATAGAATGTGCACATGTTTCTTCAGCCCTCCTGTTGATTTTGTATTTCCATGAAATCTTTTCCACTAATAACATATTTGCTCCTTCATCAAGGCTTTACTACGTTACTCGGCATGAAAACAAAAAGTCCTTTTCTTCCTCTGACAGTGTGGAAATAGAGAAACCCATCTCTCCACCGTCCGTTTCCCCTCTGTGTCCGCTGAGCATGTTTCTCAGCTGCTTGTATGTAAAATACGGGAAAACGCACTTGTAACCCTGGTACTTACGGTTGGTCATACTGGACATGTTCGCTACCTGTTTAGAAGTCATGGGGGGGACGTGTCTTTTTATATGATTTTTAGCCAAATTCAGATGTTCTGATACTACATTTCTGAGTACCTAGCCGACTGTAAATACAGCCTGTGGAGGTTCACACACCTTTTAGTGACTGTTCCTCAGCCATGCTCCTGGCCAGCTTTTGGCACAGTGTACATAGATTTGTCAATGTTTCAATGCTGTTGTTTTTCTAAATGCTGTTCTCTAAAAGCAACTTTTTTGAATGTTTTTTGCTTTCCATTGTTTGGGACTTTGTGTGTGGGTTTAAAAAAAAAATTTGTTTCCTAAATACTTAACACCAGGAAAGATACTTTCAAATAAACTGGTGCTAATTGAAATGGAGGGAAATGTCAGATTGGAGACCTACAACGTCCATGTTCACGCTGGTTAAACTAAGCTGCACTTTCCCGAGGGGAGAGCTGGCACCTCCCGGCAGCGGGCATCAGGAGGACCTCTCGCGTTTACAGTTTCTGTGGCCCGTGTAAGTGTAAAAATATAGAAATGGTGCTGTCCCTCCCCCTCAGGCAAGGATTTGCTACATTGGTCCTATGGAAGCATTTAAGTAGAAGTAAAGGTTTATAGTAAGAATCACGTTAGTAATAGTCTTCTGGTCTCCGGAGTTTCTTGTCTGTAATGCTTCATGTAACAATGAACCTGGTGTCGCCAGTCTAGTCTGATGTCCTTGTTGACCTGTACTCACTGCGTGTATGGTTCTAGCTCGGGCTGCTCGGGCAGTGCCGAGCCAGGGCACAGGACTGTCACCAGACCAGCCTGACTTCTGCAGTGTCCACACACATGAATTTAAATGCACTTGTAACTGGTTAATTACCAGGAGGTCTGACTTCCACTTAATAAAAGTTTTTGTGTATTTGCTTCTATTTGGAGGCTGTTTATTTAAGTAAAGGGTAACTAACTTCTACCCAAGAGAGCTCATTGAGGTTGGAGGGCTTGAGGTTTTACCTACAGTGGTAAAAATCATTTGCAACCAAATGGACATCTTCCCATGTCACTGTTCAAGGCCATCTTTGGAAACACGTGGAAGGCTCCACATCTCCCTCCTAGAGTTCAGCCTGGGTGATCCCAGCTCAAACCCACTCCGTGGCAATGTCTGCCCAGACACATGAGCTGTTCGCCCTGTGCTGCTGGTCCTGTTATCCCAGGCGTACAGGCCCAGCCTGGCAGAGAGAAGGCAAACCAGCCTGGAGGCCATACCCTAGGCCAAGGGGATGTCCACTAACACCTGAAATAGCCCCCTGCAAAAGCCAGGCATATGGTTATGTGCCATAAGGTAGCAGGCTTTGCGGAACAGACTAGGGCACACATCCGAGTTTTGCCTCTTGCAAGATAGGTAACTGGACAAGTAGTTTAACATTTATAAGTCTAGTCTTTTTTCTTTTTTTTTCTCTTTTCCCATTGCTTTTCAAAGAGTGGAAGAGAGACAGAGAGAGAGAGAGAGAAACATTGATGTGAGGAGAGACACATCAACTGGTTGCCTCCCACAGGAGCCCAGACCAGGGCCGGGGGTTGAGCCTACAACTGAGAGCTGTGCCCTTGGCCGGAATCGAAACTAGGACCCCTCAGTCTGTCGGCCTTCGCTCTGGCCACTGAGCCAAACCCGCTAGGGCTAAGTCTGGTCTTTATAATGGGAATGATCATGAAAGGCAGGAAAACTAGTTAGTCTGGCTTGGACAAAATACTTATCTAGTCTTCGCCCTAGCAGCCTCAGCTGGGTGGCAAGGATGATCACTCAGCCTATTCCCTGGCTCGGAGACCTTCCGATGTCAGGGGCGATTGCAGGAATTACTGGAAATAACACGGCACCAGGCACAGAGAAGTATTCCCCAAATGGAAGCCAAAATACTCAAAATGTTGGAACTCTCAGATGTCCAGGACGAGTGCCTTCAAAGAGCAAACTTTCCTCTCTTCAATGTCTTAAGATTCTGTCTAAAATAAGAATGTCCTGCCTCAGTAAACCACTTACACACCACCCCTGAATGTTTTCTTGGTTACTCCTGGCCACCTTGATTTTATCAATTAGTAGACGGCACAGTGGGAACACTTTCATAGCTCAGCCTATTTGAGAACTAGAAGCTTATGCAGTGGGCAGCCACGCCCAGCCCCCAGCCATCCACCCTCTGTGACCCCCTTGTATTCAGCCCGGGGGACACGGAGCCCTTTGGCCTTTCCTGAGATGCAGTGGGACCGAGGACAAGATAACTTTGCTCCTATGTGCTAGGCAGGATGCTGGATGCTTTTGTGGGATCGTCTCATTCAGGTCCCGCCGCAGCTCTGTGAGCAAGTGGGGCCCAGGAGCAGGACCTCTACTGTCTCTGTGAGTCTCTTTCTGCTCACTCCACCTCTGCTTCTCCAGCGCGTGGTGGAAAATGCAACAGAGGCCCAGGCTGCACTGGGCGCATGTGGTCAAGGGTGGGCTGGGATCTTGGCGCATTTATTCCAAGCTCAGGAATCGCTGGCCGCCTGGGGCGCTAGCTGCCCCCACTCCATCAACCGTGCTGAGGGGACGGTGGTGTCATCGGGTCACGCGGGAGGGTCTCTCCTAAAAAGGTGTGTTTGGGAAGGAAGCGATGGGTGGGGGAAATAATTGGCATTCCTCCCCAGTACAGTCTGCAAAAGTAATTGAACTAACAATTAGAGATTATCCAATTTAAGTCTTTTATTTCACAGATGAGATTCATGACCCATGAATGTCACTTTATATTTATGACTGTTGTTCCATGAGAGTTTGTTTTCATAAGGTTTTATTATTTCCTTGTTTTCTGAAAGACAAGGTGGTTTATTTTCTCAAACATAACCACATAAAACACAGAGAGCAGGACCACTGGAACAATACTACCTGAGTTCAAATCCCAGCTCCACCACTGACTAGATATGTGACATTGGGGAGGTTAAGTAACCCCTTTGTGTTTCAGTTTCATGTTCTATAAAATGTGGATAACAGTAGGACCTGCCTCATTTGAGCATTGTGAATTCTAAATGAGTTAACATGGGTAAAGTGTCTAATACAGTGCCTGACACATACTAAAGGCCACAGAAGTATTATCTGAGTCATTGGCAGCAACAGCATCTAAATAGCTGGAGACAAATGCGTTAGCCGTCTTGAAGCATTAGGGCAGGAGCCATTAGTTAAGTTTCAGTAAAGCTAAAAGTGTGTATATTTCTAACAGATTATTTTCAAAATTTTCTAACTTAGAATCCTTCGGCATTATAAAAATACAGAAAAGTAGAAAGAAAATCACTGATAATTACATCACTCAAAAATAAGCACAGGTGGAGTAATGCATTTTTTTTTCAAACTATTTCCATGCATATTCATTTGCATAGTTGCTGTCACGCTGTATATATATAATTTAGCACATTGCTTTTAGCCACTTAACATCATAGCATAGGCGTTCTCCCGGGTCACTAAATGTTCCCGAATGCCTCCATCTTAGTGGCTGTTATACACGATTTCCTGAAATAGTCTCCTCTCTGAAAAACATAGGTTGTTTCCAATTTTAATCTCTTCTAAACTCTTGCTACAGGTTGCCGAATTACTGTCCAAATGATGTGACTCAATTTGCTCTCCTAACAGCAAAGTGAACCAGTGTCTTGCTACCTGTGTTCACCTCAAGTGCGTATTATTTTTTAAAACTTCCCTAAATTGATGGGCATTCTTGGCTTGGTTTATATGCCCTGAACACTAGCTAATGATATTAAGCATTTCTCAACATCAACCATTGATAATTTCTACTTAGAATAAGTCTACTCATGTCCTTTGCCTATTTACCTCTTGAGATATCAACCTGTCCTCATATATTAGTTGGAGTTCTTTATATTGTTAGGATTCAAGCTTCTGTCTCATTTGCCAGGGTAGTTTTCCCAATCTATGTGCATTTTAAATTCAGTCATGAGACATTTTTGTGTGCAGATTTTTTAAATTGTTGTCATTAAATCTGTCAATGTTTTCCTTTAAAATCTCACGTCTTACACTCCTCACATTCAATCAGAAAACATTCCCTTATATTTTCTTTCGGCTTTTATTTACACTATTTTTTTTTTTTACTACCTAGAACATTTTGGTATAGGAAAAGCGTGCATGTATTTTTCCTTCCCAAATACCTAGCTAATTGTCCCCATTTCCTTGGTGATGAGCTCAGCCAGCCTTCAGGTTTGCAGCGCCATTCGTTACTGAATTGTTACAATCATAGCATCTTCTGCAAGCCCCTTTGTTTCTGAGTAAACACAGTCAACCCAAGTTATCTCCCCTCCTTCTGTGTTGGGCCCTTGGCCATGATCCGTCGTGGGGACGGTGAGGACAGCCTCTGGTCCCACTAAGTCCTGTGCTGTCTTCTTCCGAGAGCAGCATCATTCCAGCTGATCTTTGGACTTTCCACCGGTATCATCCACTCTTTTTTTCTCTTTATAATTTTTCAATTAGAGTTGACATTCAATATTATACTAGTTGCAGGTGTACAGAGTAGTGATTAGACTTTTATATACTTTACAAAGTGTTCCCCTCAAAAGTCATGGAGCCGGAGCGTTACCTGAAATATAGCAGGCATTCATTTCTAACTTAGGTCCAACGTTTTGGTGGTTTGTGCATATTTTCACTTCTCTCTTTTTTTGGTGGTGGTGGTGAGATGGCCTAAGATCTCTCTTACCAAATTTCAAGGAGACAGTAATACAGTATTGCCTCCCCATGCCCCCTACTCGTGGGCCCCTGGTAACCACCACTCTACCCTCCACCTTCTGTTTCTATAGCTTACCTTTTTTTTTCTTTTACATTCCACAAATAAGTGAGATCATACAGTATTTGTCTTTCTCTGTCTGTCTTACCTCACTTAGCACAGTGCCCTCCAGGTCCATCCATGCTGTCACAGCGGCAGGATTTCTTTCTTTCTCGTGGCTGGGTAATGTCCCGTTGTGTATGTATAGCAGGTCTTCACCCCTTCATCTCTCAACAGACACTCAGGTTGTTTCCACACCTTGGCTGTTGTGAATCATGCTGCTGGAACATGGGAGTGCAGCTATCTCTCCATGATGCTGATTTTATGTCCTTTGGAAATATGCTCAAAAATGGAATTGCTCCATCACATGGTAATTCTATTTTTAGTTTCTTAAAAAAAAAACACACCATACTATTTTTCATAGTGGCTGCACCAATTTACATTCCCACCAACAGTGCACAGAGTTCCTTTTCCCGTGTTATCGCTTGTCTTTTTTATAACAGCCATGCTAATATGTGTGAGGGGTTATCTCGTTGTGGGTTTGCGTTTCCCTAATGACTCATGATGTTGAGCACCCTTTCATACACCTGTTGGCCATTTGTATGTCTCCTTTGAAAAATGTCTATTCAGGTCCTTGGCCCATTTTAAACTCTGATGATCTGAGGGGTGTTTTTGTTTGTTTCTGGTGTGTGTGTGTGTTTGGGACTCTGTGATTTCTCACTTAGCAGATCTGTCAATGAGAACTAGACATTTTTCATTATATCCAAGGATCAAGGGCCAGAGAGCTTTGCCAGAGAAAAAGCTCTGCCCCAGGGCTGCACCCCAACCACCACTTTAGTACATGGTGACCCTGCTCAGATGGGTGTCAGGGTCTCAGGCACAGGGCAGAGGGGGGACCCTGAGAACAGACAGGTGGGTGCGATGCCCCAGACATCAGGACCATCTCCACTGTCACCGTCCCCGAGCAGAGCGTCCAGGCCCCAGGCAGGGCGTGCCCGGCTGTGTCGCTCCACTCACAGGCCCACGGCGGTGCCCCAGCGCCAGTCCACCCGCAGCCCTGCGATCGCGGTCAGTCTCCCCGGAAGCTGCGTTGCCTGGCAACCCGGCTGGCACTCGCTTCCATCAGGTTTCCAGGCACACAGCTGGAAAGTTAACCCAAGGTCTTTGGAGAAAGATGCTTTGTTAACCTTTCACTCACACATCCCCATCCCTGGACACTCAGCTCCCAAAAGCTTATCCGAAATCACCAATGAGTTGTCTCCGAGGCCCCCTAAGCTCAGCATGTGCAAGACCCATGTAATTCTTTGCTCTCCGCTGCCCCTCGTCCCCCATAAGATTCCTTATGTTCCCTTTTGGATGAACACAATCGACATGCACCCAAATCCTCCCTGCCATGAAATTCTTCCATGGCTTTCCATTCCAGATTCCTGAGCATGCCAGTCAGGGCTCCTCAGAATCTAGATGGTCTGTGCTCCTCCACACGTGCCTTATGCCTTAGACCCGGGCCATGGGTCACTCTCACTGACCATGGTCAGAAAGCAGTTAACACACTTTCTGTGAGTTCAACTTTCTTACCACACACCTTTACAATGAAGGCCTGGGGGCCCGAGGAGAGGAGAGGAGGCAGGGAGGCCACCGTCTGCACAGCACGGAACACAGGACCGTCTGACTGTCATCTTTGGCTTCTGAAGTTCCCTCGAGCCCGACATCACAGAGCCTCGGGGCAGCAAGGATGAGATTACGAAGACCTGACAACTCAAAGGCACAGAGCACTGTGGACGGCAAGTGAAAGGAGCCGGGACAGCCCAGGGGCCGAAAGGGCGCCAGGCCTCTGCAGTGAATTTCAAGTATTCGGGGCTAAGAAAAGCACAGACAAGATGACCCAATGTACGCTTCCCCGTCCTTGTTCCTTTGGAAAATGAACAAAACAAACTCCTCAGTGTGAGGATAACCCTCCCTTCTCCCTTGCCCCACCTGGCCAGGAGCAGGCTGACATTCCAGCCAGTGAATCCCAGAATGGCTATTTTTTTTAAAATATGTTTTTATTGGTTTCAGAGAGAGGAAGGAGAGGGAGAGAGAGAAACATCAATGATGAGCGAGAATCATAGATCTGATCGGCTGCCTCCTGCACACCCCCTGCTGGAGACTGAGCCCGAAACCCGGGCATGTGCCCTGACCAGGAATCGAACCACGACCTCCTGGTTCATGGGTCGACGCTCAACCACCGAGCAACACCAGCCGGGCCCAGAATGGCTGTTAAACTCCTAGAGTGTTCATAGTACTCTCTCTCTGACACTGAGGCAAAGGGGAAAGGGGAAAAATGAAGTTGCTCCCATTGAAAAATAAAACTGAAAAAAAGTTAAGCAGTAAGATATGAAAGATTTCCAAGATACGTTGTCGAACAGCAACAATTTTAAAAAGCAAGATACAGACTGGGGCCTCTATAGTATGCTCCCGTTTGTATGAAAATGCACACAATGAATGAATGTATGAAAATGTGGAATATACACATCCCTACACAGGCATGTCTCTGCATGGACATTTCCTGAACAGTAAGAAAAAATCGTCGCTGGTGGTTCCTCTGAAGAGTACGCCTGGTATGTGGGACGATGCAGATCATGCATCTTCTTATATTGTTTGTTTACCGCGTGCATGTATTTCTTAAATGTTTTTAGATTGTAGACACAACAAATAAAGGTTAAGCAACACGTGTCAAGAAATAACTGCATAGCACATCAACAGAAGAGAAAGTGACACTGAGTGACGTCTGCGAGCCAAGCACACGCACGTGCCTGCTGCCTCCCAAGCCCTGCGCCCACGGGGGTGGGGGGTGGGGGGTGCGGTGTGGCTGTGCTGTTTTGGCCCCTGGAAACCAGCCTGCAGCCCCCCTTCTTCTGTTGGCCACCTCGGGCAAACCCACAGGGGCCCCTGGCTTGGAGGTTTTTCCTCGCCTATGGAATGCAGCCAAATTTGGACAGTTTCCCAGGAAGGATAAATAGTATGTTGGAGACTGAATTAAAACAACCAAGCTCCTTTTTAGCAAACTGGTGGGGCCAATCCGGGGCCTGCGGAGCTCTGCCTGAACTGCGTTCTGTTCCTTCGATTGCTTTTCCATCTTGAAAACTGTCAAACAAACACTCCCCTTCCAGCTTAGGATATGCTCACTGCTTCAAGAACTGTTTTCCCCGTGTAGAAACCAAGCATGTGGAGCTTCCTTTAGTTGGGCTGATGGAAAAAAGATAAGTATTTTTGTCTATTTTCATTGTTAATAATATTAACAAACTTCTGTGATGTCTACAAATTACAGTTGCTGTAGGTTTCTATCAGACCCTTATCCAATGCTGCCCTCCAGTGGACTATCCAGTGAAACCTGTTAAAAATAGATTTCAAGCCCTGGCGGTGTGATTCCGTTGGGCGTTGTCCATGCAGGGAAAGGTGGCTGGTTCAATTCCCGCTCAGGGCACATGCCCAGGGAGCCGGCAGGAGGCAGCGATCAATGTTTCTCTCTCTCTCCCTCTCCCTTCCTCTCTCTCTAAATATCAATTTAAAACTGTTTAAAAAAAATAGATTTCAAAGTTAAATATTCACCATCTAACAATAATTTCAATTACCTCTGTCTTTCATGATATGTTGACATTGTCATAATTTCCTTACATTTCTAAAATATTTACCTTGCTGCGAAATGTTTATCTTAACACAAAAATACAGTCTATTTTCCAAGGCACACCTGAGTTGACCTCACAAATACCACCCCCTCCCCCTCAAAATGTTTAAATGCATGCTGTTTCATAAAAGTTAGTTCTAGAACTGTGTGGATATGCACAATCACTTAAAAATCATGTCAGCAGACTTATTCTGAGTTTTAGAATTGTTAAGGCAGAGCTTAAAAAAGTAACTTTTACAATGAAAGGGTATTTTAGCAAGAAAGCAGTGGGAACACCTGGGTTTGGTGTCCTTGCTCTGGACATATTGGCACCCTCTTGGAAACTTCTGCCTCACTGCCTGGAAGCCGTTCATCACTTCCTTTAACAGAACTTGGGACACACACACACACGCCCACATGCTGCCAAGTTCTCTAAGCTTTAAAAATTATTCTTCCCCAGCCAGGTCACATTTGTGTGCACAGTATACTCTTTTCCCCCTTGAGGAGCCAGAATGCTTTGCCCAGACCTTCACAGGGCGATGCTTAACCCTATTACCTGCGGATGGGGGAGAGAAACAGCTGGGGCCGGCATCCTTTCAGCCCCTGGGGCGGAATCCCTGGGTCTGGTTCCTGCTGTACTTCCCCTGTCATCCATCACAGGGCTTTGACGTCTACCCATCCAAAGATGGTTAGAAAAATACATTTAAAATCTCAGAGAGCCTGCGGTTCTCACAGCAGTCCCTGCCCTTCTAAGCAGCGGTGCCTGGTGCCCTGCTGCCCCGAACAGCTCCGTGCAACGCCTGCCTGGTGCAGGGGACTGTCACAGGCATCCTGACCCAGAGGAGGCGGGGTGGGATGATGAGGTCACCCTGGCATTGAGCGGCCCTCTGGGTCCCTGCTGGGGGTGAGAACAGATGAGCTCAGCCAGTTCCCCAAGGTCACCTTGACAACCTCACACCCAGCTCAGCTGCCCTGGCTTCACACTCCCAATTCAGCTTCCCTCCCCCCCCTCAGCCGGCCATCCCCTGTCCTCACCACGGTCGCTACTTAAAATGGCAAAAGCGTGAGAAAATACCACAGTGCAACCCTTCTGTTTGAAAAGCTTGATTTTCACCCAAGAGTTAACGTAGAAATAAGTTGGAGAGAATTAAAATTCCCTCCTCAATCCCAGCACCCACCCTCCCCAATTTGAACTCCCAGCTTCCCCTCTCGTGCCTGTTGTAGTCGCCTGTTATCAAACCCTCTCAGCTTACAGCCGCCACCCCTTCAGCTTCCCGGGCTTTTCCCTTTGATCCCAGCTCCGTGTGGCTCTCCCCCCAGAGAAGGCTCCTTCGCTGATATGTTTCTACCCCACTCTCAGGCTTTTCCAAGCACTTTATCTGTTCCTTCTCCTGCTCACTTTTCCTCGCTGAGAGAATCACATCCAGGGTGGAAATGCCGCATGTGAGCCAGCTTTAATTTTTTATACGCTTAACGTGTGTGATAAGACGGTGCAGGGGACCACACACAGCGCCCTGGTCCTCAGTCCAACCCTCCCAGATGCTCCGTAGTCCAGCCCTCTCGTCTCCTCAAGGACTTACTTTCCAGAGCCAAACTACTTCTAAATATTCCTCCTCATTTAAAGTTCACCTTCCAAGTAAAAATCATAGCCTAGAGGGATGGTTCTGAAGCGGGGTCCCTGGGCCATCAGTGCCAGCATCACCTGGGATTTGCTAGGGACGCAGATACCTGGGCCTCACCCCTGACGTACGGAGTCAGAAACCGGGCGCGGCCCAGCGATCTGCGCTCAGCAAGCCCCCTGGGTGGTCCGGATACACACTGACGTTTGAGCCTCAATGATCTACGGCTGATGCTCCCCCTTCCCCTCCACACCGCCCCACACCCGTGTCCAAAGGCAGGATGGACCGCCCCCCGGGCCCCGGGGAGAAAGCTCTGCCTCTGGCTCGCTCCTGACTCTATTTTTATTAATGCCTGGGAGGGAGGCTCGGAGAACACACTGATCTCATTAGCAGGGCTGGGGAGCCGGACGGGGCAGAGACGCTGGGTGGTGACATCAGTACCCAAGGACCAGAGCGAAAGTCCAAATCTATCAGCATGAAACTCAATAGGGTATATTCATTAGGATCAGATTCAGCTTCCAATGACAGAAGACCCAAAATAGCTTTGGCTCGGTCAGAGAGAATAGATTTCTCATTCCCACAGATGACATCCGGAAGTGTCAGGCCACAGTGTGGGCTCTGCTCCCCGGGAACTCCCAGGACCCCGGCGCCCCCTCCACCCCGTTCCTCAGGTGTGGCCTCCTCGAGTTGAAAATGATGACACCGTGTTTCCGCCAGTTCCTGCTGTCTTTTAAGGCTTCCTGATGTTGTTTCATCCTTTCGGCTTACATCCTACTGGCCAAAACTTAGCCTTATGGCCGCAGCTACAGTGGAAATTAAGAATTGTAGTCTTTATTTTTCTAGGCAGCTCGGCTAGATATTGCATGGAAGAAAGTGAGAACAAATATTGGGACACAGTGAGCCGTCCCTGCCGACCAGAGCAGAAACAAAGTCCCTTCTACAGGCTCCAGGTGTCGGCAAAGAGGAAGGTAGGGAGTGATGCCGTGCAAGTGACCCTCGTTCATTCCCTTCACAAGGCCAGGCGACCCAAGCCATGCCGGCTGAAGTAAGGAGAGAAGGTGTGGCATATAAACCTGAAATCCCTACACGCAGGAATATCCCCGGTGATGTCATCAGGATTCGAGTCCTCTCCACGGACTTCATACTGGGTTTATTTCTGTGCTTCGGGGCAAGAGGTCGGTCCCCAGGTGCAGGCCCCTGTTCGGTGAGCCTGCGGGTAGACCAGGGAGAAGTCCGAGTTCATTCTTCCCCACCCTCACCGCCTCACCTCCACTCATTTCTCAGATCAGCTTCCTCTAGCCAAGTGGTTCCCAGCACTGGCCGCTCACGGGAACCCCCTCAGGAGACCTTTGAATTCCTGATGCCCAGGCCTCTCTGCCTAAAGCTGATATTTTATTGGTCAGACCAGGACTCCAGCGTTTAAAAAGCTTCCCCAGGACACCCTAGCCAGTTCAGCTCAGTGGTTAGAGTGTCAGCTGGTGGACTGAAGGGTCCAGGGTTCGAATCCGGCCAAGAGCACTTACCTCAGTTGCAGGCTCAATCCCCAGCCCTGGCTGGGGCACCTACAGGAGGCAACCAATCCATGTGTCTCTCACATTGATGTTTCTCTCTCTCCCTCCCACTCTCTCTGAAAAGCAACGGGAAAAAATATCCTCGGGTGAAGATTAAAAAAATAAGCCCAGCCAGTGTGGCTCAGAGGTTGAGCATCCACCTAGGATCCAGGAGATCATGGTCCGATTCCCGGTCAGGGCACATGCCCGGGTTGCGGGCTCCATCCCCAGTAGGGGGCGTGCAGGAGGCAGCCGATCAATGACTCTCATCATTGATGTTTCTCTCTCCCTCTCCCTTCCTCTCTCTGAAGTCAATACAGATATATTTAATAAATAAATAAATAGCTTCCCCAGGTGATTCTCCTGACCATCCAGAGAGAAGAACCCAGATGGAGATACTGTGGGTGAGTAGAAGCTTGCCTCTCCAGTTTCCCTGGAGTCATCTCCCCAGGTGCTGTGTGTGGGTGGCAGGTGTCCCCCCCACCGGGTCCTGTTGCATTATGAGGCCCCCACCGTCCTGCTGGTCACCACCTGGACCTCCGCGCCCGCGCTCCCTTCATCGGACTCAGCTCGTCTCTGCGGAGCCTGTGGGGGAGCTCCGCTTGACTGCCCTGTCTCCCAGGATCTCTATATCTGCATGTCAACGTTGACTTTGTTTTATGGAAGGACTGGGGTGATTTTAAACGGAACATCAATAACGAAAAATAAAATCAAAGGTTTGGGCAGCCATCTGTTCAGACTATAACTGAAAGGTAAGACCAAGACGAACCAGGTCAACACTTAAAAGCTCCATAGCAAGGATTAGCTGCTGAAAGAAGCAACGGGGGGCTGTCCATGCAGTCCCAGGAAACCGCAAACATGGATTCCTGGAAGCCCAGGACAGAGGTTGGACGTTCCAGGGACAGCTCCCACTTCACTCTGTTGTCTGGTGGCCCTGACCTCTTGTTGTTTACCCTGGTGACTTCTTCTTTTAATGAAAGTGAAATACAGTAAAACCTCAATATAATGGACTAATTCGGGGGAAGGGGTGTCATTAAAGCCCAAAGTCCACTATATAATAAAATAAGTTTTCCTAATGCGTATGTTAAAAAATTGACAAATTAGTTAACTGTTTTTACTTATATAAACACGTTTGTGTAACTAAAATTCAGTATGTACTAAAAGTTTAGTTTCATAGAAAAGTTTTTTATATGTATTACAGTAATTTTAAATTTGTACTGAATAGGTCTAGTAAATGCATGCATTCACCTGTCACATGAGTAAACAAATCCGCATGGCAGGGGTGTGGCTTAGCAGGGGGGTGAGGGGGGACATCTGGCAGGGTTAAAACTGATGCAGAAAGTCACACCACTTGATGGCAGAGCCAATTAACTGTACAAGAAGTAGTGTGATTATGTGCAGTCATTCCCTGAACATTGTTTAGGAGCGGAGACTCTTGGATTTAAATATGTAGACTATTGTAGATATGAAATATTAATGTTAGTGAAATTACTACAGTGTTTTTTTCCAACATAGCCTATTCACTAAAGTTTGTTAAAAATAACAGTGAACTAATAACAAAAAATTCTGTTAATTTACTTATAAGCAAATCTTGGTTAAAAGCATTTTAAAATTAACAGGGTGTTAATTTTCACATATGACATATGGACCGGAAATTTTATCGGTTAAACCCGAAGTCCATTAAATTGAGGTCCACGAAATCAAGGGTTTACTGTATTCAGAACAATGGCCACAATGCTCCAAATTTCACATGAAACTCAAATTACTACCTTTTACTGTGTTGGCAGATTTTCCAATTTCTCTACAAGACAGAGGCTCTTGAAAGGCCTTCTCTGAGAAGATCTGAGAAGACAGGGCTCCTCAAATCCTCACAAATGTTAAATCAAAGATCTACAGTTCTGTAACTACGTGTGCGAGATGCCCTGAGTCACCACAGTGAATCAGATGAGCCTTCGGGAGGTTTTTAATTTTTGAGGGATATATGACAACACCATACAAATTACTACAAGTCAGTTTTTGTAACCTGACTACTTAATAATTTAAAGTTTTATAAGTACACATATGTGGGCTTTGGGCCCATGAATACATTTCTGAATTGACTGTAACCGTGAACCGAGAAAGTTTAAGACCCTTTGAAGTAGGTAAATGATCGACTGGAGCAAACCCGTCTTGGTGGAGAAGGGGAAGCAATAAACACGACAGCAAATGCATGAAGGAGAAAACCACAGGGCAGGGTGTGAATTCTTCGCTAATTCGTTCAGTAACTTGGCCGAGTGCTGACTCTGTATCAGATGGAGATCTAGCGCCAGGGACCTGACAATAAACCAAAAGTCTCTGCTCTCATGGAGCTTGTGTTCCAGTGGGTAGGACGGACAACCACACGCAATACGTACAAACAGCCAACGAAGAGCAGAGCTATACAGAGAAGTGAAGCGGGGGCTAAGAGAGGTGTGGCCCCTCCGCCACAGTGAGTTGTCTATTTGGGGTTCCATGTGGAACACCCCCACCCATGAATGGACCTCAATGTTGGGAGTCCATCAGCTTTTGTTGCTTAACAAGCAAAGATTTTCAAAATATGTTCAATTAAACTTTTAAAATTCAGGTTAAAATATGTCATGTGCACAATATCCCACGCCCAAAACTGGACTGTGTGAGAAAACACAGAAGTCCACATACGAACATCCTAACAGAACAAATCCTGGATGTGGAAACCATCCATTAGGTTTTTTTCATTTATGGAAAGTCACATATTTTTCCTAATTCATCTGCAATAAACATTAAACAATAAAAAATAATGTATGAAGACTCTGTATGGGCTAAAAAGCTACATAATTCAGAGGTGCTATACATTTTTCCCTGGGAGAACAAAGATTTATAATCTTCTGAATTTGCTCTTGGGGGAGTCAAGAAAGCAGCAAATTTGGAGCATGTGGGGTGTTCCTCTGGGGTAAGTCTGAGAGGCTTTCTACCTCCACTGCTGTGCAAACTGTCCGTCCTAGGGAGGCGATGCGCCACTCACCTGGGTGAGGGTGCCACCCGAGGTAAGACCGAGAGATGGGGGACATCAGCCTGCTCCCTGAGGCTGCAAGAGAATGGTGGAGCCCCTCTGGCTTTGGCCCAACCACCCAGCAGCAGAAAGGACAAATGAGCCCAGGGTCACTAGGAAGGGAAATGAGCAGGGGACAAAGGCAAGGTGGCCTGGAGATGCTGGGTATTAGAACAATAATCACTGTCATCATCATCACGCAGGGTTATGGAGTTTTAATAAAATTCCAGGAAATGTATCACTTGTGTTATTTCGGGATCTCATTCATTATATTTTGAACCAAGTCACTCATATTCTTGCTACATAGTATATTCTGTTATTTTCACACCTTGACATAGGCTGTGCTAGAGTCACAAGGAAGGTCACGTGAGGGAGGAAACTTGAAGGCTCAGGCAGGGGACGAGCCCAGGTGAAAAAGACAAGTCCCTGAAAGAACAGGCGGGAGCCCCGGGACAGCGCAGGGGCTGTATTAATAATAGATGTATAAAATGATGTCCTATTTCTGGATGGGAAAATTTTCTGGATGGGAAAGAATTCTTTTTCTCACTTGGGAGTTCTCCACTGAGCTCTAAATGAAGACTAAAGAAATAGGCTCCTAAAAGCGGGCAAGTGGGAAGGAGCAGGCACATGGCACGTCACCCTGGCTTTCCGCTCGCTCCGTGAGCGCTGCTTCCATCCTCCCCTCATCTTGAGGCACAGTTCTGAGATCAAAGAAACATCTGCTCTCTGCCAGAATTGAGGGCCGGGAAGAAGAAATGTTAGGAAGTACCTTGGGCCCGGCCGGCGTGGCTCAGTGGTTTAGCGTCTACCTATGAACCGAGAGATCGAAGTTCGATTCCCGGTCAGGGCGCAGGCCCTGGTTTCGGGCTCCATCCCCAGCAGGGCGCGTGCAAGAGACAGCCGATCGATGACTCTCATCATTGATGTTTCTGTCCCTCTCTCCCCCCCTTCCTCTCTCTGAAATCAATAAAAATGAGGGAGGGAGGGAGGGAGGGAGGGAGGGAGGGAGGGAGGGAGGGAGGGAGGGAGGGAGGGAGGGAGGGAGAGGGGAGGATCTTGAATGGCTATTTCTTAAGGTGAAGGCAAGAGAATGTCTCTGTAAAAACAGCTCGGAAGCTGCCCATGATTAAACATTAGTATCTCTGCGCAGAAAAAATCACCACATGAAATGGGAAAAATAAAACAGAAAGAGCCTCAGGTCGGTTCAGGTTTTGTGAGCAGGCTGGAGAGCACCCATCTGCCCCTGAGGCTCTAACCCTTCACAGTCAGACTCTCGTGGCCTCCCGGCGGCTCTACTCGTCTGCACGCCCTCCAGCAGCTCCAGACCACAGTGCTCCTCCACGTTTCAGGGTGCCTTCTTCCAGCTTTCATTTTCAGAGTTTAGCTGAAATTAAGGGATTTTAGTCATGGGGCTCTGTGATTAAAATTTTCACTCTATTTCTTCAGTAAAATATTAGTAATTTTTAAACAAAGCTTGTAAAACTAAACAGGTAAAACAGCAGTTTCTGGCTGGCTGACAGCCATTCCTTCTAGTTGTCCTCTATCTAGGCTCTAAACTAACAAGCTACTGTCTTTTCATTTGTTTTCTTCTGTTTGTTTTCTAGACAACATCCCGTTCACCCATCCCCCCTCCGAAATGACTCGAATCTCCCAGGACTGTGCAGGTACCTTAGCCAGGCCTGCCTTCTGCCTGATCCCCTGTCCTCACTTCTTTTAGGAGCTGCTCTGGTAGTTACCCCCTGCACACACACACACACACACACACACACACACACACTCTGTTTCTGAACTGCAATAATGTGTTTTATGGATTTTTAAAATAACTTTATTTAAAAAATGAGCTACCTCTAAGGATATCAAATTTTGTCTTGTGCATATGACATGTCCTTAATCTTCCTTGGCCTGCAGCGTTTCACCTTATACCCCATTCCTGTTTGTCCTGAGGTCCTATCAGCAGCGCTATCCTCAGTCTAAGGCTGCCCTGGCAGTGTTTCTGTCCCATGTTTGCCCCCTTGCCATCAATAACATTTGTCCCTCCAAATATTATTCTTTCACGTTTCATATGGATTCTTAAATTCAGTAAAAACTCATTCATGGAACACCATGTTCAGTCTGAAGTTGTAATGGCTAGTGTATTAGTCTGGAATTTTCAGAGAAAAAGAACCAATAGCAGATTATATATAATTGATAAATATATAATTTATATATAATATATATTTAAATTTCTTATAAGATTTCTTATAAGACATTGGCTCACGTGATGTTGGCAGCTGAGAAGTCCCACAGTCTATCATCTGCAAGCTGGAGACCCAGGAGAGCAGAGGGTGTTGAAGGCCAATGTTCCAGCTCAACCCATCTTGCAGAGAGAGAGTTAAGCTTACCCAGCCTTTTTGTTCTACTGAGACCTTCAACAGATTAGATGAGGCTCACCCACACTGGGGACAGCCATCTGCTCTAATCAGTGTGCCAATCAAATGTTTGTCACAGACACACTCCAAATAATATTTAACTGGCTATCTGGGTATCCTGTGACCCAGTCAAGTTGACACATAAAATGAACCAGATACGTGGAAGGACACTGGCCTTGGAGCTAAGCAACCAGGCTGCTGGCCTTCCCTGTGTCTCCCAGCACCTCTATGAGCCTGGGCATCACAGAAGCCAGCTGCAATCTGCCAAGGAGGTGTGTGCAGGGCTTCCTCTCAATGCCTTTTCATGTTCAGCTGAATAACCATCTCTGACATTGTCTACCCAACACGTGGGCATTGCCAGAGAGGGGCTCATCTGGGAAAGAGGTCTGTGCTCTTATGGACAAATCAAAGAAGTGTTACATAAGCAATCTGCATAGGCCTTGATTTCCTCAAGGACCAAATACCCATCAGTAGCCCATTTACATAGAAAATTATGTAGTGCTTAAGAACTCTAGCTCTTTTGTGGTCTCGTTGGCTGTGGAGTTGTCTAGCATGTCCCTCAACAGTTCCAACAACCTCTGTGCTGTGCCCACGCTTTATGATGATTTCTCTTAAGACAAAAGGCCCAGGAAGCAGTTCTTTCTAAAACCACTTCTGATGTTTTCTCCCTTAAAAGGAACCCTCTGTCCATACAAAAGGAATTCCCATAAGTGATGTCAGAGCCTAGGAAAGGTCAAAAGGCCACCATACGTGGGGGTAAGGGCAGCTTTCAGAGAAGTTTTAGAGCCCAAGCAGGGTGGAAAGGGTGTCCCCCGGGGGAGGGAGGCATCATGAAGGGCCGGGAGACTGGCTGGGTATCTGGATATCCCGTGACCCAGTCAAGTTGACACATAAAATGAACCATCACAACCAGACAGAGACCATGGAGGAGGTGTCCATGCTGAGGAGGCGGCAGAGAAGTGACGGGAGATTGGCTACACACAGGGAGACTGACCAAGTAAGTAGCTATATTAAGGATACTTGGAGCCAGCTTGAATCCTGTGGTGCTGTGACCTTATGGGTTTGATAAACAATGATAGATGATAGATAGATGATAGATAGATAGATGATAGATAGATAGATAGATAGATAGATAGATATAGATGATAATAGATAGATGGATAAATAATAGAGAGACAAACAGATGATAGATGGATAGGTAGATAGATAGTTTATAGGGCAAGAGGCTCTTCCCATAAAAGGGAGGGGGCTGCCAATAGAGCTATTGAAATCCATAAACAAGCAAATAAACTCTTGGTTAAATAAATTCTTTAATTCAGATTTTTTATTAACAGTTATAGCAGGGAATGAGCAATTAGCTATCTGGAACATCCCAAGTGGCACTAGGGTTTTATACTGTCTAAAGACAAGTTTAATACAAGGTGGGAAAAGGGCTGGAGGAAGGGATGGGGGAGTGACAAAAGGAAAACCCAAAGAGTTCAATTACATGAGTAACAATAGATACACTATGAATTATCACCAGCTGTGATTCTGGTCGCACTCTATGACTTCCTAGACATGCAAAGATCTGTTTCATAACTATAAAAGGTTAATTTTGTGTCAACTCGGCTTGACTATGTTGCCCAGTTGTTTTGCCAAGTACTGGTCTGGCTGTTTGTGTGCAGCTACATCAGTAGACTTTGAGCAAAGCAGATTACTCTCCTTAATGTGGGGGGGGCCTCACCCAATCAGTGCACGGCCTTAAGAAATCCTACAAATTCTCCAGAAGGAAGGAATTCAAGCTCCAGGCTCCCTTTGAAGCCAAGACTGACATCAACTCTTGCTGGAATTTCTAGGCTGCCAGGCCACCCTACAGAATTTGGACTTGCCAGCCTGAGGATTGTGTCAGCCAGTTCCTTAAAGTACCCAACCTCTAGATAGATGATTGATAGATAGATAGATAGATGACAGATGATGATAGATAGATATAGATAGATGATAGATAGATGATAGATGATAGATAGATAGATAGATAGATAGATAGATAGATAGATAGATAGTAGATAGATAGATAGATAGATAGATAATAGATAGATAGATAGATAGATAGATAGATAGATAGATAGATAGATAGATAGATAATAGATAGATAATAGAGAAAAATCTCTGGAGAACCCTGGCTAATACATTCACGTGTGTGTGTGTGTGTGTGTGTGTGTGTATGTGTGTGTGTATACGTAATATACATACAGCATATATTTATATTCCAAAAGAGTCAAGTCAGGCTCTGGACTAAAATAATTTGACAGACTCTAAATCGCCTTAGAAAACACTATTACAGAAAAGGGAATACGGGAGAGGGGTTAGACAATCTTTACATTGGATCTTACTTGAATACTTTACTTCAGCCTCATTAACACCACAATGCTGGGATTTATTTATTTGTTGTATTAGGATAATTCCAAGTGATCCACTTCATAGATTCTCTTTAATTAAAGCTACTTCTGCTCTTAAAGGGAGACACATGACTGACTTTGGATTCTGCTTCTCATTAAAGAAGATTACATTTATCTGTTTCCACAATTTGGGAATCATCTGGAGCACCTCACGCCCTTCTGTTAGGGAATCTATCTCAGTAGGTCCAGGGGGACCCAGCAATCTGTGTTCTTAGCAAGCATCCCAGATTGTTCTTTGAAAGGCGAAACCCTAGGCCAAAGAGTTCTCTCTGTCCTTGATGTTCTTCAAAACCCCGTGTCAAAGCAGAAGTGTGAACCCAACCTGGACCCCTGGGAGTGGGGCCAGGTATTTACACGTTTTGAACATTCACGAGTGATTCTAACACATCACAGAGCAGAGAATTTTTTTAAAGACTCCCAGCAGATTCCAAGGTTCAGTGAAGGTTGAGAACTCTGAACTGGAGTTTCAGCCCCATACCAGTTTTAAGACAAATTTAAAACTGCAAAGCTGTGTCCCCCCCAAGCCCTGTGCTGGGGAAGCAAGCTGCCCACTCCAGGCCCCCTCCCCCTGTGCACGCACAGGATACACTTGGTCCCTAAGGGTGAGGATTCTTCCCCAGCAAGAGGCACCCTGGCCCTTGTCTGACTGCAGCACCCTCAAATAAAGTGAGAAAAGGGGCTCTTCCATCTTCACATCAGGCCTAAACTCATTCATTCACTCATTCAAAGTAGTTACGTTCTTATGAGTCAAGCACTAAACTAGAAGTCAGAAATATAATTAAACAAGTCCCATCCCTGCTTTTGAGGAGCCTATGATCCAGTAAAAGATCGAAGCAAATCAATGCTACTTTGATTCCCATCAACATCCCCGCCCCCTGGGATTTTGGTGACGGACGGGCCACTCTAAACTCACCTCAGAATTAGAACCGAAATACCAGATGTGACACCTGCACTGTGTCCCTCCAGGTGCAGCCTCCAACCGCTACCCCGGGAAGGGGCTGTCGTTGAGCCGCTGTGACCACCGGCATCCTTTGAGCGCCTGTCCCAGGGTGACAAAGCAGCAGAACTGGAAGTTTAATTTTGTTTGACGTGACGTATTGTTTCCTGCCATCTCCATAAACTGAAGCGCCCGGCGGAGGAGAGGTTGCGCCCTGGTCTTCAGTCTAGAAAAGACCTCCACTCACCAAGGGGTGTGAGGCTGCCTGAGCAAACGCTGGTCCTCGCTGCCACCCTCGAGCCACCTTCCCACATGCACGTGGCAGGAAACCACCGCAGCCCGTGGTGCCCGAGGACCAGCCTCGTCTGAACTGGGGAGCGCTCACTCCACGGGGAGCGCACGTGTGGTTCCTTATGCGGGCGTCATCCATCCGTCAGCTGTTTTTGTCACTTTGCGTTAATAAATAAAATACTTCCCAGTGCTTCCTGCCATCCCTCCTGTGACACACGCTGCCTCTGATCACCCACAGCCCGGCTGGGAAACAGCGCAGCCGGCCTTCGACATCTGGGGGGAAGGAGGCTGGCGCGCAGAGTCTTCATTTCACTGAGTTTTCTTTAATGAATCTCGCGTTGGCAGGAGGAAGTCGGGGCAGGCGGCAGGATGCCACCTAATCGGCCCCAACCGTTTGAAAGTTGCTGTTTTCCCCTTTTCTCAATCAATCCTGAGATTCCTTTCAACAGCCCCGAAGGGTCAAGACCCTGCAGCTAGAAAAGATAATATATGCATTGGCTAGCTCTCCTTTAAATGAAAACTGCCACACAGGGCTTCGTCTTAATTTATGGTTGTTCCCCAAATTGTACAATCTGTGTCTGGCTGAAGATAGATCAGGTCTCACTTGGTTTAATGTTCAATACACGCAGTCCGAAGGTTTTGCTGCAAAGCAAATTAATTTTCCGGGAAAACAGATAAAAGGAGCAAGTCTCCACTGAAGCCAGGTTCCAATCCGCAAAGCTTAAGTCTGCACATGGGTCTCTTGGCTTCTTCAGCTTGCTGCTGGGTTGGCTGAAATGGTTTTTAATTTGTAGAACTTTTTGGGGGTTTTTTTGGAAATGAGGTTTCCTCAGGTATGAGTAAAATCAGTGAATGGGGTGCTTGTGAAGAGCGCTCAGCTGCTGCTTGCTATAAAACACCTGGACAAGTCACCTGAGCTCTGTAAGCCTCAGTTTCTCACCAGTAAAATGGGGCTACAATAGTGCTGACATCATGGGGTCATCATGAGCACTGACTGACAGAAGGTAGACACCAGGCTGACAGCCATGCATGGCCCAGAACAGTCATCCAGTAACTGGGGTTGCTGCTAATAGTTTATTATTATTATTATTCTCTTTAGAAATAATAAGGAAGGGTTTGGATTAAGTAATATTCAGGCCACTATTCACTTTCTTTAAATATTTTTTATCCTAAATTGTCAGATCCCGGATATAGGTTCTATTGTTTGCATATAGGTTCTTTCCAGCACCCCTTCATTACTTAGCAATGCCCCCAAAATGAAGGTGAGAGGATGGTGAAGGAGCCTGAAGTCCAGAGTTCAAGTTCTAATTCTGCTACCAGTTGGTGACCTTGAGCGAAATTCAGGAATTCACCAGTGAGAGGTGATGAATTGTGTTAATTTATTTGAAAGAACTTTATAACTTTTAAGTTAGAATATTTATAAGAAATGTGACATTAGCAATAAATATAACCATCCGCCAACTATAAAGAGAATCGATGCTATTTTCCACAGTGACGTTGTCCCTGAATTTCACACTATATGACGAGAGGAAGGTGGCTCTACCGTGCACAGATGAGGGTGCCCAGGGTGGCAGGTGGAGAATTAATGATTCTCAAAGCCGGGTCATAACTGTAGGTGTCCCCAGGACATTCCATGCTGCTGCCTAAAGACAGAGACAAAGATAGTAAGTGAGAGAGAGGGAGACGGCAGTCAATTCTCCGGGGTCACCTCTGGGGTCAGGCAGCCTAAGATGAATGTAAGCTGTTAGCAACATTCCCTAGGGAGTATGACTGAATTTGTGGGTTTGTAAAGGGTGTTAAAATGGAACTCCCCCAACCCAGTTTAATTATAATAAAATAGTCTCTCTGTAGGTTTTGTATCATTTAGACTCACACAGAGCTGTGCTTCGACAGCAGTCTGTCTAGTATTTCTCCTGTGGAAACACCCTTCACTCCCTGGAAACTCGGCCTTGGGAGGATGTGTTGGCTTCTTAAAGTCATTTCACAGGCAAGTCAGTGTGGTTTGGCTCTCTCCCCAAAAGAAAACGATTTTGTGAGAAAGAAGAACAAAGGAAAACTGGTCCTGTGATGAAGTCTAGAAATGGCAGTGGTTTCAAAAGCAATAGTAGATATTTGGGGTTTTTTGGTCAAGAATGACTACCTCATGCATTCAGTTTGACTGAGAGAGAGAACATATTCTGGTCCACGCAGCCAGAGACAAGGAGTCAATGGGCCAGAGACAAGCAGTGGCTGGGCCAGAGTCGTCGATGCTCAGTCAGAGGGAGCAGTCCGGGCAGAGAGGAACCAGTTTGCAGCCGAGCCTCAGGCCAACCAAACCAGAGCAGCTGACTAATTTTCTGACTCACTGTCCCCATACCTTCCAAGCTTGTCCGTATATACACACGAGGTCCCATTAACATTAATTCCAAGTGACAGCGGCTCTTAGCACCACCAGGGTAACGCCAGGACCTCAGCTGCTCCACCCAAGTCTCCCTGCTATTTCTGGGCGTCTCCAGGGTGATGTCTCTGGCTGCCCCGTCACAAGTCCACCCTTGTTTCCTGCTCCTGCTGTCAGTGCAGGATGTCATACCGGCCTTTGCTGCTAGCCTGTGTGGAAATACTCATGTCTGGAAAAATCCTCTCCACACCACCAGGCCTAGAGAGAGATGCCACAGCACTGCTGGGTCCTGGAGAAAGGTGGAGACACAGCCTTCAGGGCACCTCTTACACTTAGGCCTGAAAACTTGGGGGAAGACCCTCTGACAATCACCCATGCTGAGTTCCTTCAGCTTCCAGCTCAACTCCTCTCTCCACTGGGGCTCCCAACTAGACCTGGGGCCTAGATGGAGAACAGACACAAGCCATGTCTTTCCACTGTCCTTGTCCCTTCTGTCCCCTGCTCTTCCCTCCACAAAAGATAAATAAAAACTCCTCCTTTGGTAAAAAAAAAAAAAAAAAAAGGCTCTGGAATATCAGCTCTGTCAGTCAGGATAGGCCAAGTTATGCAGCTGTAACAATGCCCCCGAGAGTGATGTAGCACACAAAGGGTTGTTTCTTGCACTTCCTGTGTGTTCAGTGCAGGGTCCCTGCTCATCCGAATCATCTAAGACACCAAGCTTGATAAGCCAAGCCAACATGACAGGTTCCCATGACTTCTGTGGACTGGCAGCTTCTCGATGTGAGTCAAATCACCTCTAAATTGCCCAGGAGATCGCAGTTTGATGCCTGGGTTGTGAGCTCGATCCCCAGCTGGGGGCAGGCAGGGGGTAGCCGATCAATGACGACTCTCTCATCATTGATGTTTCTATCTCTCTCTTCTTCTCCCTTCCTCTCTCTGAAATCAACAAAGATATATTTTATTTTTAAAAAATCACCTCTAAATTATTTCATCAAAGGAAGTCCCATGGGTGTGCCTGGACTCAAAGCACTGGCAAGTGCAATCTTACCATGGGTTTGGAGGAAAGAAGACAAGAATAGTCATGAACAACCTGATGGCATCCAAGAAACCTGTTCAGATAGAGGCTCGCCGCTCTGCTAGGCACCCACACAGCCAAACTCCCAGTCCACTGGGAGCTCAGCCCGAACACTTGCTACAAGTATGAGAACTGTGAATTCCTTTACCTTGGAAATGCTGTCACCCTAACTGTGCCGGGGTCCACTCTGCAGTCCTCACATGACTGCTGTGGGACCAGGAGGCCCACATGCAACTGGGAAAAGAAATGCTACCATATAAAAAACTAATTTTCAATACCCAAAAGGTGCATGGTTTATTAAAAAAAAAATGCAATTATATCTAGAAAAAAAGTAGCATGCTTTTTACTCCCTGAGCATGTGCTGAGCAGCCACACCTACGCTTAGGAGCTCGCACACTGCTCTGGCACGGATCCCCGGCCAGGCAGCATGGCAGGGCCTGGAGTTGCGCTGCCTCTTCCCCTCCCCACTGCTCTCTAGGAAGCCGGCCTCCTTTTGCAGACTGAAATCAGGGAGAAAGTCAGGGAGATTAATAATTTGCTCACCTTTTCCATTTCATGGATTTTTTCACTTTGCCACCAATGCGCACCAGTCCTTCAAGGAGCGCTATTGGTTTTCCTCTTTTCTTTCTGCTTTGGTTCCCCTGTTTAGCTTGTTGTCTGGAGAAAAGCGCCCAGCCAGTCCCCAACTTCTCTCCTGACTGGCCCTTTGCACTCAGGCCTCAGGCAGCTCCTGTCCGACTCCACCCACCTTCGCCCTCACGCTGCAGGTAAGATTCACCTGCTTGCCTGGCTTCCTAGGAGCTGCTCTTCTAACCCAGCAGGCTCCCCTCGGCGTGGGGAGCAGGTGCGAACACAGAGGTCTGCAGGGCCACCAGGGAATTAGGTGACTGGTCAGGGCTGCCAGTGGTGAGGACAGGGGACGAGATTGGGGAGAGGCCAAGAGACAATGAGGGCGATCGGTGGCATTAGAGGAAAGCTGGCCTGACGTTGCATGATCTGATTTTCAGGAGAAGTCATAAACCCAGATTTTTATATACGAACCCCCCCAACTGTTAAATGTCAGTTTACATTTTTTAAATCCTGTCCTGTACAGGCCTTTTTTGAATTTGTACCATTCTCAAGTGTTACTTGTTCAAAATAAATAAAATAATATTTTTAAATATGTCTATAAGTAAGGCGTTAGCCTTCCAACTGCCTGCCTGCAGCCTCTCTTTTCAACCTTGGGCAAATTACAGAAGACATGTGCACGCCCACGCACTTTAAAACATCTAAAGCAAGAAGTAGCTTAAAACTTTTAATTATACAATGGAGTTTTAAGAATCATCCACTACAAATGGAAGTAAACTGAAAATTAAGAGGTGCCATGTGCAGCATTATTTACAATAGCCCAGATAGGAAAACAACCTAAGTGCCCATTGATGGATGACTGGATAAAGAAGAAGCGGTACATATATACAATGGAATACTACTCAGCCATAAAAAAGAATAAAATCTTGCCATTTGTGACAGCATGGATGGACCCAGAGGGTATTATGCTAAGTGAAATAAGTCACAAGGAGAAAGACAAACATGGTATGATTTCACTCATGTGGAATCTAAAAAGAAGACAAACGTGGTATGATTTCATTCATGTGGAATCTAAAAAAACAAAACAAAAATAAACTCAGATACAGAGAACAGATAGGTAGTTACCAGAAGGGAAGGCAAGTGGGGGGGTTGAAAAGGGTAGAGGGGGTCAATTGTATGGTGATGAACAGTAACAGGCTTTGGGGTGATTACTTTGTAGTGTGTACATATGTCTAATTGTAATGTTGTACACCTGAAACCTATATTTTAAAAAGAGAGAGAAAGGTCCTAGGAAAGCTATTTCACACAGAAGAACGAGAATCAGTAACCCAGGAGGCAGAAGCGCAAGTGCGGAACCTGCCAGGACACTGTGGGGCCACAGAGAAGTGGCGGGATCCTAGTTCCTCAATTCTTCCCCTTGAAACGGATATTTGTAAAAAATGAAAACCAACCTGCCACACGGGGTTCTGCAAAACATGAATAAAGAACTGACATTACTTTCACATCAAGCTTCCTCAAGACTAGAGAAGCAAAGATTCCTGGAATCATAGGCCATCAGAGGCACAAGATCTTAGGAACCCTCCTGCACAATGACCTCACTTTACACTTGAGGGACGAAAGGCCTAGGAAGACTGGCCATGGCCACACAGCTGGCAGTCACCTCAGCCTGGCCCAGACAGCGAGTGGTGATAAGACCAGGAGAGAAACAGCCTGCAGGAGAGACCACCTGTGATGCAGGTTCCACCCCTGACAAAGTGTGCTTGACCTTGAGGCTGTACACCCCTCAGCTATCTCCTCTGGGTGTCAGAGGAATAATGCAGGGCCTGAGCCTGCAGGTAGGGAAACTGCCAGGTGGGGAGTGGACAATGAATGTAATAGGACTCCTGCAAATGGGAAGGCATGACACAATCACCTTTGTTAGTTTCCTTTCTCCATGTCCCTCTGATGTCCTTAGGCACCCCTCTTCCCCTTTCCTAATCACACCCTTTATCTCCCTGTGCTGAAACTGCCCAACAGGCAGATCTTCCCATAAGGTGTCATCAAGCTCCCTTAGGGCCAAGGGCTTTGCCAAATTCCATTTGAGGCTCTCAGTAGACCCTCAATGAATGTTTGCTGAATGAAGGAAGCTCTAAACTTCCAAACTTCCATCCCAAAAGATCAAAAGTTCACCTAGGCTCACTAAGCACTTTTAGGGTCTCACTAATAATAAGACAAATGTGTTCGTATAAATTTGTAAAATTTTTGAGAAATTTTTGTAAAATTTCTGAGAAATGTTTGCAACATTTTACATTTATAACTAGCAATAGTCAGTGTGTGGGGATTCTACTGAGTGTCCGAAAGAGAAGGGTGAGGGACTATAATTCAGGATGTCTCTAGGCCTATACCTTTCCAGATTCCTCTCTATCCAAAATAAGATGTCCACCTAGCCACCTGGAATCAAGTTTTCAGGTCTGAAGCTGCCCATCTGAGGAGTTCATCACTGGGATAATGAAACCTCAGATACTCACTCCAGTGTTCAAGACCTGGCTTTCTCCTGGCAGTCTCTGATTAGCCTGCTGCTAAGCATGGGCACATGCAAAGCTCCCCTTTATGTAACTGAGCATTAATGCCTACTTTATCTCCTACCCCATCATCTGTCACAGTCAAAAACTAGCTGCACAAATTCAAATTTCAAGGGAATAAAATAGTATGTACTGCACAGGAATTCCCCTTTCAAGCATGACCTCAATGAAATCCCTTGCTCTCTGTCTTCTGGATTCAGGGGGATGGAAGGGAGAGAGAAATGGTTGCATTTCTGCGGACCCAAAGCCCAACAACGGCAATTTGGGTAGGTACTGCCCTGTATCCCACATCTCCCAGCACAGTTCAAATCCAAAGGTCTTGAGAACTTTTTAAAGTCAAATTTTGGAAGTTTGAGATTTATATTCATATTATTCTCATATAACAAGTAATATGTTCTCTGCCAAAATATTTGTAAAACCCACCTCTCCCTTAGATGAGCAGAGTGTTAATTTTCTGCTCATCTAATAATCTACTTTTATATGGTACCTATTTATATGTTCTAGAGAAATGTTCAACTATTTTGAAATCTAGCAACTTTTTTTTAAAAAGTCTAAAAAATAATGTTTATCCTAAAGGCAGCAGTTTCTGCCATCAGCAAATGTGAACAATGCTCTTTCAATCAGAATATGAAGATAAACTAACAAGCACAGGGAATCTGGGCTTTAAACATAAGCCAACATAATTAATAAGATCCACCTAATAAACTCATCCAATATTTATTAAGCATTTATCATGTGCCTCTGCCTGGCTAACAAGGATGTAGAATTAAACAAAGCTGACCAAAGTCCCTGCCCACATGGAGCTTTCTGTCTAACAGAAAGAGAAACAAATTTCCAAGTAAGTAAAATAGAGGTCATATTTTGACAGAGGCTGTGTTTGATGGAGTTAATGGCCCCAATTCTTTGCCCTCCCTCTATCCACTCCCTTCATCATGTTTTTTGCAGTGAGCTCGGCTTCATTCTTTCTCCTTGACCTTGAGCTCAGCCATGTGACTGCTTCAGCCAACAGAATGAGGTAGAGATGACAGTGCGTCAGCTCCTGACTCTGTTGACACATAGACCTCTAAGGCCTTCGTGATTCCAATGCCAAGAAACATATGACAAAATGCTCAGTCACTGATCATCAGAGAGATGCAAACTAAAACCACAATGAGGTATCACTTCACGCCTGTCAGAATGGCTCCATCAACAAATCAACAAACAACAAGTGCTGGCGAGGGTGTGGAGAAAGGGGAACCCTAGTGCACTGCCGGTGGGAATGCAGACTGGGGCAGCCACTATGTAAAACAGTATGGAGGTTCCTCAAAAAATTAAAAATTGAAATGCCATTTGACCCAGTGATCTCACTTCCAGGAATATATCCTAAGAATCCTGAAACACTAATCAGAAAGAACTTTTGCACCCCTATGTTCATAGCAGCACAATTTACAATAGCTAAGATCTGAAAACAGCCTAAGTGCACATCAGGAGATGAGTGGATAAAAAAGCTGTGGGACATTCACACCGTGGAATACTATGCAGCTGTAAAGAAGGATCTCTTACCCTTTGAGACAGCATAGAGGGACCTGGAGAGTATTATGCTAAGTGAAATAAGCCAGGCAGAGAAAGACAAGTACCACATGATCTCCCTCATATGTGGAATATAATAAACAAAATAAACTGATGAACAAAATAGGTCCAGAGACACAGAAGCATGGAACAGACTGAGGGATCTCAGAAGGAAGGTGGAGGTGGAGGAGTGGGTGGGGAGAGATAAATCAAAGAACTTTCATGCTTATATGTATAAACCATGGACACAGACATTGGTATGAGGAAGGTCTAGGGGTGGGGTGGATGCAGGGTGGAGGGGATCAATGAGGAAAAGGGAACATCTGTAATACTTTCAACAATAAAGATAAATTTTAAAAAAGATATGCCCAGATTGCTAGTCCCATGAGAAGGACAGAAGATGTGCAGCAGAGCTGCTCCAGCTGAGCTTCTTTAGCCAAGCTCAGTCCAAAGCAGAGCCCCGGAAGCCCTTAGATGCCTGTATAAGCTGAGCCAGCATCAGCCAGGCCACCCAATGTGCCCAGCCTAGGTCAGCTGACCTTCTGCTGACCCCAGATGCATGAGCTATAATAAATGACTAGTTTTGGTGTTGAGTTTTGGGGTTGTTTGTAACACCTCAATAGCTCACCAATACAAGAGCTAGAGAGTAATCAAAATAAAGCAGTAAAGGGAGATAAGGCAGTGTGTGTGTGTGTGGCAGTGGTGAGGAGGTGAATTTCGAATAATTTCCTTGTATACAGTTATTTTCAAAATATAACACATTCTTGGTGATTCTAAAAACTCCCCCTTTCCAAGAATTGAGAAGTTCTTGTGTTGATTACCCAACACTCTCATCACATACTTGGCACTCTCAGCCTAGCACCGTAGGCCCAAGCAAATAGGAGGCAGAAAAAAACGTACCCACTTGATCCGGAATGAGAGGCCGGGCTGAAATGAACTCCACTTCCACTTTCTGTCCGGCTCTACACCCTTGCTCTGTCTCAGTCTGAAGTGCAGTGTGTGAATTCACACTCTCTTTCAGTGTGGCATCCTGTGATTGCTGCGGCTCTCCCAAAATCTGCCCCCCACACTCTTCCTGATTGATCACAAACTCGCTTGGGGCTTGAAGGCAGAGGGTTCAGCCAACAGAAGTCTCCCAACACACTCCCTGAAGCAGAGACCCCATTTCAAGGATTCTTTTCAATGGCGATAAAGGTAGCTAGTGTTGTTGTTCTGTGGAGATCAGAGCCATTCCGAATTAGCCACCTGCCTTCTAGAAGGTGAGTGCAGGTTCCATCATAGTCATTTGTCCCCCCACCCGAAAAAAAAAAAAAAAAAAAAAAACATGAGAGGGTTCCAGTCTAGCTTTGATTTCCCATTTCATACAAATCCTAACCATGCGTTTTCCAGCTTGTCACGCAGCGATATCTCTGACAGAAACAAAGTCACAAGTTCCAGTTCAGGGTTCTGGAAGATTCTAATGGCTAGAACTGGCTCCGATGCAGCTAAAGTTAACAAATAAATAGAGGCTGAGGGGGAAAAACTGTTCTCAGTCCCTGTCTTCTAGGGAGTTACCTGTTGGTGGCTCCAGCGGACCGGTGGAAAGGTTTGAGACCTACTTTCCTGAAGAAGGGTATGTTAATAGGCTCCTAAATCTAGTGTCGTAAAGCTTCCAACTTTTATGGATTTGAACAATTGTGATCATAAATTCCAGGGCTGTATGATCTTGAAAAAAATCACTTACACTCCCTGTGATTCAAATTCCTAACTGGTAAAATAAGAACGGAGTTCCTCCCCGTTCTAACATTGTCATTTAAATACACGCTTTAAATCTCTGATTCCAAAGGAATAATCGCTTTCAGCAGCGACTCAAACCAGCTGAGTTAAAGTAGTTTAATCACACAAATTAATCAGATCTTTCATCAATAATTTTTAAGTTCTAGCAGTCCTCTTTATGCCTTTTTATGTTTAGCCTTACAATTTTTACAAGCAGACCAAAGTATACACAGTAAGGATTTCAAAATCCTCCTCACATCCAAACTGTTGGGCTTTCTGGGTTTCTGGGTTACATGATAAGCTATAAATTCTGTAAGAGAGCATCCGAAGTCCTCGGGAAGACTTTTCCCTTCCATGATCCTAGGCTGACCAGGCTGATAAAATTTCGTTTGTGAACGCCGGAGGCCTCCAAGCCGGACCTAATAGCTACCGGTTCCCAATCAATTGCTATTCACACTCACACATCTGCACACATAAAGCCACTTTAAACATAACGCTGTGGGGTCCTGACATGATGACAGAGCCACCAGCTGTCGGGGCACTGCGCTGAATTGGGGACACAAACCCCATTTTCCTATGTAAATAGGCCTGGACTTTGCTCCACCCCCAACAAAAGGGGACAGTCCTGTTAAATGGGGCCATCTGGCTGTCCCCCGGGCCCAGTGACACCTCCGGGGTGGGGGTGGGGATGGGGAGAAGAGGGAGTGATCTTGGGGGGCCAGGAAAGTAGCTCAGTAACGCGCAGCTGTCACCCCGACCCCAGGGGTCCGGTGCTCGGAGGTTGGGGGGCGACCAGGTTCGCGGTGGTCTGAAGCCTCGCGGCCGGGGCCTCGGAAGGTCCCCCGCGCACTCCCGGGGTGGGGGAGGGCGCGCTTTGTTCCTGGGCCCCGAGGGGGCGAGGCGCCCGGCCCCGGGCAGAGTCACTGCTCGGTCCCCGGGGCCCCAGGGCAGCTCCCGCCAGGCGGCCAGCAGCCGCGGGCGCCTCCATAGCAACCGCGTGGGAGCTGCAGGAGCCGGGCGCGCCGGGCGGAGGAGCGGGGTGGGGGAGGGGGCCGGGGAGAGGGGGAGGGGGCCCGGAGGCGCGGGGGAAGCGGGAAGGCGGGGCCCGGGGGGGCAGGGGACCTGGGGGAGTCAGGAAGGAGAAAGGAAGGGAACGGGAGAGAGGAGGGGGAGCGGGGGCCGGGGGAAAGGGGGAGGAAAGAAGGAAGGGGCGGGAGCGGGGGGCCGGAGGCGGAGTGCAGGGGCTGCGGGGAGCTGGGGGAGGAGAGCGGCGGGAGCGGGGAGCGGGGAGCGGGGAGGGGGGACGGGACCCGGGCCGGAGGGCGCGGCCTGGCCGCCGGGCGGGCCCCCCGCTCCGCCCTCCGGGCACCGCGGCCCGGGAGGGCCGTGCGCCGAATTCCTGCCGCGACTCCCGGGGGGAGGCGGCGCGGGAGCCAGCGGCCGGGCGGGGACGCGGTGGCCGGCGGGTGACCGCGCGGGGCGGAGCGCGGGGGGACCGGAGCCCGCTCTACGGCTGCGCCCACCTTCCGGCCCCGACGGGCTCCGGGACCGAGCAGCCCGCGGTCCTCGCGGAGGCGCTTCCTCGCCGCCGGGGCCGCAGGCAGGCCGGGGGGGGGGGGGGGGGGGGGCGCCTCGAGCCCCGCTCCCCCCGGGCTGCCCCCCCAGGGACCACTTTCTGTTACAAGACTTCTGTGTAGGTGGTGTGGGTTTTGTTTGGAGTCCACACCCCTCCCCGCCCCCCAAAAAATGAGGGGCCTCTTGGAGAGAACCTATGACCCATATTAAGCTCGGAAACCGAAACAGTACTTTCTGATCTCCAGCTGGAAATCCCTGGGAGAAGCCGAGCCGCGCCCCGCGCACCCCTGGGGAGGGGAGGCGCCCCGGGGCTGGCTCCGCGCGGCTCCCGCGAACCCGGCTCGGCACGCTGCGAAATGTGCGAGAAAAAACAACTTCAGACTTAGGGTTTCAAAAGAAAGCCAGTAGGTTTAAGTGCTGTATGTTTTATTTTAAAGTTATTATAAAAAGGAAAGAAAAATAAACTTATGGACGTTCTCAGCTAACATGGCCTATGGGGAAATGAAAATAAACCTAATTGAAAAAACAGTGCTCACCATAAATAGGTTTAGCTTTCAGGCAGGGAACTTGGTTTAAAAAAAAAAAAAAAAAACAACGGCAGAGAATGGACCAATCAAATGTAAGATGTCCGTTTTTTCGTAAAGGTCAAAGAATCCTCTGAGCCTTAAAAACAGTATTTCTGTGTGTAAAGCCAGGGCTTTTATTTTGTGTTGTTTTGTTTTATACTGAAAATCCTAATCTCTAATTCCTGTTTTCAGGTATTACTCAAAGGAATGTTTTTTGGTTTCTTCTACGCACATACTCCCAAATTAGGTACCAATCTAAAAGAAACAGGAAAACTTGTAGGTTTGTAATTGTATGATATCCCATCTGGTTTCAACTTTTTGACCAAAAAGAAGAGAAAAGATGAAAAACGTAGACAAACGTCCCACACATCTATAAAACTGTAAATGCTCACTTACTTGGACATGAAATGAGTGACTTCCAGTCTTTGCTTCCCCACTAGCAGATATAGAACCTTTTTGTTTGTTTGTTCGTTAATCCTCCCCCCGGGGATATTTTTCCCATTGAAACATAAATGTGAGACACATCGATTGGTTGCCTCCTTCATGCACCCCAAATGGGGCCGGGGATCAAACCCGCAACCCAGGTATGTGCCCTTCGTTGAGAATTGAACCCACAACTCTTCCCTTCTCAGGCTGACACTCTGACCACTGAGCCATGCTGGTCAGGGCAATATGGAACCTTTTTGAGGGCTTGCTGCATTCCAAGCAAAATTCTCCCCAATTTATAGGTATTAGTATTTTATTTAAACTTCTTAAACTTAGAAAGCAAATACTAATACAGTATTATCCCATTTTGTGGGTGAAGAAACTGAGGCTTAGAGAGGACCTACAATTTGCCCAGATTCCCACAGCAACAGTCCCACAAATTACCCTTGTATCTTATCTCGAATAATTCTGAATATAACAATGGGTCAGATTTCTTTACAGATTAACTGAATTTCTCAATGTCAGCCACTTTCTGTGGCATTGGGTAGACATGTGAATTTACAAGTCATTATTGTCTTATTTTTAAAGTTTTCCTCCAGTAAATTTTTGTACAATATTGTAAACTTTAGAAATATAGAAAGCAGCAACCTGCCAGGCCCAAATCTACTTAGCACAAGTTGTTCATGTAGGTTCCCATGAGTATTTATAATTCTGGCAATATTTTAAAATATATATTCTGAATTCAATGATAAACCATATTATGTTTTAACTTGCATATATGTTTGTTTTTAATTCTCACCCTAGGATATGTGTTTCTTACAGATTTTTTTAGAGAGAAAGGGAAGGAGAGAGAGAAACATCGATCTATCAGTTGCCTCTCATAGCAGGGATCAAACCCAAAACCTAGGTATGTGCCCTGAACAGGAATTGAACCCAAAACCTTCTGGTATATGGGATGACACTCAAACTAACTAAGCCACCCCTCCAGGGCATACACTTCTGGAGGGTTTTTGTTTTGTTTTTTTTAAATAATGAGTATGATGTCCTTCAAAGGGAACAAGCCACGTGCTGGGGAGTGCAGGGCCTCAGCAGTGGAGCACTTTGGAGGGTGTTGGGGCAGGAGTGAGTTTTATGGAGCCTTAGAAGAGGCAAGGAGAAAACAGGGCAGGACTTACTAGGAGGTGAGGGATTTCCTTATAAGGCTGCAGGTTTGTTTCTAGGGTAAGGGGAGCTGGCTAAGGCTGAGCTGGAGGATTGTGGTTGGTGCAGGTGAGGTTTCTTTGACAGGTATTTCCCCTAAGTAAAGGCTGGCTTAGGTTTAGGTTTGTGACTTGGGCTGAGCCACTGGTGCAGCCTCCATTTTGGGGGGTCCCAGTATACAAATAAATTTTATCAATTCCTTCTTTGATCAATACTCTCAGTTGTACTGAGAGAACTGATCAAAAGTTAAGGTATTTGCCCTGCCAGTGTGGTTCAAGTGGTTTAGCTTGTCCCATGCACCAGGAGGTCACCAGTTTGATTCCCTGACAGGGCACATACCCAGGTTGAGGGCTTGGTTCCCAGTAGGGAGCATGCAGGAGGGAGCCAATCCATGTTTCTCTTTCATTGATGTCTCTCTCTCTCTCTCCCTTCCTCACTCTGAAATCAATAAAAACATTACATATATATATATATACACACACACACACATACACATACACATACTAAAGTTAAGGTACTAGAGCCCCTGGGAGCTACTGCTTCCTGTTGATATGGGGCCAGGTTGGACCTCTGACTGGCATTCATAGGCTAGATATAGATCTCAGTCCCTTAGCTTACTGTTTTCTTCATCTTGTTTGTGGCACTGTTGGCAAAAGGAGATCATCTGTCTGGTCACCGGTGGCTGCAGGCAAGCATTTACAGCTTTTGAGAGGACCCAGGAACCAGGGAAACTATTGCAGTCAACTGTAAAGAGAATAACACCAATGTTCGGAAGGTTCCTATGGCCCAAACCAACTTAGATCAAATAGATGAAAGACAGCCCCTGCTGAAGGAGTCACTTTCTGAAGCCACTGGCTCAGTGATGTTACACAGGTGAACCTCAGTTTCCCCAGAAGTGTTATTCCAAGTGCAGCACAGACGCCTCTTTGCCCATCTAGGCATGATTGAGGGCTGTCCTGTCATCAAGGACAAGCTTGGGCAGAGAGTTTAGTTGGGCAGCTAGTGCTTTAGCAGCAGACCCTACAATTGTCCTCAAAAGGTGAGCAGAGGTTCCCGATCACGGCCTCAGTCACACTCACTCCTACTCGGGAGTGGCAGTCTGCCCAAGGAAGTGGGGTTTTGAGTCATAAATGCCTCCTGGGAATTCCCACTTGAGACTGTGGCTCAGGACTGGAAAGGTCACAGCCATAGAGGTCAGGACGTTGAAGGGTCCGTAGACCGCACAGGTGGTTTTATTCTGTCTCTTGTGTCCCTTTCTTTGCACAGAACCAGGACAAACGGATCCTGGGCTTGGGGTTGTCCTGTTGCTTATACTTTGACTTGTTTCTTTATTACCTGTAATTCTTGGGCACCTGCAAATTAGGAGGCACAGACTAAGCATCACCTGGTGTTTGCACACTCAGTCAAGTGGAGGTTGAGAGTTTCCTGCTGAGTTTGGCCTCTATCAATAGATAATGAGACTCTCCCCATCCCCAAAATCTTTTGCCGGCATCGTTCCTTTTTTCTGCCTGAAACAGTCCTTCGCCTCACTCAATTCAGGGATGGAAGGAGTGCCGAAGACACAAAAGTGGAACATTTGGGATCAAAGTGAGCAAAGGACTGTTTCCCTATTAGGATCTGCAGTGCTGGGGCTGAAGGCTGGTGTGCCCAGGATGGGGGAGAGGTGGGGAGATGGGCAGAGATCTGCTAAGGGTGCTAAGGCCCATCTTTTAGGCTGAGAACGAGAGGGAAGAGCTGCTTTTTCAGTTCGACTGAGGGGTCAAGCTTGATTTTCAGTTGACTTACTGGGGATGGGGTGAGACCCCTGCCCCCAGGAGGTTTCAGAGAATAGGGATTTCCCTTCCTTTTCCTCCCACTGAAAAGCTGAAGGGCATTTGCTCATGGCCAGAGCCACTTTCCCTGATGGCCTGCGCGCCTGTGCAAAGGCCCCAAGAGCAGGGGAAGGAGTGAGGGCCACATGCTTTGCCTGCGCAGACGCTGAGGACCAACCCGTCCTTCCGCTGTGACTGGCTGCAATGTCCAGTCTTTTCCTTTCTTTTCATTTCTAAAAACCCTTCCCCTTTGGAGAGCACTCACTCGTTACTTTAGTACAAAGGTGATTATTTTTTCATTTTACTGAATTCAGGGGGGAAAAATACCCTGTGACTATTTTTAACACATGTGACAACTTTGCTTAAACATTCTGATATTCCCACCACTGGTATTTGACATTTCCCAAAACTAAAAGTAAAATTTCCCAGTAGGATCTCCAGTCTGAATATGATTTATTAGAAAATTAGAATAAAGGAAGGGGGGAGGGGAGGGAAGGGAGAAAACAAGAAAGAGAGAGAAAAGCTCTAAGTGTTTTTCGTAGGATTCTAGTTTTTGTGTCAACAAAAGTTCACTTTAATTGAATTCATAAGCAGCATTTTGCCATAATAGTAGTGCCTGCCTTGTTTTCTTTTTATACCCACAGGCTGATTTTTAGGTCTGAAATTGAAAAGAATACAACTGAATGATTTTTTTTTTCTCCTTATAAAGGAGGTCAAATGGGAAGATGACAATTTAATCAATACAGAGTTTGGGTCAACTAATTCAGAGTGACCAGATGAAAGTCTGGAATGAAAGTTTTAGGCATCCACTGAACAGAATACCTAATTCGTACTGATCGCCAAATAATTCTAAGCACGTGTGCTATTTACATAAAAAGGAAGCAATATATTTTCTGAGAAAAATAAAAGCAACATCACTCTCTCTGGACCTCGTGAGCATGAAGGAAAGAAAAAGGGGCCTTATGGAGTGTGACTCCTGACACTGCCACGAGAGAAGACAAAAGTGTTCAGCAGGACACACTATTTAGTGGAAGAAAAGACAAGACAGGATGAGGGTTATGCTGGCACAAAAGCCTGAACAAGGGCAAGAGTGACAGGCTGAGGTGTCTGACCAGGCTTTTCAGCCTGGATACGAAGAAAACTGATGTTGTTCTGGGTGCGGTAAGGCTGGACACACCCTCTGCAATCCGCAGGGACCCTGTGAGGCCCAGCTGCAGTTGGGGGATTGGAGGGGCCCAAGGGCTGACCCCAGCTCACCGAGATCATAAATGGAAAGTGCGGGATTCCTTCTTCATCGGTCCATCAGAGTGATCCATGAGTGGGGGTGGAGAGGAACCCTCCCTGACTCCCAAACACAAGTGCCCAGGGACGGGCACATTGCAGGCAGGTAGAGGGCCCTATTTACTGCCCTGATACGCGTGTCGCTGGAAGAGGCCTCGGAGCTGGGGCGTTGCTGGCTTTTCCCGTGGATCGAAGTTCTAGGGACCATCATCACTTTCACCTCGAACTGGGTAGGAAGCAGAGGCTGTCTCTTAGGCATCCAGACGTGCTCAGAAACATCCAGAGGACTGACTACAGTTTTCTGTTTTGAACCAAAAGTTTTGGCCTAGTAGAATTGAGGGGATGATTGGGGCTTGCCAGGTGAATTGAAGGAGAAAGGAGAGAAATTTTCTTAGTTAATTGATTAGTGGAAACTTGAAATAAAGATAAAGGACAGTGTTAATACTGTTACTAATAAATCTAATTAGAAATCATCCTTGTTCTGTGAAATTTGCTAATTTGGAAATCCTAAGTGTATTTCTTTATGGCCTAAAGGAAAAGTCAGGGATGGAGGGACCTGGGAATGGGGAGGAAAGGCCTTCCTGACTTTCCAGTGGCCTGTTGGTTAAGGAGCCAACCTGGAGGAGCAGTGGGGGGTGATTCTCAAATCAAAAGCCCACAGGAGCAAGGCAGGAGGCCATCCTTTTGCCTCTGTCTTCGTGAAGCCGCCTAACCTGTAATGTCTGTGACCAGCTCTGCCACTCCTCTGAACATGTGACGCATAAGGTCACAGAAAGGCTCAGTTTATATCACCTTAGCACAAGGAATGCTGCTCACTGGTTATCTCTGAATCTCATTTCCAAATACACGGCAAACACTGGACTGATGCAGCTCAGTTCAGCATCCCTTCTGAGCCAGTCGTCTTTGGTGAGAAGCTGGTTTTAAATGGGGAGCCAGGTGCCTCTCAGTTCCCTGATGCGGGCTGGCAGGCGGCCTCCCCCATCATGTTCTAACTCCGCAGACCTTGACTTCCACGTTCTCTAAAATATGCGTCTCTCCTTGTTCTGTGGAAACTGCTACTCACTCTCATTCCTTTAAAAATAACACTAAATGTGTTCTCCGCTGTCCCCATCTCAGCATCATAACCGTTTTGGTCCTGCCCAGGGATAGAACATTGCTCTTCCGGTGACACCCCACCCCCCATTCTTCTTGCTTCTGGATTAAGGGGCAGGAAGGAATGCTGAATTACTGCCATGCAATCAAGGACAGCATATTCTTTTAAAAACAGATGTGAAAAAACTTGACTTCTTTTTACTATTTGCTTGAGCATCTGTTGTTTTTTCTTGCTTATCTCAGAGACCATTGAGTCGGTCCATTAAGAACTGCGGATGCTGAGTGCCTCACCTGGGGTCACAGCCCACATTTGTGCATAACTCTGTACAGGGGTTTTTCTGATGTAATGTGCCTCCCCCGCCCCACCCCGTGTAAGGACCAGGCACAGAGTAAGGAAGGGAAGGGCAGGAGTCCTTCCCTTGTCTCAGCTGGGAGTGGTGACCTGCAGTGATGAGATCACCCTAGCGTGCATGCCACAGAGCAGATGTTTGGCAACTGGACTGTGGCTGAGCAGGTCTTATGAGTGCGAGTCTCCTGCCATCTGCAGAGGCCTCTCTCAGGAGAAAGGCCAGCGCCACAGTGTCCGGCTGCTGCCCACCTTTAGGCACAATAAACCCTCTTCTGCTGAGGAAGCTGCCGCATCACAGAAACGAGATCTTTTTGACAAATCACATGCAGAAACAACTCTCTGGGCCACCGTTACCAAATTAAATGGCTAGATAAGAACTCGGTGACTTCCAAGACTGCTCACAGCTCTGAAGTCCCACAAGTCCATGATAAAGATAGACAAAGGACAGGAGAATTCGTCACACAATGAAACACGGAAGGGGTACCTGGCCGGTGTGGCTCAGTTGGTTGAGCACCCTCCCATGCACAGAAAGGTCGCCTGTTCAATTCCCGCTCAGGGAACATACTAAGGTGTTGGGCTTGATCCCAGGCCAGGGTGCACAAGGGAGGTAGCAGACCGATGTTTCTCTCTCACATCAGTGTCTCTCTCTCTCTCATTCTCCCTTCCTCTCTCTCTAAAATCAATAAAAAAGCAAACCAAAAAAGCCTCATCAAAGGGGTAGAGAGGAAGTCCTCAGACAAAATGCAATTTTTAAAAAAGACAAGCATTTTGAAAAAACAGCCTGAATAATGAACTGCTTAAGGATTGTAAGAAAATGCTCTTGTAACTCCTGTGTAAGGGAAGAAACAGTTGCAACAATACGTTATTTTTAAAATTATGACATGAAACTCTACATATTCCATCTTTCAGACACAGCCAAGCCATTCCCCTCTGCAGTTTATGAAACTCTTAAACATGGATTACGTCATGGCAACCACCCTGCTCTGGAGCAGGTGGATACCCATGTTTATAAATGAAGACATGGGAATGCGAAGAAGTGAGTCGCTGGCAAAATACATGCTTATGAGACCATAACCCAAGATTTCAAGAGGTGGAAAAATTGGAATTTTTCAAAACCAAGGGAAGCTTTCTTTTTACCCAATGAGCATACCTTCATTTTGCTTTTTCTAAAGGTTAATGAGAAAATCTCAATAGTTAAATGCTAAGATAATTATACAAATCAAAGATGACATGTATGTTTAATTGTATAGTTTTACGCTTACATATTTGAAAATAGGAATAAAATAATTTCCTTCAAATATACCAAGACATCGGTATCAGATAAACTCTGTAAACTTGAAAATTTTTCATGTTTGCCAGTGTGAACAACATCCTATTAGAGAACGTGTTTGTGAATGTGTGTGTGTACTGTGTTTCTGTGTGAATGTGTTTGTGTAATCGTGTTGATGGGGCCAAGTGCGACTGTCACATGGAGCACTGAAGAAAGATCTGAGTTTCATTATGCAAGAAAACATACCCCAGTTTTCTTTCAATGAGAAAATCCCTATGCACTTATTTTCTCATGAAGGATTTCTTCAAAAGGAGCCAGGACGTATAAAAAGGGTATTATTTCTAGGCAGCATTTCCCAAAGTGTAGTAGGGTAGGTAACTGTATGTGATGTATGAATAAACATTTTTACTTGAATAATCATGTATTTATATTTATCAGTCCTCCCCACTCCTCCCAACACTCTGCCTCAGGATCACTGGTTTTATTCACAGCATTAATTTGCCTCCTTGTGTCTGCCACCAACAGCCAAGGCCCGAAGGTCACTCCTTGCCCCCGACGCCCCACTCGACTCTGCATGTCTCTTCTGAGCCCATCTCCCCACCCCCCTTAACTAGAAACCCTTGCCTGAACCCTCTGTAACTCACGAGAAATCATCAGCCAAAACTCAATCCAGAGAAGCAAATCTAGCTGCCTTTCCAGTAAAGCAAAGCTATTCCCTGTTAACCAAGAGATAAGGCACCAGTGAATGGTTAGCTTTCTATTTTGGTTATTTCTTGCTAAGAAACAAATTACCCCAAACTTAGTGGCTTAAAATGACAACCACTTTGTTTGCTTTCTAGCTTCTGTGGGTTGACAGCTCAACCCGTGGTTCTGCTGGTTTCCCCTGGTGTCTTCCAAAGGATGGCTGGAACTGGAGGCCTCTGGAGGCGCCTGATCCCCACCCCCTCAGGAGGCTGGCAGGCCCAGCTCCCAAAAAAGACCGAAAATGAAAACCTCCATGCCTTCTTAAGCCTTAGGCCCTGAGCTGGCACACCATCACCTCTGAGGCTTTCTATTAATTAAGCAGTCCCAGAGCCAGCCCATATTCAAGGGGAGGGGAAATTCCACCTTGGGAAGCTTGGGGCAGGCAGGGGGAGGTGGTGACAAAGAATTTGCAGCCATCTTTAACCCACCACAGTTTCTCAAACAAGAAGGTTCCTTTTAGTTTCTATGCAGAACAACCACTTTGAGGGTTTCAAAACCTGTTTACCATTCTTTGACATAAACTCAAGTTCCTGGGGTGTAAAGAGTATGACGGATGTTTTCGCAAAGCAATGCAACACTGAGGTTAAGAGCGAGTCCAGACAGACTGTGATTATAAAATGATGGACACACAGGTACATAAAAATATTGCCCTTCAAACAACACTCAGAAATCCAAGTTTTATGACAATGAGCCTCACTTTGTAAGTGCTCTCACATTTTCTACTTTTCTAGAAATAAAATTCATTGGTTTTAAATAAATGGGGGGAATTTTTTCCATCTCAAATATATCTAAGCATATGAAAAACATAGTTTACATAGAAACCTTTCCTGCTTTAATTTAACGTTGTCTTCCTCTGGAAAATTTCCCGGAGTCTACAGACACTTTCAGGATACCTGCCTCTATTTTCGGTCATTTCACAACCTGACCCTTTTTAATTCAACCTAAATGCGTAAATGTATTAAGGTAATTAAAGTAAACCTACAGGAAGGAAGCAGTGGGGTGGACAGTTGAAAAATCACATTCAATTTGGTAAATCTATTTGTACTTGTATTTATTAATGGCTGTATGGAGATGTTTTTCAATCCAATCTGGCTGCCGGGGGCCAACTCCGCGCGGTGAGTCCTGTAGTTGTGCTGATGCCGAAGGGGGACTCCGGGAGGTCCGCCTTCCCTCCGGCCTCTTCTGTGACTTGTCTGGGGTCAATAAATGTTCGGGTTCAAAGGGCTTTTCTCTTCGCAAAGTAAACAGAAGGCACGGAGATGTGAAAAGTGCAAGTCATTAAGGAGGAATAGATAGTTCGCTGCCATGCTCAGGTTGGCGGGTCGTTTCCTACGATGTCCTCACTCACCCACGACGCGTATTTCGTGCGCACCGTGCAGCACGGCGGCTCACAGGCTGAGCCACAGCCCAGGGGTTACCGGCAGTGATGCGGGGGCTTATCTACACCCACCCCGCAGGAGTGGTTTGCATCAGAGCTTATAACCGAGATGAGGAACTGATGGGCCGATGATGGAATCGACACTGCAGAGTATGAACTGCACGCATTTTACAGCAGCTGGTTTACACACGGCTGCAAATATATCAACTTCCTATCCCTGCTCTCGCTCTTAAAACTCTGAGCCAGGCGGACAACTGCATCGTCCCGCCGCTGCACGGAGTCTCCTTCCCGCGCTACCCGGTCTCCCGGCCCCTGAGGGCGGCCGCTCCGGGGAGGGCGCCGTCTTCGTTCCGCCCCGTCCCGGCGGCCTCCCGGGGGAGGGGATCTCGCGGACCCGGATTCTCCCGCGGCAGCTCCGCGTCCCAGGCCCTCGCGCCACGGCTTCCCGTCCGCATCCGGCCCCATCGGCCTCCTGCGCCACTTATCCTGCACCTGTGCAGAGGCGCGGGGCTGCGCGGGGCTGCGCGGAGACCCCCACGCCACGCCCGCGCTGGGCTGCAACGCGGGGGCCCGATATTTGCGCGCGAGGAAACCGCCCTCGGTCCATCCGGGACCCGCCCGCCCGCCGGCCTCGCGAGGCCCCGAGGTCGCCCCGCGCCGCAGCTGGCCGTGACGTCACCGGCCCCGCCCACCGCGCGGTTGCCAAGGTCACGGGGGCAGCGCGGCGGCTGTTGAGCTCCCGGCGAGCGTGGCCTCGCGCCTCCGCCTCGACGACGGGGCTTCGTAGGTGAGCGTGACAGGCCCTGGGAGGAAAATCACGAGCAGGCCGAGGACAAACCGCGAAATCCCCTCGGCAAACGGCCTTCCTGGGGGAGGGGGTAGCCCGGCGGTATCCAACCACCCGGGGGCACAAATCCTAAAATGCCGAGCGACCCGCGAGCCCGGCTTCAGGTGACGACCGAGAGACCGAGGGGCGGGTACATTGCCCTAAATTAGCCGGTTACGAATATCCATCCGCGACGAGGGCTTGAGATTTAAACCCAGGCGAGCCCTCGGGGGCCTTAGAGAGCCTAGCGGGGCCAGAGGGGGACGACGGCTGCGGGGCCCCGACTGCACGGCACGTCCGCACCGGCCGAGGTGTGCGGGGTGCTTTGCACCCCGAATCCTGCCCCGAATGCGCTGACGTGTCCCAAGGAGATGCGGTTCCTGCTCTACATTCTGTTGGCGTCATAGAGCCGCCCAAAGAAAAAGGCCGTCGCCGTCGGTCTGGGAGCTTGTGCGTGCGGGCGTCTGAAGATGCCAACCCCCGCCTGGTTTCAGAGAGAGGAAGGGGGCGCAGCACTGACTTGTTCCAATCCTTAGCGCATTCGTGGGTTGATTCTCACGTGTGCCCGACCTGGGGCCCGAACCCGCACACCCGGGGCATGCGGGTGACGCCCCAGCCGCCCGAGAGGCGCCCAGCGAGGGCTGCGGCCGCCGCGGGTCCGTGAGGCGAGGGGGCGCGTCTCAGACGCTCCGGAGGCAGCGCCGGGCTCTCCAAAGAGCAGGGCTCGCTCGCGGGCGGGAGGCGGCGGGCTGGCGACGCAGCCGGCGGTTAGGGAAGGGGGGGCTGGGCGGCGGCGGCGGGGCGCCCGCGGGCCTGGCGCGCGCCGTCGTTTCCCGTGGGTTTCTAGGACCTCGTGCGCCTGGCATCGGGTCACCCCGGCGCCGGGCTGCGCGCGGGGAGAGCTCTTTTGCTCTGTTTGTCCTGGTTCAGGGTGACGTGCATTCGTACCTTTTCCCCTCTCATCGTGCACCTTTTTATTTTTCTCCCCCGACAGATACAGACAAGGTGATAGACACTCATTTTGATTTCACTTTTTATTTTTGTAATGAGGTGGGGTTTTTTTCTGTTGCAGTAATAGAATGCTAAAATGGGAATATTGTCATTTTTTAAAAAAAAAACAAAACAACATATCTATTGATTTGAGAGAGAGGAAAGGAGAGAGAGAGAGAAATGTCAATTGATGAGTCGTTGATCGGCTGCCTCCTGCACGCCCCCTCCCGGGGACCGAGCCCCAAACCGGGGAATCAAACGCAATGTCCTGGATTATAGGTCGATGCTCGACCCCTGATTCAAGTAAGCCGCGCGGGAGTATTGTCATTTTAACAAGACCCTTTAAGCAGTTATCCAGCATTTTGCATTATATTTGGTTAAATAAGAACATTAAAACAAAATCCTTTAAAAAGGAAAAAGATGTCTCCAACATGTGTGTATATGTACATAATGTATGTGTGTGTGTGTGATAAAGTGTATACAAGTAGTTCTTTACTGTAACACCTTACTACTGATATTAACTTGGAGATGTCATGATCAAGGAAGATGCATTGCCCTAACAATGTAAAAACACCATTTGCAAAATTCTCCGTGCTTTCAAAGTTTCACCCACTAAGTCCATAAGAAAACGTTATTTATATACAGGGTGTTCCCCCCCAAAATGTATACTCACTTTAACAGCTGATAGCCCAATTTTAAAAATGAAGTGTATTTTAATAAACACTGCCTTTATAATTATCAAAGTGTATGTATGTATACCTTTTTTGGGGACACCCTATATATGTGTGTGAAATATGGGCCTAATTTGATATTTTCCAGTCTTCACATGCATTTCTGCATAGTGAGATGTCTTACTCTACTGATTGTAAGAACATTATTAGAAATTATATGTTTGGTGTTGCAGTTTCAAATGCAACATTCAGCCTCTCAGTCTCTCAAAATAAGCAATAAAGTTGCAAGCAAAAGTTAGAGCCCTGAGCACTTAGAGAAGCTTTCCCTAAAGTGTGTTCTGTAGACAGCAGTTAGAACCTCTGTGAAAGCCTGTTTTTAAAAAGGTGGAGGGGATTCCTTGTTAAAAACATTTGGGAAACATTCTATATCCTCCCTGTAGGAGATTCACAACATCATTAGCATATTAAAGTCTCTTACATCTATGCTCAATTGAATTTCAACAGAGGTGCCAAAGCAGTTTAGTAGGAAAGGATAGTCTTTTCAACAAAAAATGCTGGGACAATTGGATATCCACATGCAAAAAGATATATTTAAACCCTTCTCTCTCATCATACTCAAATTTAACTCCAAATGTAAAAGCTAAAATTATAAACTCTTAGAAAACATGAGAGTAAATCTTCATGACCTTCATAGCTACAATGAAAAAACACAAGCAATAAAAGAAACTTCATAAATTGAATTTTACCAAAATTAAACATTTTTATGCTTAAACACTATTTAAAAAGTGAAAAGAAAAACCACAGAGGGAGCAGATATTTGCAAATCATACTTCGTTAAGGTCTTGTATCCAGAGTACAAGGAATTCTAGCAACACAATAATAAGAAAATATCCCAACTTTAAAATGGACAAAAAACTTAAATAGATATTTGAGAAAGAAGGTATATGAATGGCCAATAAACACACAAAAAGATGCTCAACATTACTGGCCACCAGGGAACCCAGAAACCACTATACATCCACTAGTTGGTGAAAATGTGGAAGTAACTGGAGCTCTCATACACTGCTGGTGGGAATGCAAGCGATTTGGAAGTTCCTTTAAAAAATAAGCAGGAATCTACCATGTGACTCCCAACTTCAATTCTAAATATATTCTCAAAAGAAATAATAGTGTGTCCATGCAAAGTTTTATACATGAATGTTCATAATAGTTGACAGCAGCCAAGAAGTGGAAATAATCCAAATGCCCATAAACTCATGAATGGGTGAAGAATGTGCTATATCTGTATGCAATACTATTCGTCACTCACTAAAAAGAAAGTAAATTCTGATACATGCTACATACTGAGTGAACCTCAAAAACTTTATGCTGAGTGAAAGGCCAGATAAAATTTCCAGAAGAGGCAAATCTGTAAAGGAAAGGAGATTAGTGATTACCTGGAGCTGGAGGTGGGAATTCAGAGTAATGGCAAATGGGAACGGGATGTTTTTGAGGCGATGGAAATGTTCTAAACTTGGATTTCAGTGATGATTGCTCAACTTTGTAAATTCATACAAAAATCATGTAACTGTACCTTTAAAACGGAATTTCGTATCATGTAAATTATATCTCAATAAAGCTGCTGTTGTGTTTTTTAAAGGAGTGTTCTCTGTTCAAAACAATTTGAGAAACATTTTATATCCCACCTCTTCGAGATTATTCACAATATATATTAACATAGACCAAGAAACTCTGGCAGCTGTGGGGAAGATCCATCCAGCCCAAGGGCCTTAATGTGGCCCTCAAAATCATTTGGTGTGGCCCTGCCAAGGAAACCACAGGTGGGACTCAAAATTCAATAAATCTAGATTTTTTTCATAGCTAGTTTTTAAGTTGATAATTTTGTATGGCCCACGAATGATGTTATAAATATCCAAATAGCCCTTGGCAGAAAAAAGGTTCCCCCCACTCCTGCTCTATGGTAAAGAAACCTACTTAATCTTTTAATCCAGCATAGACCAAATTTATGTGAACCACAGGAACTTTTAAAAATATTACACCAGTTAAACCCTTTCAAAACGAGAGTTAAGGGAAATGTACTTAGGGATTGCTAAGTGTAGTTCCTTTCACTGGCTGTCCCTTAACTTCTCCAAGCCCTCAGGTCCAAGTAAATGGCATAAACTTGACTAATTCCTGTGATTTTATTTTAGCAAAAATAAATACAGCTTATATAATAGTGAGCCTATAGGAACCCACAAGCTGGAAAGGCCTCTGCACCCGTTCATGGCTGCCTTTGTGTTCAGATTTGTGCTGGGGTGTCATGCTGACAGGCTGAGATTAAACAGTAATTATATTTGAAGCCTCTTATAATTAATTACATAATTTTGAGTTGTTGCAGGTTACATCCACTACTAAAATTACATCCTAAAATTAGAGCAATAAGAAGGATTACTGTCAAAAGAAAAGTAGGTGTGAATCAAGCACCTGACTCATGTATGAATCATGTCCGAAGCACTTGGCTCACACTTGAGTCGTGTATAACAGCTGAGTGACAAGTACTTGCTGGATTCCCCATAGTCATTAGTTCAGTCATGGATGCAGACTGTTCACGTAAGAGCCCTGATCATGAGACTGCCATTGGAAAACACGGGAAGCCCCCCACGCCGTCCGTTGTTTTCTATGGGAGTTGAGTGTGGCACAGAAGACGTGAGGAAACTTTGTTTAGGTATTATACCCAATTGAGTACTTTTTGGAGAATTTCTTATAACCATGTTAACAAAGAAGTATGAAAGCCACATGTCAGGACTATGAAATGGATTTGCTATGAGAATGATAGTTTTTAATGGTACTCTTTGGGGGGAAATGACTTCAAGCAAGGCACAGATGTTATTGGCCCTTTGCCTTTATTTCAAATACATGCAAATAATAATGATATTCACAAGACCAAAAGACATCAGCCAGAATTTCAGGAATATTGGTTTTCATATTTGAGAAGTGAATGTAGACTTTTGATGGAATTATTTTGGATGCATGCAGGGTAAAAAGCAAAAGGAACATTTTAAAATGCCATTTGTATAAATTTTGCATTAGCCTATTATTAATCATTTGTAACTAGAATAATTTTTTACACACAAGTATGTATTGAACAGGGAAATGAAAATCATCCAAGATTAAACTTGTTTAGGCAAGAGGAGAAAACTCTCCTTCTTAAAGCAACGGGAGGAGATCAAGAGCTTTGTGATAATCTCTAAAATCTGCATTTGTGTTCCAAATACACATGTAAGCTGCAGCTTCGTAACGTGCAATGACAGAAGAGCAGGCCAAAATGCCGACAGGTATGCGGCCCTAGACCACTTTGGAAACCCAAAATACCCCTTCTCCCAACCACCCCCGTCCAAGTTAATGTAATTTTTGTTTATCGTCTAACTTTTGTTTATACCAGCACTTGTCTGTAAAGTTTGTGGTTCAACTACATCTGTTTTGCAAATTCCACTTCTTACTGGCTTTCCTACGTGAGTTTTAAGGTTTTTCCCTCAAAACCAGGCTCACCTCTGACGGCATCACAACATACAGTCTTCATTATCTTTTCCTGTAGACTGGATCTTGTTTTCTCAAAAACAGCTTTGCAATTCCTGATGTGCATTTTGCTATTTTCTAAATTCAAAAGAAATATTATTCCCTCGTACGTATAAGCAGAATGCCTTTTGTTAACTCTGGGTTGTATGAGGGGTTGAGGATGTGACGAAGTTAGATGGAGAAGTCAAGCAAAGTCCCTTCCTTTTGAGGAACGTTAGGAACGGGAAGAGAGTTTACTTGTAAGAGAACTGTGTCCACCGGTGGAAGTCACCTCCATGTGCCTCGTGGATCTGGGTCGTAGGATAAAGGAGGGGCCGCTGTCAAGACTCTTCCATATTTAGCCGTAGCTCAAAATGACCCCTGTTCTCTCCTGCTGGATCCAAGCATTGTTAAGTATTTAACAATTGTTTTAAAAAACATAACAATAACATAATTACCTTTACGGGATGTAGGGGGGAAAAGAGAAAAGAAAAATACCCCCCTCTATCCTACTGCGCTAGTGCAGCCTCTGTTAGCATCTGAACGTTTCCTTCCCTCTCCTAGGAGCTCTCCCGCACAGCTGTGATCACGGCCTGTTACCCAGCAGCGCGGGCGACTGTCACGTAAGACCCCCCAGTGCTGACCGGCCTGCACAACCCTAATGTGTGGGCTCTGCACGATGCAGTGTACGCGACCGTCTTCAACTCTTTGACATTTTAAAAAGATCACAAACAACACTGAGATGAACATCTCTCTGCATAGGCTCTATCACTATTTTGAGTTTAATAATTCTCTTTACTGAATCTCAGTCCTCCCAGACGCAGGCAGTAGGGCAGAGTGGAGCTCCGGGAGGACATCCATTTGGATGCTAACCACCTCATTTTAGAAATTGGCACTGATTTTAAACCTTCAAAAATATGATTAGGAATCAGATTTGTAGTTTACTTAAATCAGCGAGCACTCGAGATTATAGGCAAGCCCGGCCGGTATGGCTCAGCAGTTGAGCATCGACCTAGGATCAAGGAGATTGGGGTTCAATTCCCGGTCAGGGCACATGCCTGGGTTTTCGGCTCGATCCCCAGTGGGAGACGTGCAGGAGGCAACCGATCAATGACTCTCATCATCAATGTTTCTATCTCTCTCTCCCTCTCCCTTCTCTCTGACAATAAGAAATATATATTTTTAAAAAAGATTATAGGCAAAAAAGAGGAAAAAAACATTGAAAGGATGAGCAGAGGGTGTTCGTGTCTGTTCCTTCCAACTTTACGAGCCCTCCAGGGTGTCTGCCAGAGAGCAGGCGGAAACGCTCGCATCTGTTCGGTTGGCTGTCTAAAGGAAGGCACCCTTGTTAGCAAAGTCAGACTCCTGTGGACTCGACAGCTGCCATTTTCAAAGACAGAAATTGGTAGTTTGACTTAAGTGGGAATAAAAAGAAAATTAGACTCTAATAGCCGTTAGTTCTCAATAAAAATAGTTTACATTTTATCTTCATTAAAGAACCAGGGCAGAGCTACTCAGGGTTCTGCGCTGCAGCCTTTCGTGGGCTGAAATGCTTGATAAGCCCCAAACCGGTTTCTTCAGTCTCATTCTGCACCGCTTCCTCCCAAATAATGTATCTCATTGTTGGTATAAAAGTGCACTGCTGTGCTCTCAGAAGAACTTGGCAGTTCATAAATAATGTGGGGAAAGTATGCAAATCTCTGCTGGCCTCCCAGTCCCTTAAGGTTAATTTAACTGTCACAAGTGATTTCCCAGGAAAGAAAACAGCCTGTGTCCCCTGAACCAGGCAGTTAACGTATCTGCATTGCACACTTCACTCCTGTGTGATTTTTTTCATCACGATGTGGTTTAATGTATCAAAAGCATCGATGAGGTTGGTAACCACATTCTGTTCCTACTGACTCTTCAATAATTTGGGGCAAATCATGCAGCATCCTGCAGCAAGTAATAGGCTCTTCATCACAAGATCACAAAACACTAGCTTTAGAGATTAAAGTTCCCACACCTGTAACAGGATTTTAACACATCAGTAAGATATTACAAGAGTGTGCCACAGTCATTCTGTAATCGCTTAACATATTTTTCTCTGCCTTTTCAAAAAAAAAATTAAAAATTCCAGGCATCACAAATGCATGTTCTTAATGTTTCTGTTTGAAAGTAAATAGGCCCTACTTAATTTTCCAGGGACTTTTGTCCTAGCTTGGGGCCATCCTGCTGTTTCTAACCCTACTTCCATTTGGCCATGTCGCTTCTCACTGCACCTGGAATAAGAACAGGAAATAGAAGAGAGGGCTCCGAGGCCCTAGCCCTTCCCTCCTTCTCCATGGCAGGTGAGCTGGTGGTGGCCGTTCTGGTTACCTGTCGCTGTATAACAAGCTACCTACCTATACCTACTGGTTTAAAACAACCACTGCTTATTTTGCTTACAAATCTGTAATTTGGACAGGGCTCAGCAGGGACAGCCTTCTCCCTGCAGCATCAGCTAGTGACAACAGCTAGGGGCCAGAACCATCATCTGAAGACTCACTGGCATGTCCAGCAGTTGATACTGGCTGAGACTAAGACTTCAGCCTAAACAGCCACATGAGGCCCATCTCTGAGCCTGCTTGGATTCCTCGCACAGTAGCTGGGTTGCAAGAGCAAGTGTCCCAAGGGGGACAAAGCAGAGTCCATTGCATTTTATGACCTACCTTTGGAAGTCAGGTGACATCTCTTGCAACTATGCCGTGTAGATTGAGGCAGTCGCAGAGGTCTGCCCAGGTACAAGAGGAGGGGACATAGGCCACACAACTCGATGGGAGGAGCATCACCTTCCCATTGGACGGGATATATTGTGGCGGCCATTTTTGGAAAATAAAATCTTCCACAGCCGCTAATTAAATTATTCAGATGGAAATATTCATTTAAAAGAAGACCTGCCATTGATATGTAAGTACCATAATCTACACACTGGCAGCATCTCAAGGATAGTCCTGCGTGTGCTGAGCACTATGCCAGGGGCTAGGGTTCTAAGGAGGAATAAGGCATCGTCCTTGCCTGTCAGGGGTGTATCACCTATTGGGAGAGACCCTGAAGTAAAGAATTCCAATTATATGTGAAAAGTGCAATCGTGCCGGTAAGTATTAACAATGTGGAAGGAGAACTGCATCTTGTTCTACCCGAGTGAAACAGGTGCCTTTGCAGAGGAGGACCTGTGTGCGGGCTCTGGAAAATTGTGGTAATGAAAAAATGGGAGGGAGTCACTTACAGCAGTGGGAGCGGGGTACCCAGCAGCTAGGTTTCTAACGAGGACACCCACTTCAAGGCAACTGGCAATAAACGATCTTGTACTTGGATTGTTCTGGCTGCATCTCGAAGTTAGCTTCTAATGTAATATATCTGAGCAAATCGTACTTGGCTTGGCGACACTACTCTCTCATGAAAGAGAATGACATGCTAAAAATGGTAAATTAATACATAATAGGAAATGTTATAAATTCGATAGCTCTAAATACCTGACATTTCCATGAGACACTTTGTACTGGTTTCCAAACCATTGTTTACCAATAAATATGCATTGAGTAAGTGATTAAATAGCCATTTGTCATTGTCCTCAAATAGCTTTGTCTCTCAGGTATAAAGTGTTCCTTATGACTCCCAAAACAAACAAGACATGTCTGTGTGAGACCAAAGAAGGTGTTTTTGGATTAAAAAAATACATACAAATCCTTCTCATCTATGCCGTTTTAACATAAATGAGATGATTTCATGCATATAGCTCTGAGACTTTTTCACTTGCAGATTGGTGGTAGATATTTCCCACATCAGTTCATGTGGCTCTACTTCATTTTTTAACACGTACATACAGGGTGTCTTAGCATGTGTCTACCATAATCTAACCATTCCCTGCTTATGGACATGGGAGTGTTTCCCGTGTTTCACTGTCACACACAATGGTATCTCTGGGTGATGGACTGTGGATTGGCTTGACTTTGCTGTATTTTCCAAAGTTGCATTTTGTAAATAATATGAAAATATATCTTTAAAAGGACACCCATGCGTCCTGACTGGTGTGGCTCTGTTGGTTGAGCACCGTCCTGGGCACCAAGAGGTCGCCTGTTCAATTCCTGGTCGGGGCACATGCCTGGGTTGTGGGCTCGATCCCCAGTAGGCGGCGTGCAGGAGACAGTCAGTGGGTGCTCCTCTCTCTCTCTCTGTCTCTTCCTCTCTCTCTGAAAAGCAATGGAAAAAAATATCCTTGGGTGAGGATTAAAAAAACCATATTAAAAATCAAATAAAAAGACACCAATGCATCAAATGCATGATAGCCAGAGACAGGTAACTTATTGCATAAATCCATGATTCTCACTGGGTTCTAATTCTTCCCATTCCGTTTCAAAATATTTGTTTTCTAAGGGGAGTCTTCCAGAAGAAGAGCCTTCTGATTGGCCTATTCTTCATTCCACTTTTACTCCAACTAGGCAAACAATATAGGATTGAGAGAAACATTTGGGTAAACAGTTGGGAACAGGCTGGAAATAGTATCCTTATTTGGATAACTTTTAAAGAAATACCCTCCTGCATGTGGAATGATCTATTGGAGAGTTTAGATTCTTTTCTTGTTGAAAAGGCCCCCCCATGTTAGAAGTCAGGACGGTGGTTACTCTTGGGTGGAGAGAGTAACAGGTAGGGATCCCTGTCCCGTAGACTTCTGGGGTGCAGGCGGTGTTGTTTCTTAAAAGTGGTGCAGGTTACACACAGATGTGCTCACTACTGAAAACATCAAGCTCTGCACTCCTGTTTCCTGTACTTACTGTATGAACGGCATTCTTTAAGTACACGTTTACAAAGGGCCCGGTGTGAAAGACGATGCCATTTTGGCAGCCCAAAGAAATCAGTGAAATAAAGGGCTGAGGCCAGAGGGCTTGTAACTTAAGGAGTGCTTTCAGGACAAAATGCTATCTACACATCCTTCAAGAAAACGAGAAAAGGTAGTTGATCGCACAGTTCCCACCATGTCAAATCATATTTTTACTCTTCACAATAAATTTAATGCTATTGCAGGCTTTGACTATTATTCCTTTGTTTATCCATAAAGTGGTCACCATGCTAGTGACTTCTCCCAGGTGGATGCCTCCACCTCTGTACTTGATCTCCCATCCCCACCCCCAAATCCACCAACACCTACTGCCTCAGTTAATCAGGCCCTGTCTCTGCCTCTCCCTGGGTTCCTTTCCCTCAACCTGTAAACATTTTTCGAATCTCTTCCTAACCTAGGAAAATCTCTCTGCACAACCAGGCTCCTTGCCCAGTGTTTGCCTTCATCTCCTGTCATTTCCTCCCCTACTTGCAGTCTCCATTTCCTCTGGTTTGGTTTTGTTTTTTTCCCATTGCTTTTCAGAGAGAGTGGGGGGGGGGGAGAGGCAGAGAGAGAGACGAGAGAGAGAGAGAGAAACATCTATGTGAAAGAGACACACATCGATTGGTTGCCTCCCGAGCTGGGGATCAAGCCTGCAACCGAGGTCATGCCCTTGACTGGAATCGAACCCGGGACCCTTCAGTCCTCATGCCAACGCTCTAACCACTGAGCCAAACCGGCCAGGGCCATTTCCTCTATTTTTAACTATTCCTTAATTCTATGAACTCCAAAGTGGTTACGCTGGCCTAATGCATTGTTGCGTTGCGTTGTCATTGTTTGTGTGTTGCCCGCCCCACACTGTCAGAGTAGCAACAGTGAAGGGACGCTTCGCGTCAGCAGAGCCAAGCACAATGTCTTCCTTTAAAACTGCATTCGTGTCAGCACCAGGAAACCTTGAGTAAACGACTCCCCCGGTGCTCTGACGTAAGGCGCATTCCACCTCCTTCCCCACGTTACTGCCCATCCCGTGGGGGTTGGCTCTCCTCTGACTCAGGTTCCCGTAGAGCTGGTTAGTCCTGTAAGCGCTGGAGCCTCCCCTGCCCCCGGCCCCGCTCCCAGTAACCGGCCGAGTGCCCAGCTCGTGGCAGGGGGTCGTGGGTATTCCTCTAACAGATGAGGGAATAGGTGGATGAATGACAAAGAGATGTGGGCATGAACCTGACGCAGGCTGGCAGTTGGTGGGGCTGCTGCAGGGAGAAGGCATTTCTTGTTTTTATTCATTCTGTAGCCCAGGCTAGAGCGGTGTTCTTCAGACTGCTCATTAGGGTCAAGCAGCAATTGTGAAGGCAACTCTGTGAGCCACAGTTGACATTTTAAAATGAAATAGGATAGAATGAAACAGAGGAAGAGAGTAGGATGGACTGGGATGGGATGGAAAGAAATGGAGAAGAAAATAGTGAGTTGCAGGTGGTAAAGAAAAGCAATATTTCATAAGACTTTTTCTCAGTCATGTGTATGGAGGCCATTCCCAGAGCCCACACTTAAATACCTGTGTTTTTGGAGTGTCGATAGGTAGATAGCCATGAGAGAAAGGGTATTGTAATGATCAGCAAAGTTTGAGCTGGTTATTTCTTTATTATTTTTGTAATCTTTTGGTATTTTTGGCAGCACAAAGTCTTCTAAACAAGTTAATCTTCAACTCAAAGGCACAGTTCACTTCGAACTGTCTGGAAATACTTTTTGAAATAGGAGATGGGTAAATCAACTCTCTGTAGAGAATATATTAATGTACCAATGTTTCAAAAACACTCTATACAGGGCTTCCTGTGGAAATAGCATGTGTTACTTTTTTTCTTTGTCAAAAAATAAGTTTTGATATATTTCAGATATATATGACATTTAAATACAGTTTAGGAATATTTTTACTTGACTCAATTTGCAAACTGTTCTCAGGGTTGGGTCTGCCTTCACATTGTCCGAATTCATTAGCAGTCAGTTTCTTAATGAAATATCACTTTATCTAATTCCTAGCTACCCTTCCAATCAGATTGAGCTGGTGACCTCCATAGTGATCTGTTCACTTGGATTCTTGTTGACTATGTTCCCCTGGAGTTAAAAGTTACATTATAGCATCTGCTACTGGGTCTTGCTCTGGACATGCGTGTCTAGAGGCCATTCCCAGAGCCCTAGCAGAGGTGAGGGGTGACATGGTGGCGTCCATCGTCACTGTGGTTGGCAGGGGTGGGTTAGCTCTGCCTGAACCACGTGGACTAAGAATGGGATGACATCAGAGATTTTGAGAAGACCAAAGACCAAACATCATGAACAGAGGCTGCTCCCAGGAGGGCCCCCAGCTCCCAGGCTGCAGCCCACAGTCAGCTGCTCTCTGTACCGCTGATTGGTTTGCACTGATGTGGAAGACTCGCCTGTCACATATTAATATTCAGTTTATTTTAATATTTCCTAAATCCAGATTGCATTCAGGAAGAAAGGAAGCAAGCCTGAGGTGGTCAAGATGTGGAACCAGACCAGACACGGAACCCTAAATACTTTCAGGTACACAAGAGAGCAGTTTTGGGACATTTCCTCAGAACCTATGGCAGTCGTAAAGGTGAGCAGTGACCTCAGGTTTGGTGACCCGTTGTCATTAGAGCTGTTTGAGTACAGGCCACGTGGTTCTTGTCTGAGCACTAGGTGAGGGAGGGAATGCCAGCCTTGGGGGGCGGGGGATGACCCCGCAGCTCCGAGGAGGCCCTTTTATCTCCTAGAACACATTTCTAGACGTTCTTCCAAAGCACACAAACAAGCAGAAGGTTTGTTTCCCAACTCCTTGGTGCTACTCGAGGTCAGAGTCCCTACCCAAGGCCTGAAGCCACTCAGGGAACTCTCTGACAGCCACTGATTTACAGATGGACAGATGACTCGGAGACACGGACGGCAGTCTGGGGCCTTTATCAGTTTGCTCCTGTGCTTTAGGAGGCCTATGCAAGAAAAAGGGCTGAACTCTATAAGCTTTGAGTATGAAAGCCATGTAAAATTATTTCAGGGAGGGAGAAAGTGACCTTGTTTAATGGGTACAGAGTTTCAGATTTGCAAGATGAGAAAGTTCTGGAGATGTGTTTCACAACAATGTCAATATGCTGAACACTAGTGAACCAAATGGTTAGAATTGGTTACGATGGTAAATTTTATGCTGTTTTTTTTTTTTTACCACAGTAAAACACTGTGTCATTATGTATGTTTTAAAAAATACTATTTAAATAGGAAAATTAGATCAACTGTCCTCTCTTTGCTCTTCAGTAGTCCCCAGATTCAACAAGGGATTACAATCAAATCAGGTGCTTCAAAGTTCTGTGCCATGTGGTTGTCACCCCAATAATAATGATGATGGCTGTAAGAACTAGGCACAAAGCTGCCGCCTGGGTGCAAAATGCTATTAGTGACCTCACCCGATACACAGTTGGAGCTGCACGTATCCCATGGGCTAGAATGCAGTTCTCATGAGCGCCTACTCAGCGCTGACCAGTGAAGATCTATGAGCCAGAAGAGGAGCTTGGTGGATTTTACAAACGGAATGTGCCATAGTGATCATTAGATGGTCTCCTTTACCACTCAAAATAGAGTAAAAGAGATGAATATAAATTAGAAACTTCCTCAGTTCTGTAGGTTGAAGTGTGCTTGGAAAGTTAATTGCCACAACACGGTCTATGTTAGAAAGCACCCAGCACAGAGCCAGACGGAGCACAGGTTTCTGTCTCTTCTATTTTATAATACACGCAGAACAGTGCTTGGCACATAGTAGATACTGAACACGTATTTGTGGACTGAAGGGATAGACAGGGCTCAGTAAGTGTTAGCTAACAGTGTCTTAGATCTCCAACTTGAAAGGAAAAAAGCTCTCTGTGGAACACGTGAGAAAACGGACAAAACTGGAATAAATCGTAGCTTAAGTTATTGCACGTGAGGAAGCTGTTGCAAAAACTTCGGACCCAGTAAGAAAGATGGTGAAACCTGTGAAAGATAATACAGAAGGGCAGCTTTGGGGACCCTGAGAACACGCGGAGGTCATACACTGTGTTGTTGCCTAGTGTCCCTGCACCGAGGCACTCGGCTCTCAGACTTCCCTTTCCTCTTAGTGACTCAACTTAGTCACTATTCACTTAGCACACATCTCATAAGTGCCAGCCCTGGGCTTGCTCTGAAGACATGAGCACAGTCGAAACCTAGGCCCCGTCATTGAAGGGTCTCCCAGTGAGGGGGAGCGCCGACAGACAACTAAGTAGCATATTGGGATCAGGCGACACACACAGCACAGCACAGCAGAACACAGGGTGACCTAGCGGGGTGTCACTGGCCACACGGGAAGGCTGTGAGGGATGGAAGCATAGAAAGGGCGTCCCAGAGAAATGTTTTGATGGGAGTGGGGGTTTGCCAGGCAGATAACTAAACAGCAGGAAAAAAAGATAAATGAAAGGGAAAAGAGAAAATACTACTTTTAAAATAAACATCATCATAATAATAATAATAGGACCTATCATATACCAGGCACTGTAGCAGGCACTTGAAGTGCATTATACATTACACATGTATTTCATTGACTTCTCTCTGTGTGTGCGCACACACGTGTGCGTGCACATCTTTGGGAACATCATCAGAGACAGAAGGAGGTCCTGATAGAAAAGAGAGAGGCAAGAAGCTGGCAAGCAAGTTCCCAGGCCCAGTTCCTATCCCATTACCTGGAGCCCCACCACCCTGCTTCGTCTAGCACCAGATTTCCTCTGCCCCCTTTCCTTTCTTTCTTCAGTGCCTGCCCCCCTCTTTACTCATTGCATCGGGAGAGACTCAGACCTGAAAGATGGGGCAGCTCAGTCCAGGAACGGCGGCATCAAGGGCCAAAGTATGGAAGAAATGATAGTGATTCTCACCTTTTTCATGTGGAGAACAATATCAAGGCGGCATCTGTCATTGTTTGGCCCCAGTATTGTGAGCACTCTGCTCACAAATATACATACTCTGCAGAAATGCACTAAGTTATCAAGAGCCTGCAGACCTCAATTACTTGCCTACACCATGACAAACTGGGGAAGAAAAGATGTACACACACCAAATAATCTTGCCCGGCTTTCTAGAATGGACCCCAGCAAGCCTGAGGCTGGGCCAGAGCACTCCAGAGTTGGTGTTGAAGCACAGAGGCTCTCCTCCTCGTCCTCCTCGCCATTCGCTTGGTAATAGTCACAGACCGTGGTCGGTTGTATCTGCTAGCCAGCCTCGCAGTGGCACTCCTGCCGTCACCTAAGAGGGAGCAGAGCCTGACCGGGCTCCTCGTGTGTGCTCCTCCCCCTAGAATTCCACACGACACTTGACTGGGGCTCCTTGGAAATAGAACTTAAAAAAAAAGACTCTGGACAGGTCAGGTTATGGTGCAGATGTTATGTGTGGCCGGTGATGGGAAAGGATACAGTCCTCCCTCTGTGTTCGCCGGGAGTGGTTCCAGGACCCCCGCCAACACCCAAACCGGCAGGTGTTCAAGTCCCTCACGAAAGGGGCAGTGCTTGCACACGGCCTACGCACATCCTTCCGTGTGCTTTAAATCATCTCTGGGTAACTTACATTGCCCACTACAGTGTAATAAATGTTCTTAGGCCGTATTGTTCAGGGAATGACAAGAAAAATGTCTGTACGTGGTCAGTACAGACACAACCATATTGCCTAACTGCATAGTGCAGGTCAGCAACAACGTGACATTTTTTTTCTGAGTATTTTCCACCGACGGTTGGTTGGCTCTGCGGCTGTGGAGCCCGAGGCACCCTGACTGTACACTGTAGACGCAGGGCGGCTGTTCTGACTCACGTGCGTAAGAATCCCCAGGGGGCCTGTTACAAGGCAGACTGGGCCCCACCCTCTTGCCCCACCCTTGCCCCAGTGGACCCAGGATTCTGGATGGGGCCCAGAATCTCGTATATCTTGTATATCTAACAAGTGTCGGGTGATGATGCAGCCTTTGAAAATCACTGGCTTAGGGCAATTAAATTTAGTTGGCCTTTAAACTGGGTGGGGAAGGGATGTTTGGTTTGTGTAGCTGCAGCAGCTGACTCAGCTGTCAGGGGTCGGAACAGTCCCTTTCAGACATCCCAGCTCTGCCTGTGCTTCTGGCCGTGAGACACGTTGTCCTTCCACCTCTGAAGGCTCGCAGAGGGACTAGGGTTGAGGCTATCGGAATACCACTTCTTCAGTGAGAAAATACGGTTTGCTGCTAGCAAAACAGAAAAGGGGTGGGTGGTGGGGTGGTGGCAAGCGTTGGTTCCTGGAGGAGAAGTTGATAATCTGAATCTGAGTGCAGTTTGGTGAGTCAGTCTTGGTGACACAGCACTGGACTGAGGCTTTTCCTGCCAGTGTGCCCAACCTGGGCTGCTGAATGGTCCGTGGAGGCAGATGCTGCTCTTCAGCTCACACGGTGCCAAATCCAACGTGATGGAGGGTGTCGGAGGTTCTGTGTTCAGCAGCACTACCCCACCGAGTCCCCCTAACCCAAGAAATCTTACTTGAGCCTTACCATTTGCAACATGGATGAACCTAGAGGGTACTGTGCTCAGTGAAATAAGTCAGACAGAGGAAGACAAATACCATATGATTTCCCTTACATGTGGAATCTGAAGAACAAAATAAATGAACAAACAAAACATACATACTCATAGACACAGAGAACAGACTGATGGTTGTCAGATGGGAGGCACATTGAGGGGCTGGGTGGAAAAAGTGAAGGGATTAAGAAGTACAAATCAGCAGTTCCAAAACAGTCATGGGGATATAAAGTACAGCACAGGGAATATAGTCAGTAATATTGTAATAACTATGTATGGGGCCAGGTGGGTACTTGAATTATCGGGGGAATCACTTTGTAAATTATATAAATGCCTAACCATTATGTTGTATACCTGAAACTAATATAAAATAATATTGAATATGACCTGTAATTGAAAAAAAATCTTACTTGGACCCCAGAGCACTGAGTCTGAGCCATGGGAGGGATAGAAAACCACTCTCTAATACTGAGCTCAGAAAAACAAACAAACAAACAAACAAAAACCAGAAACAAACTCACAATCCCAGAATCTGAGAGGCACCTCAAGAAAGTTCGAGGTGAACAACTGGCTTCAGGGCCTTAGGAGGGGCATTGGAGGCACAGACGTGGGTTTGAATTCAACCCTGCGCTTTATTTCATGTGAGTTTGGAAAATTTCGCTTAACTCCTCAGCCCGGGTTTTGGACACTGAGCTCTTTATTTTTCACAGTTGCAGACAATCGGTATCTGTACGAACACCCTTGAATTAATCTGCGGTTATGTAGAAGTGATTCCTAGATGCAGCATCACCTGGTCGATGGCATGAGTTTGAGGCATGTGGTCAGATTGCCCTCCTCTCAGCTTCCAGCATTTCCTACACATTGACAGCGTGTGGGAGGGCTTGTTTCCCAGAATTCTTGATATCATGGGATAGTTAATTTTTTAAAAATCTTCATTTTGTGAATTTTACATGAAAATATGCATGCCGCTGTTGTGTTATGTGGCAGTGCTGTAAATGCTTATGAAATCGGATATTTTTCACGTTTATTGCCACTTGTATTTCTTCTTTTGTGACTTGTCAGTTCATGGCCTGTACCCAATTTTCTATTAGTCTCTTTGGATTTTCCTGTTTTGTAAGAATTCTTTGTACACAAAGAGTAGTACACTTTTATCTGCCATAATTTGCAGGTTTTGTCTTCTTCTTTTATAATGGCTTGTCACATATTTAGAAGCTTTAAGGTTTATATGGACTGAACAATTTCTGACGCTATTTGAAATTATTCAAATGTTCAATGTTTAGAAACATATGTATAAACCAACATAGGTATGTATAAACCAAACACCAAGGTATTTTGGTGTTTAAATATTTAAATAATACATTTACAGATAGAAATGATATAACGTGCCTTTCCCTGGAGCTAGCAAATGCACAATACATCAACAAAATATTCCATACTTATATTTATTCAAGCCACAACAATTGTGAATGTGAATGGAGCCTAAGAAACACGTGAATACTTTTTCTATGCTAAGACAGGATGCCTGTGTGTAGGAGAAAAAATATTAAATACAATTGAGATAAATAAAAGTAGACACATGTAGCACTTATATTTATTATCTTCTTTACCCCTTTTCTTCCCTCTTGCTAAAGCAGTCAGAACTGAATCACTAATGTGCTCTTTGATATATTTTTTTAATGTGATATGAATCCTTTGAAGAGGACCCAGAAAATCATGAAAGAACAATCTAGATGAATTAACCCATTTCTAGGCTAATGGCAGGTAGTGCCACCGCCCACCAGTCCTGTCCAGTGGGCCCCTCTCATAAATCATTCCCAGGATGACCGTCAGCACATTAAGGAGGGAACTAAAAGGTTAGAAAGGAAAGCTTCAGAAAAGGTTAAAGGCCGGGCTGGAGGGACTAAGGCTTCAGATTGGCCCAGACCTGTTACTGAATTCCATTCTCCTAAAGCAAGTGATGCTACAAACACGGATGACATTTAGCTGCTAGTGTTTTGTTATTTGGGAGTTTGAAAATGGAGCAGTAGAAACAAATTTCTTTTTTAATATATCTTTATTGATTTCAGAGAGAGGAAGGGAGAGGGAGAGAGAGAGAAACATCAATGATGAGAGAGTCATTGATCGGCTGCAGCCCGCAACCCGGGCATGTGCCCTGACAGGGAATCGAACCCCGATCTCCCGGATCCTAGGTCGACGCTCAACCGCTGAGCCACGCCGGTCGGGCTGAAGTTCGCTTAAGTCTTGCCTGGCTTCACTTGAGCCTCTCTTGGGGCCGTTTTCTCTATATGCTAACTCAGTAAATAAGTTTCCTCAAAATGGCAAAATTATAATCACCAGTGCTTGTGATCAAAGAGCTAACTCAATCTTCTAAATAATAAATACAGAAATCTTTTGGTTTTCAAGCATTTTCTCTCATCCTAAGAAATACTTCCATTAAAAAAAAAAAAAGACAAAGGATGTGAAACAATACTCAGAACCCATACGCCTTCCCACCATTTATCAGTCAGCCGCGCACTTTCCTTTCCCGAGCTCTGGGGTTTTCTTCTTTCCCTACAGTGCTGCTGAATAAGTCAGTGGCTTGATAATTATTTTTTATATTTTTCTGTATTTTTATTTTTGTTTTTACTCAGAAATAAAGTTATAATGATGTCAAATAATGTCTATTCCAATGTCTTTTAGTAAAAGGGAGTATAGGTCTATGTTTTCTTTTCCAAATAATTATTTTCTACTGTAAAAGTTCATGTCAAAATTTTGAAAATAACAAAAGAAAGTGTAAAGAAACTGAAAATCACCCGCAACGCCACCGCTCAGGAAAACCCTCTGCACATTATGCTCTTTGCAGGGTTTTCTTCTCCCGTGGATACAGGCTTTTCTTCTTCTGCACTGAGTTCATAACCTCTCTCAGTTAAACATACTGCTTTTTCTCACTTACCTCTACAATCTACGGGTTGGCATTTCCAATCAGAAAAAACACAAGAAATGTGAGTGGACTTAACCCCACATGCTACTCAGGAGCATTTCGGAAGAAGCTGTGGAACTCCATGAAGAGCCTCCGTGGAGTCAGAAAACACGCAGGAAGAAAGTACTGTGAGTGCCAAGGGCCACCGCCCAGATCAAGCCAGCGGAGCCCGCTGGGCGGACGGAGAATCTGTGACTAGGACAGACGAAGAATTCGGGCCTCGCGGGAGAGACTGAAATTTTAGCCGGTTCCTCCGTAAGCAACGCGTGGAGCATCCACTTGTGTGTCACAGGAGCACAGAAGGCCGTACAGCAGGCAGTTTCTGAATTAAAGTTTCTCTCCTGGGAAATTAATGAGACCATTGAAGAAAACTCATTTAAGATGTGAGCTAATTATTTAGATAGCAATCGAGATTAATCTGTAGGAAAAGAGCAGGCTTCCACACTTCCTGGGCTTCTCTGCAGTTAATAAACATGAGGCTGTTGTTTCAAAGGTAACTGGATCTGTTCAAAAGTGAAGTTAAATTTGAACATGATAAATTCAGATAGCAAGACTGGTAATGGAGAAGAGAGTGTGACAGTAAAATTGTCTAACTTGTTGGGCCTGAAATCAAGGCAAAAGCATACTAGGCTTGGTTTCTCTGATATGGACTTCTACCTAATAAATAGCCAAGCAGTTTTCCAAACGGCCTGGAGATTAGTTTCCTAAAGAGAAACATTTAAAGGAAAATAGATGACTCTTTAAATAATTTTGAAATGGGGAAGGTCTTTCTATACAAGACACCAAAGGCAGAAACCATAAAGAAAATAAAAAAGAATTTATTTGCCATGTTAAAAAATCATCTATACATTTACATACAAAAATCTATACAGAAAAAAAAGATAGTAAATAAAACAATGTTTAAAAGTTTTTGAGTGTGGTATGGTAGCAGGGAAAAATATACCTTGATCCACTGCAGGGTTTTTTAATGTAATTATTTTGTTGAGCTAAATTCATTCTGAGCCTCTGACCATGCTGCCAACCAACTTGTAATTTGTTTTGGGTGGGATATGGGCCTTTGTAATTATATTAAAATAACCTCTAACAAAGGTTTTCTTGAACAACAAAACTTATACTTCACTGAGTGGCAAATAAATTACAGGGATGCAGGCTAGCACCGCTCAAGAGCACTTGTGGCCTTTGAAGGCTCACAAATCTGAGTTTAAATTCTGATCCTGCACTTGGTAGCTGGGCAGGTTATTTACCTTTCTCACCCACAGTTTGTTTGTTTTTAAATATGTTTTTATTGATTTCAGAGAGAGGAAGGGAAAGAGAGACAGAAACATCAATGATGAGAGAGTCAGTGATCGGCTGCCTCCTGCAGGGCCCCTATTGGGGATGGACCCAGCAACCCAAGCAAGCATGTGCCCCGACCGGGCATGGAACCATGACCTCCTGGTTCATGGGGCAACACTCAGCCACTGAGCCACACCAGCCAGGCACTTTTCTGAACCATTGTTTTTAATCTGTGCAGTGGACCTAAGTGCCTACCACACAAGGCTTATATGATGATTAAATGAGATGACTTATATTAGGTTCTTGGGACAGTACTTGGCAAACAAAATATGTCTAAATATATGGTCACTATTAATACTCAGTACTACTTGGTGGTGGTCAATTAAGAAAAAAGAGCAGTATTTAAGCAGTACAAACTGTTAAAAAAAAAAACAAAAAACAGCAAATGTAGAGGCTTGGGAATGTGGCTTCCAGGAGACAGCAGTGAGGCAGGGCCTCCTTCCTCAATATCAAGTCAATTTGGTCTTGGAGAAAGTATAAAAACAATGGGAGGGAGGGAGGGAGGAAGGAAGGAGGGAAGGAAGGAAAGAAGGAAAGTTATAAAGTACACCAGTGCATTCCATGAGCATGTCTGTGTCTGGAAAAGGAGAACAGTTGTGATTCTAAAATGGAAATGAAGGGGTTCATCCTGCCTCTTCATTTTGGCTTTAGGACTTGGGTGGGAACATGTGACAGAAACAGCAAGCTAGGCCAGAGGTATGATTTTTTTCTTTGCTTTACTCCTTCAGGATTTTCTGTACCATGAAAAGAATAGTTTCTGCCCTGGCTCGTTTGGCTCAGTGGTTAGAGCGTCGGCCTGCAAACTGAAGGGCCCCGGGTTTGATTCTGGCCAAGGGCACATACCTCGGTTGCAGGCTCGATCCCTGGCCCTGGTCGGGGCACATGCAGGAGGCAACCAATTGATGTGTCTCTCTCACATCAATGTCTCTCTCTCTCCCTCTCCCTTCCACTCTCTCTGAAAAGCAATGGAAAAAATATCCTCCAGTGAGGATTAAAAAAAAGAATAGTTTCCAAGGATAGCATCTAACTGATGGGAACTCAGTTGTGACACTGATATACATCATAGCAAAAGGTGACAGCTTTGAAGGGAAGCATTCGGCTACAGCAGTCAGCAACGTGTGGCCCAAATCAGACATGCCCTGTTTTTGTGTGACTGGCACACTAAGAGGAGGGAAAATGGTTGTGCATTTTGAAATGGTTGAAAAACACTTTTCATGACATGTGAACATTATATGAAACCAGATTTCCGTGTGCATAAATAAAATTTTAGTGGAACATAGCCAATCCCACTCGCTCGGTATCCCTCGGCTGCTTTTCCACTGCAAGGGTGGAGTTGAATAGTTGTCATGGAGACTGGGTGGTCTACAAACCGAAAATATTTACTGTCAGACCCTTTACAGAAAAAGTCTGCTGACCACTGAGCTGGAGATAAGCTTAACTGGAAAGCAAAACAGATGACTATTTTAATAATTTAGAAGTGGAGAAGGTGTTTCTAAGCACACAAATACAATGCAGCTGTTAAAATGATGAACTGGACCCACGTTTATTCACATAAAAAGATGTGACTATATTGCTAAATGAAAAAAGGGCATAAAAATTTTAAAAAATAAAAAATTGAACCACCAATTGGTTGATCGATTGATCAGAAAAGGGTGATAGTCAACATATTTTGCCACCAGTAGGCATGGAGGCCGGGCCACCAGAACAGTTGCCAGTTGCAAATACCTGATGTGATTCTTTATCAGCATCTATCCCTGAGAACCAGCCCCGATGCACACATCCTTTCATGAACATTCTTTGGAAGAATATACAATAGATGTTAACAATGACTGTCTCTGGGTGGTTCTTTATCAGCACATGTCCGTGGAAACCAGCCCTGGGTGCAGACATCTATGCATGGACATTACCTGGAAGACTATACAACAAATGTTAACAATGACTGTCTCTGGGTGGTGCAGTCGTGGGTAATTCTTCATGTCTCTTTTTCATTTACTCACAGTTTTATGTATTTTCAGATATTTTTTAAACTAACAGCATTATTACTCTTAAAATCAGAAAAAGCACTATGTATTTGGAAAATGAAATAAAGCAAAGGGGAAGAAACCAACCAACTAATCAACCAATAGCACCATTTCCATCAATCATGAAATGGAACTATGTTTTCTAAAAATAATAAGAAATGCTTTGATTTTTTTTTCATATAATTTTCTGATTTAAAAAAAAAACTTGCAGAAAATTTGGAAAATACAGTGAAGGATAAAAAATAGTAAGTTATCCTATGTACTTACTGTTTATACAAAATTGAGAGCATATTACAGTTCGTGTCTTTTTTCTTAATATTTACCCAAGATAATATATTATCTAACGTTCTTTCAAAATATTAATGGGTATGTAATATTATGAGAATCTACTATTATTTATTCCTACATAATTGGTTAAGTTAGTTTTTATTTTTCTCTTATAAATAACGCTTTGAGAAACACCCTTGTATGAAAATCCTCTATGCTTGGGACAGTGTCCTAGGAGCACATTGTGGGGCACGGACACTTGAACGACTCTTGAAATGGATTGTCGGCGAGCCTCTTCCAGAGGTTCCTTAGCCTCAGCTCACCTCATACCGGCCAATTTAGAGTAGTAAAATTTTAAAAAATAACACCGCCCATTTCCTAGAATGTTTTAATTTATATTTAACAATTCATTTCATTGAATTATTTGTGTATATTTATTTGTTATGTGAGTGGGATTTTGAAGGCAAGTGCTATTGCCATAGCACTATACCGGTGACAGTTATCTACTAAGTAATGAGCCAGAAGTTTTATTGAAAGGTTTTCTAAAAAAAATTTAACAATAAGACTTTAAGGGAAAATTTTATACATATGATCTTATTGTTTCCAAAAATGTGATAGCCTTCTATTAAGTCACAAGATGGGAACATTCTGATCTTACAGTATTTTAATTTCAGTTTAAAACGGTATCGCTGTTAATACTCATATTAAGCCTAGATCATAACCATTCAGTATATCATTAAGGAAAAAAAGAACTATATTCAATTTCTAGCTTATGATACTTGCCATTTAATATATATGTTTGCAAAATAACATTCAAAAGGACTTTTTATTTCTGTGGAATCTTTTTCATGCAGTTAGTATGTGGTAGCATCAGATAATGACAGTGGCATATTTGTTTATTAACAAACAAACAAACTCCAAACTTTAACTTGTAATGTTTAGGCTTAGATGCTTTAATAAAGTCACTTAGAAATGTCAAACTTTTGAAACAAACACACATAACTAACCTTTCTCACCAAATCTTAACTGCTACAATCACCATTTTATAACCCTGGTATCATCACCAGTCTTAATTATAATGATCCCTTCTACATTTCTGGGAATCTTAGCATCTGATAGTTACTTAGTTGGCTTTTCTATCTCCACTTCATGTGGGCTGCTAAACCTAATTAAAACGCTTTCACATAATTGAGCCAATGGCTTTTATTGTCTTTTTTAGCAAGCTCTGATGGGCTAGGAATAGGACAACTTAAAATAGGCTGTTCTGTTCTCTCATCCCACAAAAGCAAAAACCGGGAGAAAAGAGGCATGTGGTGCTCATTCCCCAGGACAACCAGGGGACTAACACCCTCATCAGCGGGAGGGAGTCTTTAAACTCCTCAGAGAACTTCCTGCTGAGTAGCTCTAGCCACGCTGGGCCCAGGCACCAAGATTCATTCCCCTTAGCACTGCCCCGCAATTTCTAATTTCACAAGTAACTGGACAGGGGATGCATCAGAAATACTTTTAGGAAGAAACTTTTTATTCATATACAGAACATTTTAGGACATATTCAAACATTTTTATAAACAAGGATTTGCTGGGTTCCATGATAATGGCCGGTGAAGATCATTTCAATATGTACACTAAAGTGTACGCTGAATGAATGTTAATAATTTCACAAAGGGGATGTTCACCCATTTAAGGAAATCTGGGTTTCAATACCAGTTTACAACAAAGAAGATGTGGGTGTTTTTTTGTATAATGAAAATTATAAATTACTTGCTACTAACTCTCCATGTATATTGTATTAGAAAAATTGGTGGGAACAGACAGGTAATTTCATAGCAAGTTCCTAAATATAGCCTTGGGCCTCTTTGACATGTCTTACGCAAGAACTACCATGAGTCACTTAGAAAGTCTTACACCTAACAGGAAAACTTTAATTGCACTCAGCTTTCCCTGGTAAGAATGGGCACATCCCAGGAACTGCCGGTTACCTCCTGGCAAGAGCAACTGAGCAATCAGCTGGGAGTGGGGGGGGTGTTCCTGTTTTTAAAGTTTGGGCATTCACCCAGTGCTGTGGCTCACATTCCTGGGCAGGGCATGCTGGGAGTGGAAATAGCGAAGGTTATTCAAACCACTGAGCTCTCTGCTACAGAGTGGAAATCGGCACCCTTACTCCAAGCCTAGGTGCTCCACCCTCTCCTCCACCTGCCCCCGTCTACATTGGTAGGTCTTTATTCCAGTAGGCATGCAAAGGGAATCTTATTTATTTATTTATTTAAATATATCCTTATTGATTTCAGAGAGAGGAAAGGAGAGGGGGAGAGAGCGATAGAAACATTAATGATGAGTCATTGATCGATCCCACAACCCGGGCATGTGCCCTGACCGGGAATCAGACCCCGATCGCCTGGATCCTAGGTCGACGCTCAACCGCTGAGCCACGCCCGGCCGGGCATGCAAAGGGAAACTTAAAAAAATCTGTCCTGATTATGAGGACTGTATAGTGGTTATAATTACCCACTTATACATTTAGACAAATTATAAATATATAAATACAGAAACAAAACCCCTCTCTTAGTAGTTGGTGAGAATGAGGGTTCTACCATTAGGGGGTTTTGTTCATAGAATAGCTTCATCATGAAAAATGCATCGAGGATCTATGATAATTTGGTATTTTTCTACTACCAGTATCCAAACAAGCCCTTCCAATGGTTTGACTTGTGGTGACTTCCTAATCAGAAGTGTGAAGTCACAGATGTCTCACCTTAAAGTAGGGGCAGTAAATAGGTCTGGTCTTGAAGGCCGACACCAGTGGGTGAGGAGTGACAGCCCATGGCACTACTGCAGTTGGTGATCAGTGAGACATCGTGGAGTCCGGGTGGGGCACACTTACCTTGGATTTGTCATTCCTGACTTAAACAAAGACATTAATTGGCACACCCAGATTTGAGTCCAAAGTCTGTCACTTAGTAGCTGTGACCCCCCTCCCCCCCGGGCAAGTTACTTAATCTCCTTTAAGTCTCAGTTTCCTCATTTGTAAAATAGGGTTAATAAAAATGCTTGATCTCATGGGGCTGGTTTTTAAGGATTAATGTTAGAAAGTATTTAACGCAGGGTCTGGCACACAAGCACTCAATAAACAAAAGCTACTATTACTATTACTGTTGTCTTCCTCCATGAATGTTTTTAAATTAAGTTGGTTAAAACAAGTTTTAAAGCGCGGGCCCTGGGAGCCAGCCAGATGAAAGGGAAGCTGCTGTGGAGGTCTGGCGGAGGCCCAGGGCCCCACCTGCTCTGCGCCAGCAAACCCCACACCCGAGAGGCATCTTCAAAGAACCCCTAGGATCCCAGAGCACAATTTGAAAATCCCTGAAGAACGTTATTTACAAGTGAAAACAATGCCCCTCTTTTGAGGTTTGCTCTGCATTTGTTAGCCAGTTAGGCTTAACTAAGAAAGGTCATAGTCAGGGCAAAAAGGCAGAGAGGAAAATACACTGCGAAGAAAGTATTCCTGGAAGTAAGGTATTCAGAAGCAGGCAGTCAATTCACAGGGTTACCCTTAGAATAAAAATGTTTAAATCAAGATTATTTTTGGCAAATAAAATAGGATTAAAATTCACTTAAGGTTAACTTGAGGATAACATGGATTCTTACTAGCTTTGTATTTATATCTAAAACATGGCTAGATTTAGTTAAAAGAATTCAGCCAGAAAAAATAACTCCCAACAGGTCTGGACACATTTTTCAATTATTCACCAAACTTACCTGCTCAAATAAGTAAAGTTCGTATGAAATTCGTTAGTTTATTCTTAAACCTTTCTAAGTCACACCCAGGAATCACGAAAACTTTTGCTTGTGGAATCAACTCTCTTGAACTGACTGTGCGCCGCGGGACTTACAGAAGTCCCTACGCATGGCTGTGAAGAAGTTTTAATTTCACTTCTTAGAAAGCCTGGCTTTCAACTCTGAAACTAAACTACAAAGGCGTTAAATATGTACCATATTCTAATATTCATCCCGCAGTGGACTACTTTAAACAAACTTATTACAATGGGGCTGGGTTACATAGTACATTAATCCTTAGTTTCTATTGCTTAAGATTTCTCTTTAATGGCATGATTAAGTTTTGCTTTCTGTGTGTACATGTGGCTACAAAAATAAAACTGACAGTCTCTTAGGATATACAAAACGTCAGATTTTGCCTTCGCAGTTGCCTCATTAATCATCTCCAACAATGAATTATATTAATAGAGGTGGGAATATAAGAAAAAGGGTTCTATTAAAAAGTAGGACATTAATGACAGTATGATATATTGGAAAAATTCTCAAATCTGATTTTTCAAGTCACTTCCTTTATATTTGCAGAAAATGGACTTTTACAGTGGCAAAACAGCTAATGCAATTATTCACTTTTTTACTTGCAAAAAAGACTATGTCTGCCTCATTGATGCTTAGTTTCCCAAAAATTGCCATTCTGCGGTATGGATTAGAGTCAGAATCATACTATAAAGAAATTGCTTCCATTAAACATCAAAGTTATAGCTACCAGGCATGGTGTCAGTGAGTGGTAAGTGCTTAAAGAGTAGGCCATCCCGGATCTCTTCTGCTCTCACATCCATGACCGGCTGAAGCTGGCAATGAAGGTCATCACCTGCGGGCCCAGGGTGCTGGGGCTCAGTGCTGATGTTCTGGGGTTTGGGGTTTGGCTGAGACAGAGATGAAGGGTGTCTTGGTAACTTTCAAACAGCATGCAGCAAGCCTTACAAAAGGCATTTTGGTAACTATTTTTATGGAGTTCCCTCACTCATATTTTTAAAGTTCAAACATTGAGGAAAAAGTACTGTGCTAATGAGCATTTAATAATTTTTAGGACTTAAACTGGCTACTAATAAGGACACTGCTCCCATTCTCCCATCTTAGTGACATAAATGCACATAAATGCATAATCTTCTTCAAAACAAGGCTAAAAAATAACAAAGCAGCCGTAATTACAAATCTGTCTTGCTGTGTAAAGGAGAATGGCTTGGGCCTGCGGGATCTGAAGTTTTATAAGAATTTAATAGAAATGAAATACCTCTCATGTCTTTCAGAATATGATCTAAAATGCGATTAAAATAAAAAATAACTCTCATCCTCCTTGTAATACATTTTCTAAAGGGAGTTGAATCATTAAATTTATATATGGTAAAATTATACTGCATTAAGAAATCAATTATAGAATTCTTGAAAGCCTAGGATTAAGCAACATTAAAATTTTTATATCAAGCTGCAAATTTAATCTTACCTTGGAGAAGCAAGTTTAATCTTATATTAAGTGTAGTGCAGGCAAATTAACATTATACTTTTAAGAAATATTTCTGGATGCTTTTCTTTAAAAAGTCTCTCTTTGGGTATTAGTATTCTGTATTAAATATTTGGTTCTTAGCCTTAAAGTAAAAAGTGAAACATTAAACTGGAAAAGGGTAGACAAGCATGGGTCTCTGATACTCTTACAGAAATGAAAACACAAAATACTGCTTACTAGGAATGAAAAAAAATGGAAGGCCCTAAGCACTCCTCAAATACAGTGAACCCCCTTCCAGTTTCACAGACCATTACGTGGACATTACGTGGCACGGAGAGAGGAAGCAGCAGGTTTCACCTCCACGCTGCTCAGAGCGAGAAGAAGAGTCTCAAGCTCAGATGACCTGCTTGAGAACATCCACAGAACGAGTTCAGAGGCTGGAAAAACGCACGTGCAGTCCTTGTTTCTAAGGACTATTAGTCTGTATGGTTAACAGAGATATATATGTGCTGATATGACAGAATAAAGTCAGCCAGACACCACCTCGTCACATAGTGTGGACGTGGCTGGCATGCATTTCATATCCTCAGAAAAAAATCAAGGCTTTAATTCTTCTAAGGGTGACTTTCCTAGGCAGTGTCAGCTCATGGCGAGACTCCATAGAGTAGAATGTAAATCTAAGAGGTGAAAGAACCGAGACCCAATTAGGATTGTGACTAAAAATCCTTTGTGCCTCAAACAGTGCATGGTGTCAAACAAACATTTGTAAACTTTGAAGAGAGGTCAGTGATGAAAGTCACCAAGATTGAAGTCCCTGTGATCATTTGGGACTGAATAAGAACTCCCAGGGAAAGAACACGGGGAGAGTGCCCCTCAAAGAATTAAGGGAATACCATGCTACGGAGTCAGGAGAGTCAAATGAAGGAAATTAAGATCTCACCTGCTCTCAAAATAGAAATTTAACGAGAAGAATTGTGCTCAATGCTTGGCTCGTTTGACATGTACTAATGAGCGCCTCCTATTCCAAGAGACTGAACAACGAAAAGGCTACCAAGGTGTCCTCAGTGGGGTCACAATTGGGGAATCAGGGTGTTTGAAACAATGGCATAGATCTCCAGTTCAGTTTGATAGTCTTTGGTCTTGGGGATTTATTTCAGCAGAGGCTTGATGGAAAGTGTTGTTCAGGTCAGATAAGCTGGCTTAGTTACAAGCTCAGCATTTTCAGGCTACATCCAAATGACTGACAAGTCCAATTTACTGACACCTTTTATGAATGTAGACATCAGTGAAAGGCTCCCAAGTAGTTTATATTCCAAAGGCTATGGAAGTCATAGTGCTCAGTTATGGCTGAGGCCTAACGTCAAATAAAAGGAGCTTTTCGCATAGGACATACTGGCAATAAAAGGGTCTAGATTAGAAAAAGACACAGTTTTATCAGCAAGCGGAAGTCCCTTCTTCCTCAGCTCTGGATGGATTTCTGAATTGGATGTATTCCTTTTTTTTTATTTAGGCACCAGGGACTATGGAGGGGCAGCTTGTGTACTAGGATGTGGGATTTAACTGAACTCTTACTTATGAAGGTCTTATTGTTTAATCAGACAAGGTTTGTACACCTCTCGGCTAAAATGACACCACCAGAGTGTGAAATCTTGCTGCTACTCCAGATTTGTAATTCTGGGGAGGACAGAATCCACTGATGTTAAGGCACAGCCTTCTTCAGTGTATGTACTGCAAGGACAGAAGGGTGGGGGAGAGATGGGTGTAGTGAGAACTTATAGAGCAGGGGCCAGCAGACAGCAGCCTGCTGCCTAATGTCCTAAGTGAAGTTTTATCAGAACACAGCCACGCTATTCCCTTACAGTTCACGGTTAGTCGTGGTACAATGGCAAAGTTTACTAGTTGTGATGGAGACCTTCTGGCCCACAAAGCCAAACATATTTACTATCTGGTCCTACCAGAAAAAGTCCGCTGACTCCTAGACTATTAGAATCCTAACTGAAAGTAAACTGTCACACACACACACACACGAGACTGGGATTTTGAGCCCACATTATATCTGCTATTGAGAGATTTTGGTGAGGTGCATATATGCTGCGCTTTAAAAAGTATATGGAAATTGAGTGAAGATACTTAAGCGACCATGTTCCTTAACCACCACCCCGGAGGGGGGCTCAGATGCTCGACTCCATCCTTTGAGAGGTGCTCTTCTTTCCCTACCCAGTACCTCCGTGGGATGAACATGAACTCTTTCTGAACTGCTTTATTGGCTAGGAAAACGGAGAGGTCACCGCCCCTTCATTCATCCAGACCCTCACATCTACGCAGGCTCTATTAAGGGTCAGTTTCCCTGAGTACATAAACGGTTCTGGAAAAAAAGAGCTTGTCTAAACCTGAAGAGTGGTCCGACAGCGACAGAGAACTAGGAGGCACCTAGAAAGTAATGCATTCCTGTCCCAGAAAAAGATACAAATGGCTAATATAAACATATTTGTTTACCAGTTAAGACAATATTAAGGTCCATGCAAAAATTACATAGGTAACAAATCATTTTCCCCAGACTTTATATTTTCAAGGTGAAAGTATTCTTTTTATTATGTTGAAGGGGGAACAATGAATGCAAAGTGCTGTGTGTGCATTAGCTGGCCTTAATATGCAGTTCTATTTTTAGTTATCCTACCTGTCCACTCCTCCCAATTACTCCTGCTTTTCAAAACTGCTGAAAGGAAGGGCCTTTCTGATCAAGTTCCCTGCTTGTTTAATCTTGTATCTTGCCCCATTCCAATGGCTTGTAGAACTGAAAGCAGAATGTCCAGTGTGATCTCACTAGCCATCACAGGTATTTAACATGCATCTGTTGAATACATGTGCGCCCACAGAATGAAATGAAGTCTCCCTTCTGAGTGTGGCGAGTCACCAATAGTAACAAAGAAGGGCCCACGACAGAGTAGAGCAGAGCCAAAACCTGAAGTCTAACGTAGGATTCTAATCAACACATTTAAACCTATTAATAATAAAATCTTAAAAGGCAAGTTTAAGACCACCAATGAAAGAAAAACCATACCTACATATATAAAATTCTAGTTGTTTACAGTCTTTAAATAATGTCTTAAATTTTCTAGGCCATAATGAGGATGAGGCCCTGGACCAGGATTCTTGGATGATGACCCAATTCTATAACTGCCATTCTTTGGAATGAGCTAGTTATTTTATTAAGCGATTTAGGTGACAATTACTTGAAAAATTAAGTGTGATAACCTGCTTTAGAGAACTGCCTGTGCCTTTACATAAATACCACCATCCCAGTTTAGTAATTTAGTTTTAGAGATGGTGTATATTAAGAAAAAACACAAGACTTTTGCATTGAGACTTCTACATATTTGTTAGATAGGGTTTGGACACTGTCTTCCGGTATGGTCACCTATGGGTGTATTGGGGGAAAGGGTCCCAAGGGCCCAGGATGCATGTCACCACATCCCCTGTGCTTTGCAACACAAACTAATTCTAAACAAAATTAGCTTGGTAACTACAAGCCGTTAGATACTAGCAGGCAAAGTCCTTAAGTTACTGATGTCTTTAAATAATCATTCACTTAATATGGAGCTCAAACTATACACCAAGTATTGTATTTGAATATACTTTGTCGTCTCTAATCTCAAAGTTTTCTGAAATCTAAAACATGTATTACATATACTGAACAAGTTCGATGTGGGGAAAGAATATTACAGTATAAGTTCAGCAGCCCTGGGGCCTAAGATTCATGGTCAATGTCACTGTGGCGACCTCTCTGGGAACTAATTCTTTGTTACGCTTAGAGTTTCTTTCAACCTAAAAATTTCCACAATTACCTTGAAACCATTTTATGCATTTTCTCTTACCAGCTGTTGGGACATGTGCCAAGAAGATTCTTTCACTAAGATTCTAACACGTACCTAATCATGTTGAAAGATGATGTTTTCATACTGCCCAACTTTGGTTGTGTTGGAGAAAAAAATATCTGGCTGATGGTCAGAAGGTAGAGTGTTCATAGCAAGGAAGGCACGGCACAACGAGGGAGCTGGTTTTCATTCACATTACCTCACTTGACAGGTATCCTGTAGTGCACTTTTTATTTCCTTCTTTAGTACAAAAACCAGACAGTTATCACATAGCCTAAGGCTTGAAGGACCTTTGGTTTCTTATCTAACCATCAACCCAATAATTAAATTGCCTACACCAGCTCCCACATATTGGTCTGTGATGACTTGTAGTGGAAAAGCAAAAAGCTCAAGTAGCAATTTTCATGAAGTGAAACATGATCTCTAAATTTTAACCGTGCCCTTTTTGATGTCAAAATATCCTTCATGAGATAATTATGCATACATAATCTTAGCAATGTTTAGTAAAGTAGAACAAAAAAACTGGCAACTGCAATGGTCTGAAAATTTAAAACAAAACACAGCACACTTCAATGGGAATGTTTGGTCAATACTGCCTTAGCCGTACCTGTCAGGTAATCCTCCACTTTATCCAGAACATCTCTAGGAGTATATGTGGGTTTTTCTGAAGCAATCCCATTTCACCTTTGGGTAATTATTTAAAACTGCCTTTTAATCTTGAGCCAAGTGGTCTCAACCTCTTGGAACCACACAGAATGTATCTAAATCTTCTGCCTTGTGACAGTTCTTTTACAAGGTTAAAGGAACTGGGCATTACATGCTACCAGGGCACCCACCCCTTCTTTAACTCGCCCTTCTCCAAACTAAATTGTGACTCTCACTCCTTTAGTCAAGCCTAAATATCGGGTCCTTCTGTGACTTCCTTTGTTCTGTTAACACCACAAAAACCTAAACTCAATAGGTATGTCTTCTCAGTATTATTAAAGTTTTAAAGACTTGAAATTTATGTTTACATAAATCCATTAATCTACTAATAGGCAATAAATATGGGATGAAGTGATTTAGCTTTGCTTTTCAACCCATTTCCCAAATTAAGCACAAGTGTAAATTACAGGGGAAATATTTTAATGTTTTCTAAAACCTGTAGAGAATCCTTAAAGTTACCACGATAAAAGACGAGCTGATTAGAAATCACTGCTGTTCACAAGAGCAGTTCTCCAAGCAGTACTAGGAGGTAGTTTGAGTCACTTATGCACTTCATATAAAAACATACAAACAAAAACCCTTAGAACAGTCTATAATCCAAACTTGTAAACCTTAAGTACAAAGATATCTGAATTATACATAAGTCAAAGTTTACAAAGGTGTTCCCCTACCCCAATTAGTCGAATTTTGTACACTTTAAATGCAAAAAAATCTGAATTAAATGTCAGAAGCAACAAAATTCACAAGTCAGAAGCAGTTTAGTGCTCACAAGTTTATATTTTTAGGTTTGATAAAGATTCTTGTGTATTTTCTAAATACACAGACAAAACAGTTGTGGAAGTTTACATACATGTCTTAGGACACTTATACTAGGTAGGTAACTTACATTAAAAAATTGGTCTTCGTAAAAGATCTTCCCAAAGAGCTTTTACAAACAGCAGGCAGAAGAAAGTGTTCTTTTTATGTTTACAGTGTTTAAATGCTGATTCTCCCATTTCATAATGGCCTCAACCATCCCTCTCCTCAACCCAAAACTTTGTTCTCAATAGCCAGTGTACTCCAAATCTAAGTACCCAATGTCATAAAATTCAGGGCTTCACTGAATTATCCCTACCCAGCTGAAAACGACCTAGAACGGTTCCACTTCACTTGAAAGCAGGGATACAGCAGGAACAAAGCTTTCCATTTTAAATCCTAAAGTGACTAAGAAAAGTCACCTGTACCATAGTTAAGTTTAAGGATCTGGGTGACTGAACGGCACAAAAACTGGGGTTCATAGCTTGTTCTTCGTTTAAAAATGAAAATGCCACAGCCAATCATAGCATGTGCCACACTGAGGCTGGGTGTCTTACTTGTAGTCGGGTGACGAAACAAAGGCTGCATCCGGAGGAAAGAGTAGTGAGGATACCTGGGGGAGAAAGGATTAGACACTCCAATTCCTAACAGCTGTTTTAAAGGGAAAATGTGTCTCCATATTAGACTCCTTAAAGAGCTGAACTTCTACAAAAGCTGTTGAACGAGGCCGCAGTGGAGCCTCCCAAAGAGCGCCTGGGCTGCTCTGCCCCTGCTGCGGGGCTGTCACAGCAGGCGGGCTGCTCGGAGCCTTCCCTCCTCTGTGAGATGGAGACTAGCACCGACCTCAGAAGGAATAGAGAAAATAAAGCTTAACGGGCACGTGTAGGCACTAAAAAATGGTAGCTTTTGGAATCATTATTCAGAAAAATAAACTCTTCATTCTATGTTGACAAAGTCCTAAAAATATAAATAAAGCTTATCAAAGTTTTAAAATTTATGATTTTTAAAACCCATCTCATCACTTCCCCCATGATTATGCTGCTCCAGTTATTTCCGGGCCTCTTACACTATAACGTAGTAGCAGAAGTTTCCAAGCCCTGATCCTTTCATTTCCTATTTGCTCCCTTTCTCGCTTCTTCTCTTCCTCTTGGTTCCGGTCTATTACTGAACGACTGCCAGACAGTGTCCTGAGCACTTGACATGAGCCTACTCAATTCACCCCGTGCTTCTCATCAGGATGGCTCTACCCAGACTAGCTGATGTTTCCCCCCAAATTTCAAAGCTACTCATGACTGTTCAGTTCCCCTTCCTGTAACGTTTCTTCTTTCTTCAGCTCTTAGTTGCAAGGGTACTAAAATTTAGCGAAACATCTAGTGACTATGAAAAATGAGAGCCAAACCCAACAACAGCGTGGGGACCACGTGGAGGCAACTGTCTGAGAAGCCTAACAAACAGTGCAGGACCTCGGTTTATCTGAGAGGGTCTGTATTATAGAGTGAGCAGGAAAGAGACGGTTTATGCTCTTCCCCTTCATTAAAATTAAAAGCTCTAAACATTTTTCATTTAAAATATAAGTTACAGAGAAAAGTTCAGCAAACGTGTAACACATAATTCTGCCAGGGCTCCACAGACAAAACTATGAGTCTTCCGTGTTACCTCTGAGACCAACCACAAGTTTTTAGTGTCTCAACTTCCTAAAGTTGTACTGTAAGTCAGAAAAAAAGAATATACTTAAAAAAATAGAAACGTCCAGTAGTATACCTTAGTACTAAAACTATTTTTTTTAAAAAGATCTAGAAGGGTAAAGGCAGTCCCTCAAGATCATGAAACAAAATAAGTTAGGCAGTCAGCAAGTAGAAAAGTCTGTCAGCTCTGTTTCTGGTAAAACGTTTACTTTAAAGAAGAAACTTTTATATAGGCTGAGGCTAATATATTCAAGAGTATAAACATGTTTCCTTTGGATTACCTTTCTAAAAACAAAATTGTAAAGTATCATATTTCAGTTGACTAAAAATATAGCCCAATCTGTCACAACACAACATAAAAGGTAATGGACAATTATAGAATATTTTAAATTAACAGTAACAAGCATCTACATAAACCTTGTTCCAACTAAAACCAAAACAAAAGCACAACAATCCCGTAGTGTACCACATGTATTTCAATTCACTGTATGCAATCTAACAAAAATTTGGTCATAATTTACCAGATATACATAAATGATTTAAGTAGTAAAAAGAAAATTCAGCTTAAAAAGAGCAAGTTCATATCTTGGGAAAAGTAAAGTACATTTACACAAGAGTGTAAAGCCCAGTCCAGTTTCTATGCAATAAGTGACCCTGCAGTCTAATAAAGCAGATTTAGTGACTTTCAGATATATATCTCTTCTCTTTAATATATATTTATATATAGACAGATCTACGAATTGTAAACTATGGTTTATTTTAAAGGAGGGGGATAAGTGGGATGAAAGAAATCTTTATACTATACTTACATATTCACAATGCAGAACATTTTACGCTTAAAATACTTCTTCATTCATAGTATCTTTGCCCAACTATCATCTACTTTGGACCCCACCAGAACTACATTTTACTCATTTATCTAGAACACTGAGAATAAGATGTACTCTTCAGTCTTAAACAAAAATCAAACCAAAACTATTCATGTCAGTTTTACAGTTATGTAGAAACTATAATAAAGTTTAGATAATGAATGAAGCATCTGACCATGTAACTATACTTTATATTTTTTATTTATCCCGGCAGAAACATCACTAACACTTAAGCATCATTCTACTGAAATCAGAGACAATGGGAAAGCCTGTCTCTTAGAAAAGTATCGATGTTTCAGCCCTGATCAGATGGAGCACCAAAAGGGTTATGTCTGTGAAGTATGCTCTGCAGCTTCTCACATGGGGAGCATAACTTAGTGACCTGATACACAATAGGAAAATAGACTCACTTTCTATTTAAAAGAAAGCTGAAAATATGATATCCCTCACTCTCATATACTGTACAATATGTTCCTGATAAATGCTGTGCATGTTAATATTAATTACATGAAATGCTGCTTTGAGTTTTATAATCAGCTAATTCATCTATCATCGGGCTAAATCAACCTGACAATTTCTACTTTGTAATACACATCACCCCTTGTACCCTGAAGAATTTAGTTCATCATAAATTGTAAAGCCTCTTGATATTTTATTTGTAAGACTTTTGCAGATCACTGAATCAAAGTGACTACTAGAAAGACTGTCTATCAAGGTGTAGTGACTTTAAGGAATTGAGAAAATAATTGTCTATCATAATTTTAAAACACTCAATATCCCAGTAAGTATGAAACAAAAGAGAATGCAATTTTTGTGTTAATTTTAATGATAAAAGGGCACAAGAGTAAAAACCTGATATTTCACTTCTATTGCATAACAAGCTAACCAAACTGGACATGGAGGATCAATCATAAAACAAATCATTTTACTTTTGTTTCTATGACTTTTCTTTCGATCAGATTTCTGTCTTCAAATAGGACTGAGGTATAGTACACTGGCAAAAATAAAAAGAGGCAAACAAGAATAGTGCCAAAGTAACAGATACCCAAAACCGAATACCATGTCAGAAAACGTCATATAGTAACCATTTATCAGATTAGAGCAGCAAGAGGAAGTGACCTCTGAATCATAATCATTTAGTGGTATTTGTCGACTTCGCCACGGTAACTTTGCAACATCATTCTTCATCTGTGAAGTAGTAAAATTCATGTCAAAAGGAAGGGGGAATGGAGGAAGTCAGTTAGTTCATTCCAATAAATTACCTCTCCAGTTCTTATAAACATGCCCATCAGCACAAAATTGAGAAATAATACCTAAGACTAGAAGAGACTTGGTTTAACTTATGAAGCAAATCAAAATGGAAAATACAGAAAAGTACAACCAATGGGGTTGAAAAGGCCCCTCACTGAAAATCTGTATTAAAAAAAATAAAATTAATAAAAATAAAAATAGAAACAAAACTCTACTAGTACAAACTAGCCTGAGTGGTTTGGTGGACAAGAGTACTGGGCCAGCTGTCACTGTATTCTCGTAACTGGATTTTCTTCATTCATGTTAAACTGGTACGTGAATGTCAGCTCTTTAAGGACAGGTACTCCATTTTCATAGGACCCAAACAGTTACTGTATATCCTATAAATAAAAAATATTTTTACTTTGATAACTGACTGAAGATGTGGGGACTCCATGTAATCCAACCACAAGGTTGTTTGCTGTACAGTCCTGTGCAAATATAAAAAAAATTTTTTGCTATAAGGCTTTGACCCTACAGTTTTCACAGCAACATAACTACCATCCAGCATGTACCATATTTTGCAAGCCTTCAAGTTCAACAATTCAAACTGTCGATTCGTATTACGTCCAAATGCAGCATCCTTGAGGAGCAGAGTAGGCCAGTTAATCATCCAGAGACATACAAACATCTCCCGGCTCATCCCAGCGCGACGGGTCGTTCTGATCTTCCCCATCGTCAGCCAGCTCTTCGTCGGCTTCCCCGCCTTCGTTCTCCTCATATTCCTCATCCCGAGGGAAGTCTGTGTCCTGTCCCTGATCCACACCTTCCTGCCCTCCTGGCTGTGATTTATCCGCACAGTCTACACAAACACCATAGCGTCGAGATCCATGTCTTATCCCAACGCTGGCAGCTAACATGAAGATCTTCTTACACACCATACATTTGTATTTCTTATCCTTTTTATGCACCTAAGTGAAGGGGGAAAATCCCATAAGGACGGCACGGACAACAAAATGCACTGGAGCCACTCAAATTAAATCACCCGGTGAACCGTGACCCATTGTTTTGCTGTATTAAGTTCAGTATCAGGCCATAAATCATATTCTTGTTTAAAACTATTTAATAATCAACCTTCCTTAAAACTGCAGGCAACAGTGTCAAAATACCTTAAACTTTACTGACATAAACATAGTTTAAGCAAAAGATCAGTTATATTTAAAGTTACTTACCAGGGAATGTCTTTTTACATGCTCTCTGCGAGTAAACAGTTTTCCACAAATATCACAGCTAAAGGATCGGACTCCCGTATGAATGAGCAAATGCCTTTTTAGTGTTCGTCTGTATTTGGCTACATAGGTACAATGAGGGCATTTTAACTTGTTCATGTTTAGAGATGATTCACCTTTTGAGAATTAAAACAAACACACAAAAAAGCACTTATATATCAACAGAACACTTGCTATCAAAAGCTCATCTATGCCTGAGTACAGGGCTCTACCCTCTCTCGTTTTTAATCCTCACCCGAGAACAGCGGAAACTTTTCCCATTGCTTTTTCAGAAAGAGCGGAAGGGAGAGACACACAGAGAGAAACATCGACCGGGTGCCCCCTGCATACACCCCAACCAGAGCCGAGGGTGGAGCATGCAACCGAGTTACGTGCTCTTGGCCCGAATCGAACCCGGACCCTTTGGTCTGCGGTCTGACGCTAACCACTGAGCAAAACTGGCTAGGGCTCTCTTGATTTAAAAAAAACAAAACCAAAACATAATAATTTTGTAGATGTTTAATTGACTAATACTTGCCATTTTCCCAAGTTTCTTGTTTTGGCCAAGATTCAGGCAATAATCCATACTTGAAATCGTTTGCAGCACCTGGTAGCAATCCATACTTGAAATCATTTGAAGTACCTGGTAGCAATCCATACTTGAAATCACTTGATGGGCCAGGCATTAGGCCATACTTGAAATCTTGTGAAGTACCTAATACAATTGAAAAGTGATTTTGATATAATAATGGTAATAAAGACATGTCTCTTGCTAGAATCAAAACCAAAATAAATATATAAGCATTATGATAGAAGAGCTTCATATAAAATAGCTAAATAAAAAGACTTTACATTTAAGTCTAAAACTGAGATGTCCTCACATTTTATTATACTAAGTATAATATCCTGATTGGCAGGCATGTTAAATAGAAAACAAACTACAGTTTAAAATACGTTTCAAATGTAGGGTAAATTCAGTGAAATAAATCTGAATACTATTTAATGATGTGTGGAGGCCACATGAAACTACTACTTTTAATACTATATTTCAAACATATTCAACACAGAACCCTGTTTTAATAGTCGCTATTTCTAACTATTCTGTCAGTAGAGACCACCCCAAAGCCCAGCTGTGGAACTGGACAGTCTCCTTTTGTCCCCAAAACAATCCCAGTCTTAAGACTAATTGGTATAGAAAAGTGAACTAAGGATAAAAATATAAACAGATAAATTGCAAATAAAGTTCTTGTACTATTAGACTCTTGTCTGTGGTTTTAGACACATTGGGGCAAGGTAGCTGAATGCCCTTTGGGGGGTTTTCATCAAAACCTCTTTCTACACCCATCCTTAAACAAATGAAAATCAAGGAGGTAGAATCAAAATAGAATAGTTGAAGTCCCTTAGGGAATTTGTGCCTGAGGATCTTCAAACTAGCTAAAATAAGAATCCTCCCCTTTGCACTCGATTCCATCTTGAATACTCCTTGCATCTGGGAATCCTTTGGCAATGTGAATCCAGAATCCACCATGGCTACTGCCACCATGACCCATTCAACCACAGACTCTTGCCTCTGGATTACTTTCAATAGCCATCAGCTTATCTGCCTTCCTAGAGTTTAGTTCAACACAACAATTGGGTTATTTTTTTTTTATTTATTTTTTTTAAATATATCTATTAGTTTCAGAGAGAGGAAAGGAGAGGGGGAGAGAGAGAGAGAAACATCAATGATGAGAGAGTCATTGATCGGCTGCCTAGCCCGCAACCCGGGCATGTGCCCTGACAAGGAATCAAACCCCGATCGCCTGGATCCCAGGTCGATGCTCAACCGGCTGGGCCAATTGGGTTCTTTTAAACTTTTAGTCACAGCCTGGCACTCAAAAGCCTGCAAGGACTATCCATCTCACTCCAAATAAAAGCCAAGGACTCCCAATCTCCTCGAAGCCTTACCTGACCTGGCCCTTGCTTCCAACCACTCTCCTGGGTGCTCTGATCCAAACACACTGCCTTGGTGCTGTCCCTCTGGAAAGATACTTCCTACCTTCAAGATCTTTGCCTTGAATAATCCCTTCCAGGCTGTGCACACAGCTCACTGGTGCAGCAATTGATTACTTTCCCTCCCTAAGAATGCTTGTCAAAAAATGGGTTTTGTAAGAATTCATTTCCCTGTATCTATTTGCAGATACACTTGCCTCTCTTAAAAATTAAAATAACTTAAGACATCAATATCCAGCAATGCAAAAAGGTCTCTGAGGTACTTAAAAAGTGCACTTCACGACCATTAATGTAAACTGTTTTGTACTTGGAAAGCCACCCATTGTTTTAAATGTTAGGAAAGCCCTCTCAAAAACAAAAAGAGAAAAAGGAAAGCCCCCTGAATCCATAATTACATAATTTAACTATAATTATGTCTTGCTGTTTGGGGAAAAGTTTTCAGAATCCTAAAGTGAGGCAGCATATATGTGTGTGGGATGGAACAGACCACTTTCACATTTCTAAAGTTTGAACTTTGTGACTCATAATTCTTGTTCAAATCAATGCAAAACAAAGCAAACTCTAAGAGTAAGGTTGGTGCCTGTTTTACCTTTGTATTTCTAATGTCAAAATAGACAGTCTTCAGTCATTTGTTGAATAAATGTATCTGGCAAATGCTAACATGTACACGGTATTTTTTACTTGCTCAAAATACTTGAAAAATTAACACAAGAAATGTTAGATATACTGATATCCTCAACTAAATATTATTCACTACATAAAGGAGTAGAATCCAAGAATCAGAATTAAAGATTTTTAATACCTGAAATTCCATGTTTTTTCTAAATAACCTACAGTCAAGATATAATAAAAATCATTCATGTTAATAGGTGAGAGAGACCATTCTGAAATTCAAAATAATTCCAATTAAGAAAGCCTTATCCCAAACTCCTGTCATCTCTCCAAATTCTTACAACCAATAGGGTATCTTGTAGAAACCCTAAGAGCAGCATGAAGAAAGGTATCCTTTGTAATTCAATCCACTGACAGATCATTAAGGTCATTGGAAATCTACCACATAATTGTGCTTATTGTTGCAAACTAAGAAAGCAGCAATGTTCTTAAAGTCAGAATTGTAAGATAAAGGCTGGTCTCAGTTGCAAAAATTCCAATGGATCAATGTGCTCTCCTACCCCCAAAGGAGAAGTGATTCTAAATCAAGGGTTTATTTTTTTTTGAGAATGAGATAAATTATATAGACCATTACCCCTGAAAGAGTGTATGTGTAAATTTAAAACTTTACATATGAATTCACATAGCCCAACTGAACCCATCCATTCTTGAACAGATTTCTACACCAAAAGAAAGGGCAATGAAATATTCCTGTATTCGGTGGTTCTCTGTACAAATAAGAGGTCCTCAAAATTCAACCCATGTGATCTGCAAACTGCTCATGGCAAAACCTTTTCTGTAAAGTCAACAGTTAGGAGAAACCACCTTAAGGCAGCTTCTTCACAGTTGTGGCTAAGTTTTGGTCAGTGTGTACTGTATTCAGAAGCCCAACTGCTTTCTGTAAGGAGTGCCCCTAGTTGTCCCCTTCCCATCAATCTTCAAGAATTTCAAGGCTACAGAAGATGAAACAATGAACATCTATATGCCTTTATGTATATTCAACAAATGTTCGTTTTACCATGTGCTCTATAAATATACATATACACACCTTTGATGTCTATTTAAAACAGGCTGTACACCCATCACTTCACCCCTAAACACGGTGTGCATCTTCTATCACATTCAAGAAATTTAAAATTGTTCAACGACTACATTTAACCCATAGGACATATTCAAATATCCAGCTGTTCCCAAAATGCCCCTTTAGTCCTTGTTTGAACCCTTGATGTAATCAAGACTGACACAGTGCGTCTGGTTGGTCTCCTTCAATCCAGTGGTGCCTCTGCTTGTGTTTCCTGGCACTAGCCTTTTAGAATCTGGACTAGCTGGGTTTCTGTCCATCTGCTTCCTTTCCCTTGTGATTAGATCTGGATGAAACATTTTGCAAGAACACCACATAGGTGATGTTGTGCACCAGCTCCTGCACTGCATCAGGAGGCAGGTGGTTTCAGTTTCTTTCACAACTAGCACTACATTTAATCACTCAGTTATGGTAATGTTCACCAGATCTCTCTATTGTACAGCTCCCTTTTCCTTTGTAACTGAAGATGCTGAGCACATGTAAAACTGCCATTACAACACCCCTGTGCTCAGTCATGGAAGCCACTCAACAGCGGTTACCATCTTGAATTATTTCCAGTGGGGGTTCCAAAATGGCTATTTTTACAATTCTATCATTCTTCTATATTTATTAGATTGGCATTCTTCTGTAAAGAAAGCTTTTCCCTTCCTAACTGACTCAAAGTGTACTCCTGTAATTCTGTGGAATATTCATGAATTCTCTGTCCTTATGTTTAGGGTGCTTCCCCCAAAGTAGAGCTGATCTAAATATTCAGAATTAACATTTTCTATAGCCATCAAGAACCATACTATTATTTTACATCAAAGCTAATTCAAAAACATGAACCATTCTGATAATTACCATTCTCATTCCATCTATATATTAAGCAGGAAGCCACCATAATTACTTTTGATATTCAAGAGTTTTAAAACATCCACCAAACAAACAAGAAATGCCTACTGATTTGTATTTAACAGGTTTCCAAAGTCTATCATAATCATAGAGGCCACAGATGAAACTATTTACATATAATACTCTCCCCTTTAAGGAAAAGAAACCACAGTAGGTCCTTAATAAACAAGTACACACACACTTCCCAATCCCCAAATCCTCTTAAATGTATTCTGTATGGGGATGTGGGGGAAGGGGAGGAAATGGGGGGACATCTGTAATGCTATTTACAATAACAAAAAATTCCTGCTTTGCCTACCAGCATCGCCTCCATCCTGCCCCAAGCTGGCTTCTGCCAGTAAGTTTGTGTTCACACTCCTATCGCAGTCCGGCCCTGAGAGCAGAGCACCATCCAGATCTGAAAGAGATGGATAGTAATGTTATTACAACCATACCACAGCCACTACCCACACCACTCTCTTCTGCAACTGTTTCTTAGGCACACACAGAGAGGCTATCTGCAAGTGCTGAACACTTGCTCAATACCATAAGGCACATGATTTTCAACCACAAGAATAAATGCACACCCAATGGTAAGTACAGTGTGCTCTACAGGAATGAGCTTCAGAGCCAGGGTGAACTGGTACTCCAGCTCCATTGTCACTATGAAAGCGTGTGCCACAGTTTCCTCATATGCATCCACCTGTATCAGATTTGATAGAGAAATTAGGTTAATGCAAGCCAAGTGTTATCATTATGATGCCTGGCACCCAACAGATAGCGACTACTGCTGCTGGTACTAAGTACTAGAAGTATAAAACATTGTTTCTGTATGGCTCAGAGGTGGGAAAGACGGTTTAAAGTTAAAATAGAGAAGAGGTCATTCTCAAGAGCTCATCTTGAACTATGGAAAGGATGTGGGGAGGCAGCATTTAAAAAAAGGGGGGTGCAACATGATGTTTACTTTTGCTTCCAATCTGTTGATTCCCTTTAAATCTGTTCCATCTCTTCCATTTCTCTACCACTGCCTTTACTCGGGCGCTTGTCCTTACTCCTTGATTAGTGAGTATGCAACTCAAACAGCTCCTTGGTCCCCTTGCTTCCCAAACATAGTGCTCCCACTGCCACTCACTTCCCACATGCTGCCCGAGAGATCTTCTGAAAACAACTCCTTAAGTTGCTCCTTTTCTTAAAATCTTCCACAGTTAACCACAGCTTTTATATTAGTCTTCAAACTCCTTAGTTTTAGAGCATAAGGTAATGTTCAGGTTCCTGCTTATAAATCTAGAATCACCCAGTGGCACTATCTACTCTCTGAAATGAATTCCAAGTTTCTGAAGAGGGTTTTGAAATACCGCTTACTATGGACAGTCTCTCTTCTGCCTTCCATACTAGACTCACCCTTGGTATTACCATCCTGCACTGCTCTGGATTCCCAACACTGAAGGTAAAAAGTTTATGGTGGGCAAATAAACTGGGTTATAGTCCTACAACAAAATGCAACCTAACCAACACTGGTTAAAATACTCAACAGATCTGGTACTTCCATACTAACAGGCCAGTAGGATAACATACTTTCAAAACAACTGAGAGAAGAATAGTATAGCTGATCTCAAGTAGGCACAAAGAGTTAATGTAGAATCCTATAGGCTTCAGTAAGGAATCTGGCCTTTTTTGTTTCTAAGAGCAGTAAAAGGATTTTAAACAGGGTGGTAATCTCATTTCCCTTTTAAAAAAAATTATTCCAGGTGTTGTAAGAATGAGTTAAATAAAGGAGGAGATACAGGGAGACTGGTTAGAAAGCTATTTAAATACTTCAGGTGAGAGCTGGTGGTAGCTGTGACTTCAATGAATGGCTGTGGCAACTGGAGAAAAGTGGATGACTGAGTGTTTTTGTAGGGGGGGGAGACTGATAGGGCTTCGTGACAGACTGGGTGTTGGGGCAGGGGTGAGGGTAATAAGTGAGTTTCTAGCCTGTTACTAATGACTGCACAGGACCCTAGAAGAAAATCAGTTTTGGAGGGAATAGGAGGTGTGGAAAATTTAGTTATGAACTTACTGAGTGTGAATACTTTAGAAAAGGTTTAATAGTATGTTTGCAGTGTGGACAGTGGGTTAAAAAGGTAAGCTCTGGATATTTCCTGGGACCAGCACTGCCACTTCCTAGCAGTGAAGCAGGTTACATTGCTTCTGTGACTGAGAACCGCTGCACTGGTCCCTAGTGTGGTCTCTGAACCAGCAGCAGTATTAGCTGGGTACTTGCTAGAAATGTCCATTTTCAGGCCCTATCCCAGACCTACTCAGATACTCTGGGGGTGGGGCCCAGCAATCTGGATTTTAATAAGCCCTCTAGCAGATTGATACTTACTAAAGAAATACCTCAAAAAGAAATGGTCAGATTTCTAAGATTCCCAGGGAGCCTGTCTTGGTAGCTTAGGAAAGACAATGACCTATCTAGAGAGAAGTTTGAAGACAGGCACTTAGGACATTCCAGTTTACTGGCTCTATTTTCTCTGTCCGGTAGAATGTGAAGGTGTTGCCTAGAAGAAATGGGCTGCAAGTCAGGAGGATGACCGAGAAGTTCATGGGCAGTAAACAGACACAGGCTCCTTTACCTGTTCCTTCAAAGCAGGGACACTGTTTGGGTCTTATTTTCCCAGAATTTATCAAAATGGGTGACAGATAGAAAACTTTTCAACAAATGTTAAATGCTGGCTTAAATACTCTGCACTTTGCAACTGTATTACTAACTTAGTTATAATTAACGGTGTATGAGCCTGGCCTGTGTGGCTCAGTTGGAGCATCATCCCACGCACTGAAAGTCTGCAGGTTGATTCCTAGTCAGGACACATGCCCGGGTTTCCAATTCTGTCTCTGCTCAGGGTGCATACAGGAGGCAACTGGTCGATGTTTCCCTCTTTCCCTCTTTAAAAATCAATAAAAACATATTTTTTAAAAAGTGTTTGAGGGCCTGGCCGGGCGTGGCTCAGCGGTTGAGGGTTCGACCTAGGATCCAGGCGATTGGGGTTCGATTCCCAGTGAGGGCACATGCCCAGGTTGCCGGCTTGATCCCCAGTCAGCGGCATGCAGGAGGCAGCCGATCAATGACTCTCATCATTGATGTTTTTATCTCTCTCTCCCCTTCTCCTTTCCTCTCTCTGAAATCAATAAAGATTTTTTTTTTAAAGTGTCTGAGGAATAATTTCTCAGTTTTCTGGTGTACGATCACACTAAAACACATCCATAAACTTAAAATAATTAACTGAAATTCAGTAGCTTTGTTTTCCTATAAAAAGTTAAATGTATTCTAAAAATAAAAAATAAAACTCAAATTATTACTCAAACAATGTTACTAAGTTTCCAGTATCTTTTAAAAACAAACATTCTGAAGTGTAGTCTGTCAAATTCTCCCACATGGGTTTGTAAATACAGGGTATTTCTACTTATGTAACATTCTATAGGGATTTGAAGGCTTTCCTCTGCTGGTTCTTAAAACAGACATTTCTTGTCTCCTACTCTACCTGGAAAGTATTAGAATTTATTTTGTAATCTTTAATCCTACATGGACACTAGGCACAGAACACCTTACCAAAGAACTTGATAGACGGCTAGTGTATTCTTCCTGTGCATAGTATTTACTCTCAAACCGAATCACACCCATGCTGCACACGCTAAATCTCTCCTGAGAGGTACCAACTACTTGGTTCTTGATATCAAAAACAAACCTCAACACAGGTGAGCTCTGCCAGGCTGACATCACTTTCATAAACACACAACGCAGGAATCAATATACCCTATCACTTCTGGACCTTATGTGACACCAGCCAAATTGCCTAGCAACTCATTTCTCATCAGTTTTGTTGATGTGAGTGGGAGAAAAGCCAGGCAACCAACTGTTCACTTGGTACAGTAAGGGATTTGCTTCACTGGGAAGCAAAAGCACTAACTCTTGCTCACTATCTTTTTCTCTAAAGTTATAAGATTAAAAAATAAACTCTAACATACTTACTTTTTAACATTCTTGACTTTGCTATGGAAATCTTTTGCTTCACTTAAACTTAGCAAAAAGGGCTAAGATCTCTCTACAAACGATAGACCTTTTTGAAGAACTATTAAAACATTGGTTTCACAACATAACAGCTTTCTGAATGGTAGTAGGTATTAAGTGTACGTAGTATCATTCAAATCAGAGCTAAATGATAAGCCATGTATAATTTCTTCTATTTTTACAAATGTCTTTCTCCCATGAACAGGTAATAGCAGACCCCTCCCCAAAAGAAGACACAAAGAACAGATTTTATGCATCAAGCAGTAAGTCCTTTTGTATATGCTTTCTCATTTAAACTTTCCATGTTAATGCAATAATAGCAAGAATGATCTTACTGTCACTGTAAGAGGGAACTAGGGTAAGCTAGAGGCCAAGTGCTGCACTGCTTGTTAACTGTATTCAATGGCCCCGTTAATGTGTTATGAGCACCAGACGTGTGGCCTGGCACACAGCAAGTGATCAAAAAGGGTTCAATCCATAATGCTGGAAGTGAATGTAAAGATATCCATCTTAAACTCACTTCCCAAGAGATACCTGATATACTTTTCTGCGAAACAAACAAAAATAAACCTCACCTACACTCTTGGTAAACCAGTATTCAACTTTATTAACCTTCCCTTTATTTAATACAACTGTTTCCACAGTGGACCTTAGATTTCAACTATCACTGTTCTTTACATTTGTCTATCTTTAAAGCAACCTCCTCCTTAGGATTTTTTTTTTTTAAATACTTCTCTGATTAACCATGTACTGCATTTTAAAAAAGTGACTTGTTCATGGGTTTTTAAAATATCTGGTTAACAAGCAATGGAAAGAGAATGTTTTTATAAACAAGTACAGATTATTTTCTCTTCCTTCACTGTGATCAAGGTATTTTTCCCCTGTACAGTGGGAGTAAATTCAGTTGCAACGTGTTATATAAAGTGCCCTTGAGTTCCAGTAGCAGCCTAGAGACTCAACTAACAGCCCTTTCCCTTCACCCAGAACCTGCAGACTCTTAGCCTAGGCGCTACTGTTTCTTTACACTACTCAAGGCTGTTATTTCTACCCTGACTAGCCCTTCACAGGGCTCCCAGGTCGCTCCCCACTCCATGAACACCCTGCAAATGTTTCTGTGTTAAAAGCAAACATAAACAGATCGAATCTCTAGTTAAAACGTCTCATTGTCTTAGAGTCTGTAAAAAAAAATTCACAATTTATTGCCACGTCAAGCAGAGAATCACAGTCTGGACCTAACCTATCCACCCAACCTCATCTCCCTGCTGCAGGCGCCCTTTCTATTCTTTTACCCACCATTCCAACTCCTTGTCACCCTGCAGTCAGTGAATGTTCTCCCTCTCCTGGCAAACTCTGAGATAGGAGAGCCAACCGCACTGCCACCTCTCTGGTAGGCTTTCCCCAAGCTTCTTAGTGAACATTTATCTCACTGCACTGGGTACTTGGCCATCCCACTGTGATCAAGTGCTCAGGTTTAGTCAACATCACCTGGCGTGTTGCTTTAGTTTCTTGGGGTTTTAAATAAAAATTTTATTGCCATGTGGAAAACTACTCTGGAGTCCCAGAAATGTAATATTTGGTTAAAACCTAACTTTTCTGGAGAGTAAAGCTTTGAAAATTTAAAACTATCTGTTCTCCAAGAATATCAAAGCTGTGTCAGAAATCAAACGTTCAGTGTTACAGAAACTCAGGTTTGACATTTTAGAGGTTTAGAAAACGTCCCTCAGCAGGTGGAAACCACAAAGAGGCTTTTCTTACTGGTCCACACAAGCTTCCTCAACACCCAGCTGTAGTCTGGGCACACCGTCTGTTTCCTCAGGGGCTGTGACTTAGGTTAATACTTCTTGGGAAAACAAGTATGGCAGACAAGGAAGGAAAGAAACACAGGCAGAGGAAAACTAAAAATGGGGAAAGAGATGGTAGAATAGTCTTACCACCATATAGTTGCCTACCAACATTCTTTTAAGATTAAATATTGAAGATTCTTAGGTATATTCTATAGCCCAGTAACTACTGGCAGATATTTATTTTTTTTAAATGAGTATCAGAGCCCTGGCCAGGTGCCTCAGTTGGTTGGAGCGTCACCTGGTACACCAAAAGGCTGTGGGTTCGATTCCCAGTCAGGGCAAATACCTAGGTTGTGGGCTCAATCCCTGGTTGGGGCACGAATGGGAGGCAACCAATCCATGTTTCTCTTCCAAATCAATAAACATATCCTCAAAAAAAAAAAAAAAAAAATTAAAATGAGCACCAGGCCTTCAAACTACTATTTAAAAGCTGATGATTATAACAGTTTCTAAAGAAAAATGACTTAAACATCATCACTTGTAGCTCATCCTTTATAATACACTCAACCAAAGGTTGCCAGAAAGGTGGGGAAGAACATCTGGAATCCTTAGAGGAAACTAGCCCAAGATCCAGGCCCATAACCTGTTATCTGAAACACCCGCGGTGAGGTGCAGAATGCAGGAATTTCAGATTTTAAAAAAGACATTAACTATGACACTCCCAGTAGCATCCTGTATTCAAAACAGTATTCCTGAAAAAAAAACATACATTCACATTTAAGGATAAGTAAAGAATAAGCTGGTTTTGCTGCCAACTGAGTATCAGGTTTTGTTACCAAAATGATTAAGAAAAAGCTTTGGGTAGTTTTTACAGCTTTCAAGATTTCAGAATTATGACATGTTCCTTCCTTCCTTTCCATTAGAGACATTATGTGGGATACACTCAGGGCTAGTTAAGTGGCAAAACTGAGTTCAAAGCCCAAGCTCCATAGTTTCTGAACATTATTTTAAATAGTACATACAGTACATGGCATGGTCAAAGTATTAGAAGTCTCAAATCTGATGGCCATTTTTCAAAACTGTAAAAATGTTTAATAATTTAAAAAATACAATCACGTAGAAAGCATTTTAAGATATGAAAGTAATGCCAAATATCAATTACCACCCCAAACATAGCAGGGCAGAAGTGCTGGTTAGCAGGTAACTAATTAGTTTACTCTAATTAGAAGAAATAATTCATTTCAAATATGTGCCCCATTAGGCTATCTTAAAGATACTGAGTTTGAGTATTTTATTTAGCCAAAAGACAATTATAAAAATTGAAAATGTAAAGCTTAAACCTGATTCAACTCTACTTGTAAGGATTAATAAAAACTTACAAATGGTGTACAGATGTTTTCCCATCAGAAGTACAGATGAGAGGAAGGAGATTTTAGATTAATTCTATATTCCTTGACCAAGTAAGACCACCTTGCACTGAGTATTTGTACAGCATTAAGAAAAATCCAGTCATCAGTATAGGATTCTGTCAGCTTTTATGAAAGATAAAAATCAATTACACGATCCAATGCTGCATTACTAGAGAATGCTTTTGAGGACACTGTCCCCGTTATAGCAGTTATTGTCAACTCGACAAAACCACACTGGAGAGATTCCTTTCAGGATTCAGTGCCAGAAAAGTTTGTCATCCTGCAGAACTGCTGTTCCCCTCCTTTGAAAGAAGCTGCTTAGACTATATGACATTTTCCAAAAGGTAAAAGAGAGACATGAAAGGACCAGTAGCTATCAGGAGTTTGAGGACAGGGAGGGAGAGAGGGAGGGAGGAAGGGATGAATAAGTGGAGCTCAGGATTTTTAGTGCAGTGAACTAGTCTTTATGATACTGTAATAGTAGATGTATGTTAGGCATTTGTCAAAACCCACCGACCTCTATTACACAGTGACCAGTAATATAAACTGTGGACAATATATTAATAACAACTCATCAATATTGGTTCTTTTAATGAAGATAATTTTTATCTTTCACAACTGGGTCCAAGGGAGGAGAGACATACAGGAACTGTACATTATCTGCCCAATTTTTCTGTAAATCTTCTTCTAAAAAAAAAAAAAAAAGATCTAGTCAGTTAAAGGGGGGGAGCTGCTTAGCGCAGGCACCTCATTGTACTGCACTCACAGACAAACTGAATGAAGCAGGACGATCCACCAGCAAAATTATGACTTGTTTTTTTGAGGTGTTCTGGAACCCAACCCACAATATCTCCAAGGTGTGCCTGTATCTTAGAGCCAATTAAAAGCTTAATTAGGGCAACCATATTAACACACCCTTGACTAGCACAGTGCACTTAAACTTTATTTGCATTTTACTAATTTGTTTTGAGTCATTTCACAATCTTCATTCAAAATGAGGTATGTATGCAACATAAATAAAATGTACACATACATGCCAAGTAGTTATTTACAATGGGTGCACCTTGCTAGTTTGACTACTAGTAATATAATCTGGAGTGAGAAAAACATGGTCCATTAGCCTGAGCATCAAAAGACCAAAAATGGATTCAAATCTGATTTGTGCAGATTAAAAGTAACAACATATGAATACACTTTGAAAAAAAATTAGGCATAAATTATTCCTGTAATTGAAATTTACATTTTTATCTACTTATTTGCCTGAAATTTGTTTTCTGGTTGTAAATCAGCAAAACAAGGACTTAATTTTTTTATATTATCAGAGCAATTGACATCTTTTTTCCTATTTTATTACCCAGAATTTAGTTTTTCCTGTTGGTCTTAATTATCCTATAAACTCCAATAAAACAGTAAAAAGGAAAGAAGTTTCTAACCTCTCCTGAGTTCTACTTCCAAGTATCCTCATACAACAAATGATTCAAAGAGAATCTCAGTAGTAAGTCAAATAACAGATACGCTATATAAGATTAAAAACACCATCTGAATAAACTCCCTGATATTTGTAGGTATATCTTCTTACAACATTTCTTTGAGGCACCCATACATCAGCTTCAACAATATGTGGCAAAAAGACATTATCTAGAGCTGTGGTTTACAAGCTGTAGGCTTAAGAATCTGGGGATGTCACAGTTCCTACAAGGAACCCAGAAATCCAAATATGCCAAGCACTGCTTGGAGAAAAAGTGAAGAATTCATGATTACTCTCCAGACATTTAGGTACAGAACCTTAAATTCATTTAAAAGCATTTATTTCATGGAAAACTTTCACTATCTCCTCAATAAATTGAAATGAAAGTATAATCAGTATTGTGGGGGTTCATAAAAATGTTGGAAGTTTTAAAAGGGAATCTTTTTTTTTAAAGACTATCTACTAGGCAGTCCTAATAATACATGAAACCTTCCTCCTAACAATACATGAAATCTTCCTACTAGCTGAATGACCTTGAGCAAGGCCTGACCCTTGGTAAACACAGACCCACTGTGTTCTCTACTGGTCAGAACTTGCCTGAAGAATTGTAGTCAATTCTGTCCACGAAAACTTCCAGGTGAAACAAGCCATGTCATGTCTGTGACTGGAAGAATCCACAAGGGAGGTATATAGCACTTAGCCTAGAAGACGACTTCAGGAAATTTTTTAAATGCCTAATATCTGAAGGGTTATCAGGCAGATTAGAGATTAGGCTCAGATTATATTACCCAAGATGACAGAAATAGGAAGTTAAAGCGAAGCAATTTGGGGCTCAATATAAAATAACTTCCTAATAATCATAGTCACCCTACACTGGAATAGGCTGCTTATAAAAGTATTCTAAGTATTCAAACAGAAAGTCAAGCTGAAGCTATAAGACCATTTTATCTAGAATTTGGTGGCAAATACACTGCACTGGAAAACTTATTTTAAATAACCTCAATAGTCTCCCAACTTTAAAGGGTATTCAAATGACGATAGTTGTTGTATTTTTATGTACCGTATTTTAAAAATGAGGAATCTGAGGGCAAAAGTTAACTTAATTTGATCATGGTCACATAGTGGGTAAGTAGAAGAGCTCATTTTCAAATCCTGAATCTACTGGCGCTCTTTCCTCTCTATTAGTGGATCTCAACCTTGGTTCACTGTATAATCACCTGTATCCCACCAACCAGGCCACATCCCAGACCAATCATCAACTCAAATCACTAATGGTGAGACCCAGGAAAGTTCCCAAGTGATGCCAACATACAGGCATGACTAACACCCACTGCTCTACACTAAGGGTCGGCAATCAAGCTCTGAAACACATCCATGTGCACTTGTTTCCATATGTTATGACCACTTTCGTGGTACAATGGTAGAGTTAAGAAACTGACCTTACGACTAGCAAAGCCAAAAATAGTTACTGTTGTTTGGCTCTTTACAGTAAAAATTTTCCAACCCCTGGCTCTATATCAATTATGTTCTAACCGTAATACTCTTATAAGACCCTTTTTTCTACCACTAAATAAAGTGGGAATTAGAGGGACTAAAAAGTTGTAAAAAAAACAACCAACAACAAAAAACCCAGATAGAATGTAGCACACATCACTGATAGAAACAAATTTTTTCAGTAAGCAATGTTCAGATACCAGCTTGATACCAACATAACAGATTTAAGAGAAACTGAAAGCATATTTGACTGGCAAAGATTAATACATCCTTACATCAATACAACCTTAGCTAGAGTTGCTTGCTAAGATAACCGCTAGTGATGTTGTATTTTCTTTTAAAGTATGCATTGTGAATCAATATTAGCACTTTCCTTTTCTTTGGATTACTCCAATTATTTGTGGGATTAATTTTAAGAATGGTGCTAGCTCTGATGAGTTTTTGACAATCAACTACCGCCCAGAAAACCTGCTTATCCTTTAACTGCATGTACATTTATGTATTTAAAAAACAACAACACAATAATGTTCCCACTGTGCTATTAAACAATCCACGCTACAGAAAAAAACAAATGTAACTACATTTTGAAAACTGCTTCAAGGTCTTCAGTATTAAAAAATTAAGCGAAAATGAAGTGCTGCTACTTTAAAGAGACAACCTCTGGAGTTTTTATAGCTAAAGGTTTATTTTGATAAGCAAGATGGAGAAGAGCAGCAGTGTTCATTATACATGCCTGCTGATTTTCAAACAAGTAAAATTTCTACTGACGAAAACTAAACCCAAATCTAAAAAGCCAGAAGAACCATTTCACAGGATTGCTATGGCATTTTGCCCTTTCCTCCCAAAGGGAAAAGGAAATAAAAACAATTCCTTCTTTTTAACAGAAAAGTACTCCATCCTCAGATGATCACCATCATGGAAATCAGACACTGAGCAGTTACAGAGCTTCAGGGCACAGCACGCATTACATCACCCGGCCCGGCCGTGCCGCACAAGTCTGGGATCTGCACGGAAAACCTCCAACCCACCGGGCCCCTGCTTCAAATAAAAATAAGTTAGACGGGCAATTATCTAGTTACACTCTTCAATAATGCCCCCTCACCCCATTTTTTAAAAAAAAGCCACACAACTAATGTGATATTAAAGTGTCTCAGAGGTTCCTCTTAACTAAGAAAAATGAGGTGAGCCCTGGCCAGTTTGGCTTACTGGTCAGTGCGTCAACCTTCGGATGGAAGGGTCTCGGGTTCAATTCCAGCCAAGGGCGAGGACCTCGGTTGCAGGCTGGATGCCTGGCCCTGTTGGAGTGCATGCCAGAGGCAGCCAATCAATGTTTCTCTCTGTCTCTCTCTTCCCCACTCCCTTTCACTCTCTCTGGAAAGCAATGAAAAAAATATCCTCTGGTGAGGATTAAAAAAGAAAAAAAAAAGTGAGGTGCTAGTGGGACAAACTTAAAATAGACCAGCTTCTGTAAAATATAATGTGAGAACAGCAACTCTAAACAAATTAGAATAATACCATTACTATTTGCAAAATTCTATAAGCATCTGTAAATGTTTAATTAACAAAAAAAATCAAAGTAAAGGATGTTAACTAGATTTCAGAAGTGTTCTGAAATGACAACATATTACAACTAAAGAGTTTATCCTTCCCAGCACTGGGTGCAAAAAAGGTGAGCTCGGAGTCCAAAGATCAGGAAAGTCAAAGAACCACACACTGAGTGGAGTCCACATGACACACAACATAGGCGAATGCCGGATTATTAACATAGCCTTTGCGAAACGCGTATCTGCATGCCTAGAGAAAAAACTAAGATACTAAAATTAAGTCCTTGAATAATTATCCCCCTTCTACTTAAGTATTCAAATTTATTATTACTTCCATGTATTACTTTTATAATATAAAAAAGTTAAAAGTATACTTCAACATTATATCCAACTAGATAGAATTACAATGAAAACTGAAATAGCTCTGTATGCACAGTATTTACCTGGTTCTTCCTTAATGAATGACATATCTTCTTCTGGGTAGGCAACAGGAGGCTGCATCACTGAGCAATCTTCTAAACTTGTTTCATTATTAGGTGGTATATTATAAATAAATCTCTTTGCAGTTTGGTTTTTCCTCCTTGTTTTGCTGCCAGTTTCTTGAATTCCCTGGGAGCCCATATTATTCCAAATAAACACTTTTGTCTGACCTTGGGCTTCATTTTCAGCCAATTCAGGTGAACCATCCTGGACCCAACTACTGTCATTCATTTGGTAGTTTTCTATTTGGCCCTCGTCGACATTACAGCCATCATTTTCAATTTTTACATTACTTGCCAAATTGGTAAGATTCCGTGTTGCCCAAAAACTGGCAATTTTTTGATCCCGTGATGAAGACAGACCATCTCTATTAACTGGCTTTCTATTGTTATAGTCCACAACCACAGACTCTGGAGCTTCGGATTTAATGCTTATATTTAAGGCATCTTTAATGAAATTTCGGCAAGTTTGAACAACTTCGCTCATCTGCAGATAGCTGGCCACGGTCATCACTTCAATGGCATTTTGGCTTGTGAGCACCAGGTTACCAGAGTACAGGAAGTCCAAGATGACTGAGAAACCTTGAACTGCAGCAATATCTAAATGGGTAGTATTGTTTTGGTTAGGGCTTTCTTTGTTTGAAAAGCAATATAAAGTCTTAAAGAAACGGCTGCCTGCAACCAGGATATTCTTATGAGCTTTAAAGATTTTTCCGCTCACCACAATGCTGACATCACAAAGAATACCTTTCTTTCTCTGCTCATTTAGTTGTCGAAGAAGTTGATAGCAATAAGAGTTCTCATTTGGCCTACTATTAAAGTCACAGTATCCTTCTTCTGAAGGTATTTCAGATTCCTGTTAAGTGAATGGAAAGCATTAATATTAAATTTTTAAAGCACCCAAAACAAGAAAAACAAGTATCATCATCAATGTAACTTTTTAAAAGCACTGATCAAAACAGTTATCCCTCAGCATTCATGGGGTTGGTTCCAGGACTCCCCCATACCAAAATCCTGGATGCTCATGTCCCCTATATAAACGGGTAGTACTTGCATGTTCTTCCATGTACTTTAAATCATCTCTACATCACTTACAATACCCACTACAATGGAAATGCTGTTTAACTAGTTGTTATACTGAGTTGTTCAGGGAATAATAAAAATGTCTGTACATCTTCAGTACAGACTCAACCACAGCAGGTGTAATACCATAGTGCGTATCAGCAACAACGTAGTATTTTCTCCCAACATTTTTGACCCAAGATTGGTTGAATGGGTGGATGCAGAACCTGCAGGTGCAGAGGGCCCAATGTACACTGTTAGTAATCATCATGAAGTGCTCACAAGTACGGAGGAAAAGGGGGGAACAGCTTGTTCAAGTCACTGCTAGCATAAGAAAAATTAAACATCTGAATGAAGATCAGCAGAATTGCATTTACAGGATAACGTGTCATGTCATTCTTGAAATATAAAATAAGGACATTAAGAATTACTTAAAATTAAAATAAGACACTTTTCAGTGCATTAGCCTTTGCAAGTCACGAACTGCTTCACGTTTACAGCTGCACTTCAGGAAGGAGGTGGCAATCATTTTAGGCTTGGTCACTGTGTTCTCAATTTCCTGGGCTGGTCCCAAGTTCTGAAATTCTCTGCCATTATCAGACCAAATGTCCTAATTTTTAAAAATAACCCAGACAAAAGCCTGTACACCAAAACATTTGCCCATTCTATTTTAACACAAACTACACAAATCAAGCACAATTATTCAACTACTATTTTTTCTCATTACTATTGTATAAGAACAGTAATGTCCCTACTTTTGTAAGCCACACTAGCAACTTCTTTTGCACCACCGATTAGAGCACTGAGCTGTGTTTTGGAAGCACCTATTAAATATGCTCTTGGCGGCAATGATTGCTTTATAAGTCAAGAACATGTATACTCTCCAAGGGGAGTGTTACTTGAGGATTTGGGTGAAACAGAGCTAAAATAAATGGCCAATATTATTTGCTGAACCAAATAAGTTAAGAAAATTCTTATACTAAAGACTAAAAGTTATCATTAGTGGGCAAGAGTCCTAAAGTACTGAAGAATATGACAAGGGTGTTATGAGAGCAGACGGGGTGGATTAAATCCAGGTCAGAAGTTGGGGGGGGCGGTTTGAAGGGAAAGATTTGAGCAGAACCTTCAAGGATGCAAGAGTAGGATGGCCCAGTAGGGGATGGCTCAAAGGTTGAACACTGACCTAGGATCCAGGAGATGGCAGTTCAATTCCCGAGATTAGGGCACATGCCTGGATTGCAGGCTCCCTCCCATGATGGGGGAGGGGCGGCAGGCAGCCAATCAATGACAACTCTCTCATCACTGATGTTTCTCTCTCTCTCTCTCCCTTCCTCTCTCTGAAATCAATAAAGATATACAAAAAAAAAAGTAGCCTGGAAGGATGTGCATTCTAAACAAGAGACTGTGAGAAAAAGAACCAAGATGGCCTACAATATCCTTACAATTCCAGATTCATGACAGAACTTCAAGGTGATCCAAAATACCCAAGATATGCAAATGTGCACTTACAAACATTCTGAGGTGTCTATAGCTTTCATCAGATTATCAAGAGATAAGAATCCCTGCCCGGCCAGCATGGCTCAGCCGTTGAGCATCCACCTATGATCCAGGAGATCACAGTTCCATTCCCGGTCAGGGCACAGGCCCGGGTTGCGGGCTTGATCCCCAGTCGGGGGCGTGCAGGAGGCAGCCCAACCAATGACTCATCGCTGATGTTTCCATCTCTCTTTCCTCTCCCTTCCTCTCTCTGAAACCAGTAAAGATACATTTTTAAAAAGATAAAAATCCCTGACAAGACTAAGAATCACTTCTGTAGGCAGAGGACAGAGCTTTAGCACAGTGGGCGGTCTGATTCGATTAGCAGAAGAGATGACTGGCAGCTAAGTAGGGACTAGTACTGGAGATACTCTGACCAGGGGAAGCTACTGTTAAAAAGTGCAACATACTTGCAATAAACAAGGACCTTAACTAGGGAAGACGGATAATGTTAATAGGGGGAGAGGTGGTGAGGCAGAGTCTTGGAAAAATATCTGGGAGGTAAAATCAGAACTTGAGCAATTAACTAGATTGTGGGGATTAAGGAGAAAAGAATCACAGGCTCTTCAGCATTATAGCTTGGGGAGCTAGATAATGCCACCAATTTGTAGGGAAATCTACACCACCCTTCTGAGGGGGAGAGTGGTAGAGATAACTTCAGTTGCAAATGGTGAGCTCATCTGTAGTCAATCCATAAGTAAGAAAACGCTATTTAGCTAAAAATCAACAAGTAATTAGTATTTACTTCCGTACCCAGAATTATAGTCCTCTTTCAATAAACTACAGAATCAAACACAATGAATGTTAGAACCTATATAATATTCCACAAAGTGGTTATTTAATGGGCCATAGGCTCATCTTTAATATTTCTACTTCTTAGTGAAAGGTTTTTCAGATTTTCTTCCTAAATCGTTAAAAAGAACCAACCTTGAGCCATATTTTTGCCAAAATCAAAGAAGGGTGGTAGACTTGTTTCACCTTTGCTTTAGCTGCTGACCTCAACATATTCCACTTAGTAATTTCAATCAGACCACTGATCTGAATTCAGTATTACTTTCTGGAAAGGCTAAATAAATTTATAACACCAATCTCTGAGTGTATATTTCAGGGTTAGCAAACTGGAAACGGTTGACTGAATGTGTGTGTGATTCAGGCTATGAAATTTCACAAGTTGGTATAAAGTGAACTGAACCAACAGACAGAGGTATAATCACTGTTAAAGAAATTTTAAAGTCCTCTAGGCCAAATGGTCAAATCCTGTATGAACTAATTGTTGAATTTGATTTAATGAAAATAGTCGATTGTTACTCAAACTACAAACTATATGCTGTCCCTTACATCCTATATTCACAAATCCTTATGAAGAATACAGCAATATTGCCTGGCCGGTGTAGCTCAGTGGTTGAGCATCAACCCAGGAACCAAGAGGTTTCATTTCAATTCCCTGTCAGAACACACGTCCAGGTTGCCGGTTGCCGGCTCCATCCCAGGGAGGGGGGCGTGTGGGAAACAGCCAGCAGATGTTTCTCTCCACCCCTCTTCCCTTCCTCTCTCTAAAAATCAATAAAAACGTATTGCAAAAAGAAAAATACAAGGATCACTTTGAAACAGGAGGCTCAGAACAGATTCTGAAAGCTTATTTACAGATTCTTCCATGAGAAGTCCTTAACAACAAACATCTAATTAACAAGAATATCAGACGTTTAAAGAAGATGCTATAATGTTTTGGTCACCACCACGGACAAATGAAAAAACTTTTCTTAGTTACACAAAAAATAAGAAAAGTAACTTGGCAAACAAGATTTAGCCAAACTCCTTTCAAAAAACAGGATTCCTTAAAACTAAAAAAAGGGTGTGTGTGTGTAATAAAGGGAGTGAATTACCCCAGCCTCCAACTGAATTCTTGCCTGAAACTCCAGAACTCTCATTTCAGTATTTTTAAGAGAAAGTTGGTGCAAGGTATTTTTATTAAGCTGAGAAAAATCACACATATGATGAGAAAGTCTCAGAATGTTCAGAGAACTAGATGGCTAAAGTCTCTGAAGGTATGAAAAGGGAGCCAGCTTGCTCTCTTAGAATCAGTGTGATTCATGAGATAAAGTGGTTTCCAAACTGATAAAATTGGTAACACTGAGACAAGAGAGACACCAGGCCACAAAAAGCATCCTGTTACACTTATCTGTAAAGAAAATAATTACGGTAAAAAAGTTATTTACCGATTATGTGCTGCCATATATTCTTTGCATACATGAGAAAGTTTTGCCTGCCAAGAAAGAGGATTAGGGCTCAGGTCCTCCTAACCTTAAACCCAAAAATGCTCTTACAGGCTATGTTATACTGCCTCCTACAGGTGACCAAAGACTGCAGGACAATGATGAACTCTCGGGGGGAAAAAATAACTCTGCCCACAGGAATGTCAGTTCTTGAACCTATCACTCATATTAACAGGAGAAATGTAGGCAGTACCTGCAAGCACACACAATAGCAAAGTAACACCCCAAACTAAGGTTAGATAGAATTAAAAGAGAGAAATGGTTAGGATCAATTCAGAGTGGGAACATTCAAAATCCAATCAAGGGAACCAACAACATACGACCTCAGACAAACTAAACTTGTACCCCCTCAGTCTGATATAATAGTGTCCCAAGAGAAAGAAGATGGGCTACAGATTAGATCTATAAAAAGGGAGCTTCAAGGGGGGAAGGGGTTGGGACAGCAGGGATAATTCAGAGATCAAGTTTAATAATGGTTTTACCTAGGAATGAATTCCCTGATCCAGATACATGTCTGGGGGGGGGAGGACACATGCACCATACCAAGTCTGTCGTAAGGTGATCCAACTAATTCCCCTCCCTCTGATTTCAGGTTTACTAAGCAGCTAATTATAATCTGCACTCCCATTCAGCTTTGCCTACAGGGAGAGACTATGCTGATAAGAGGAGTAACTGGTGGACTGTTTATTAGGAAAATTCATTCTAGTGGTCTTTAATTTTGCTGAATAACCAACCTACCATTATTTAGAAAAGTCTACTTTCATTTTCACAAGTCACCCACCCCCATCATTTTACTAGTTAACTTCAGAATTACATTACTTAAACCTTTAAAGCCTCAGACTCCTGTAAAATGAGAGCAAAATGATTCTTTTGCAGAGTTAAGGTAAATGGGTATTTGGCATACTGAAGACAAGGAAATGTTAGTTGTATTTCACTCCATTGCCCAAGTTCACAAAGCTAGTAATTGCTGAAAGCTGAGATCTCAACCCAGGTTTACTCTAAAATCCATTCTTTTCCCATTACAACATTCCTTACCGTCTCTAGTCTCAGTTGTCACCAAGGGCTCTAAGACTCAGGACAATTTACTTAACCTTTCTGGGCCTTATATTTTTAAATAACTCTCTTTTTGGGCTTAGGCAGCTAAAATTTGTGCAAAAACTATTGCCAATGTCCACTGGGAAAAATAAACCTATGCTTTCAAGTTCAAGCCTGAACTTCTGAGAAGATTCTGGGCTATGGGGTTATTAGATACTGCCTAATTAACTCCAGTGTAAGAGTTCTGAGCAGCAAGACCACTCCAATAAACAGAGGGGCTAATATGTGCAAGTGGACTTTCTAAACCAGTAACTGGCTACCAGTACAAAAGAATGAATTCCACCCACCACCACAGGTTATCTAAAAAGTCTTAGAGAACTAATTAACGTCGAAGGGCTTGAAAGGACTATCTGAATGATAAAGATGACTCTCTAGATTGGAAATATTAAAACAAAAACAAAGAGCGTGCAGCTTGCTTTGTAACTAAGGACTTGATTTCATGGAGTTTGGTAAATATGTACTCTACCTGTCCAAATCAACTTTTGAAAAAGGTGGATTACATAAAATCTCAACACAGAAATCTGGGTAAAAAGAAACAGTTTTGTAAAAACTACAATAATTTACCCGAAGCAAAGTTCTAGTTCAACGGAGATGAATTTAGTGAAATTATTCACAAGAGAACGTAGTGTTAAGCAAACAGCTTCTACTATATTTACATACTTCTCTCACATTTCAAATTATTCTGACCTGATATAAAGAATTTTCTCAGCTGGACGTTTTCCTAAAAGAAATAGCGTCAAAGGTTAAGGAAATTGTTTAATTCATTCTTCAAAGGGCTGCCAGATTTGCCTTCCACCAGGCATGCTATAAGATACTATGAACCTAAGGAGCTTTTCAAAAATCACAGGCAATAAAACTTTTGACCGCAAAGTCAACCTTTCAGGGTTAAAACCATCAACCCTGCTTTACTAAGTTTTCTTTCAGATTCAATCTGATGGGCAAAGAAATCTGAGCCATGAAAAATTAAACAAATCCAGCGCCGCGATTAGTAAATTGTCATTTCCTCGCCCTCCCCCCAACACACAGGCAACTTCTGAAAACTTGTTCCCAGGCTTTCTAACCTCCCACGCATGTTTCCCGCACCTCTCCCGACCGAAACGATGCTTCCCCCAAGGAAAGCGGCGTTTTGCGATAACCGCTTCCACAGGATCTGAAAAGGCTGGACAGGATACACTGTACCTGGGCGTTGGCTTCGTGGAGTTTGTGCTCGGTAGAGACGTGGTGCCTCAGGAGGAGGGTTTTCTTGTAGTTGCGGGTCCCTCGCGACAGCTCGTCGTGCCCCACCGGCGGAAGGTCGCCGCCGCCGCCGTCCTCGGGGGTCTTCTGGCACCATCCGCAGGACATGAGGCCGGTGTCCTTGGAGTACCGCAGCCAGGGGAAATCTTTGAGCCAGGCCGCCTGGAAGGAGCACTGGAGCTTCTGCATCAGGGACTTGGGCCGCGCGAGCGGGAAGTGCTGGACAGTCTCGCTGTCGCCGGCCCCCGCGCCGCCGCCCTCCGCCTCGTCCCCGCCGTCGCCGCCCGACCGCCGGCCGCTGCCGCCGCCTTCCGCCCCGCTGCCGTCGCCCAGGCTCGCCCCCTCCTCGTCGTCCTCCGTGCTGTCGCTCAGGGACGCGCCGTCCGGCACCAAGTCCTTCCCCTCCAACGCGTCCAGCTCCAGCTCCGCCGCCGCCGGCCCTCGCCCATTGAAATGCCTCAGGGGCCACGCCGGGGGGTCGGGCCGGCCGCGGCTGCTGCCATTGTTGCCGAGACCCCCCCCGCCGCCGCCGCCACGGAAGGCCAGAGTCCGACGGTTCCTCTCCGGGAGCAGGGGGCCCCCCGCGCCGCCGCCGCCCAGCGAGCTGGGGCCGCCCGCGTCCGGGGGCGGCGGCGGCTCCTGCGCCTCCTCGGCGGCCGCGCCGGCGGAGGCCTCCGGGTCCTGGGGCTCCGGGCCCTCCAATTCCGCTTCCTCGTCCGCCCCCCGCCCGTTGAGCTGCTGCGGCGCGGGTGGCGGGGGCTGTCGCGGCGGGGGCTGCTGGGGCCAACCCGAGGCCTCCCCGCCGGCGTTATTGTTCGCGGAGCCGCCGCCGGCGAGCAGCCCGCCTCCTCGGAACGCCAGCGTCCTGCGGTTCATCTCGCTGAACGACATGGCGCGCGCCGCCGCCGCCGCTGCCCGGCTCGGCCTGCCTCGGGCCGCGTCCCGCGCGCTCCCCGCGCTCCGGTCTCGCGGGGCCCGGCCTCGCCCTCCCGCCCGGCCGCGCTCGCTGCCCGGGCTGCCTCACGCGTCCGCCGCCGCCGGGCCGCCGCCTCCGCCCGCCTCCGCGTCCTGCGCCCCCGCCCCGCCGCGCTCCGGGCCGCGTCCCGCGCGGAGAAGGGGCGGCGGGGAGGCGAGGAGCGGCGGGAGCGTGCGGCCTTGGAAGTTGGGCGGAGTGCGGGCGCCCCTCGCTGCCCCTCCGGACGCCGCGCCGATCTGCGAGCCGAGAGCCTGCCCGGCGCGCCGCCCGCCGAGCCCGCCGCCGCCGGTCCGAGGCGCTGGGGGCGCGAGGCTCGTTAGAGCGCCGGGCTCCGCCACATAACGCCCGACAATGAAGCCGGCGGAGCGTTTCCGTCCGACCAGGCCCCGGCGGAGGTCGAATGGCAAATGAACAACGGACCGTGCGCCCACAATGCACCGGGGTAGCAGCCACCGCTGGAGGGGGAAAGGGTGGGGGCCGGGCGGGGAGGGGGCTGGGCTTGGGGCCGGGCCTCTGGGGTGGGGGCGCCGGGACCCGGGCGGGCGGGGGCGGGGGCGGCGGCGAAGGCCCGCGGGGGGGCGGGGGCGGGGGCCGCGGGGCCGGCGACGGGCCGGGGTCTCGGGAGGGGCGGGCGCGTGCGGCCGGGGCCTGGCTCCGCGGGGACAGACAGCTGGCGAGTGTCAGGGGCTGGCCGCCTCCCCGCCGCCCGCACGCACCTACCCGCGCCCGGGACGCTCATTTTCCTTCCCTCGCCGCGCGTGTACCTGGGACTTTGGAAATGACTGTGGGAGCGGTGGGAGCGGCGCTCCGGCCGTGTCATTTGCCGGGGGCTGGCGGCGGCGCCCGAGGAAGTGAACTTATTTTATTTTGCTCCTCGACAAAGGCTGGCCCGGGCGTCGCCTTTCGCGCGGGGAGGCTCCAACCACGGACACCTCCGGCGGCGACGCCTCGTGTGTGTCAGGCAGCACCTCGGCCCCAGGCGACAATCGTTTCACTCGAAACGCACCGCCCCGAGTGTCTTATTGCTGTGATGAAATGGAAATTTAAATAAAAGGTCGAACACGTGCGTTCACTGGGAAGTATTGACATGGGTGTTACATCACCAGCAGCCAATCAGATAACCGCAGTGGTGTTTATACTTCTACAACCACCTTGTGAGTATTACACTGTCATAACGTTATAAATATTAGGCAGGGTTTTCCCCAGGAGCGGGGAGGAGTCTGCTCACACGGACGTCATGTGGGGCTCTGATCACTGTTCAGACACAGGAATCCATTTCTAGGACTTTTTTAACTGTTTACATTGCATATGGAATTTAGAATGATTAGAATAGATGGAGCTGGAAATGAAATTCATAATCCTCATCGAGTTTTTCAGAAAAAGGCTTTCCAGTTTAGAGCCCTCACTAATTTAAAAAATTTTAATGTGCTAAACTTAGCAAATTCTGAAGTGTTTAGATTCATTTTACTAATTTTAAAATGTGAAATCTCAAATTACTTTTATTCAAACCTCTTTCAGGTAAAAATGATGTTATCAAACTATGAAGGGGCTTTTTACTCTTTTAAGAAATATATTAAAAGTTTAATTATAAACTAATATAAAACATATTTAAGATAATTATTGGGTGGAAAAGGATATTTATTTACATTTTTACATTAATATATGTATATTAGGATGTGCAAAGAAAAAATGAGACATACATATGGACTCTGCAGTTATAGTTTACCTAGTGTTAGAGGTTTTAATTTTCTGTATTATATATTAATGGAAAGTTGCATGTGTTCTATAAAGAGCATGTGCTACAATATTTAGACCTTCTAGTTTTATGATTCTGTTAAGATTCTATTTTTAAAATAACAGTGTTTAAAGCTTTGAATATATAATGTAGAATATGTAATATGGTATGTTTTTCAAGATTAACTTTAGAAAACAGATTTCATGGACATGGTATTATAAAATTTATCTTAATATTTTTACTTTTTAAATATATTTTTATTGATTTCAGAGAGAGAGAGGGAGAGAGAGAGAAACATCAATGATGAGAGAGTCAGCATTGATTGGCTGCCTCCTGCAAGCCCCCCACTGGGGATTAAGCCCACAACCCAGACATGTGCCCCCTGACCTGGAATCAAACCAGGATCTCCTGGATCCTAGGTTGATGCTTAACCACTGAGCATGCGCCGCCAGGCAGGCTGTCTTAATATTTTTAAACAGACTACACCCACGCAGGCACAGCCAGATTCTACTGTTGATTGTATAGATTTACTCAAAGCAACTTCTACTTAATTCACTGCAATTTTAGTATCTATGTAATACACAAAATGTAATTTTAATGTAGAGACTGATACTACTAACCTGCCAAAGAAATATTTTGGTTTTGGGTAATTTTTCCAGTAATGATCATATTGTCACCTGGCCACCAGTGATCATCACCTTGAAATTCCAATATAGGTCCTCAGATAGTACAGTTTGTGGGGTTTTTAAAATTTTTATCCTCCTTTGTGTTAGTAGTTGGGAAGTTTAGGGCAGTAGAATCTCTGATGTTGACCTATTTTGTACCTTGGAGAAATGAGAGGATTCTGCCTGCTGGGATGCATTTAATATGTGCTTCCATGGAATATATGGAAGAATGTAATAATAATGCTGTGCTTTGTCCTTAACGCATTTTTTAAATTCCAGGCACTTTGCAAATAAATGCATTGTTTATTATATTTTAACCAGCACTGCCTCCCCCATAAAAAGAGGCGAGAGTTACTAAAGTTAATTGCTTATCTAGGACTAAGGTAATGGGAAGTGAAAATGGACTTGAGAATTTTGATTTCAACTTCAAAGGTTGTTTTCATTCCAAGACTGTTAAATTCATATCTTTACTTCTTTTCATCTTATATGTCTAATACGTAATAGGCACTAACTAAGTTTAATGCCAGCAACATTATTTTTGTTTCCTGGTGGTCCCAGAATCATCAATGTTGGGGTCCAGCAAGGCCAGCATGGTTCAGTGGTTGAGCGTTGACCTGTGAACCAGGAAATCATTGTTAGATGCTTGGTCAGGGCACATGCCAGGGTTGAGGGCTCGATCCCCAGTAGGGTTCGTGCTGTAGGCAGCCAATCAATGATTCTCTCTCGTCATTGATGTTTCTCTCTTTCCCTCTCCTTTCCTCTCTCTGAAATCAATAAAAAATAAATAAAAATAAAAATAAAAAATATATATATATAATATATATAAAAAGTTAGAATCATAATGGCATTGTGTCAGCAGTGAATTTTTCTCATACATCTATCTTACCTTACATTATCTTCTGCCTGGAATTATGTTTAAATGTGGACTAATTAGGAATGAACAACAATTAGATTCCAGGGGTACAAATAAATGACTTCAATTCAGGAACCACTGAACTCCTAACAGCCAAGCAGTGTGCTTGTGTGGTATATGCCCGTGTGTGTATTTATACTTCTGTCATTCTATGCGTATAATTATATATTCAGTTGTCTTCCTCTAAACCCTGAAGGAAGATGGAATCACAAACAAAGTTCACAGGGATAGTAACCAAAGATGTCTCAGAATACCCCGGATGAGAATACCAGAAGGGGATCTCCTATTCTGTAAATGGAGTTTTTAAGAATTCCCCCACCCCTTCCAGTCTTCTGCTAGTAAGTAGGGATCTGTTCTCCCCTCTAGCCACTATGCTTACTGTTGGGGTTCCACCATATTCAAGGGGATTCCCCCTTATGCTTACCAGGGGAACCCCTCAAGAATGGGGCATCCCCAAGCAATTTATCCCCTAATTTCACTTTTGGCTGAGCAAAACTGCTGCAGGCCACCTTGATACTGTCCCACCCTCGCTCAGTAATGAGGCTGAGCTCCCACATCTGGCTCAGCTGACCTTGGTGGTCAAACTTGACTGTTCTTGACTGCCTTGGAAGAGGCTCTTTGCCTCTTTAGGGTCTCAGGATGATGGCCCATGATTCTGCCTGTGGGTGGACATGTGTCATCCTCCACAGTGAAGTACCTGAGAAAAGAGACTGTGTATTATGCACTCTTATAGTCCTGCACCCCAGCCCCAGCCTGGCTCACGGTAGGTAGTAAATGCTTGTTGACTATCTTCTCTTACCACCTATTTGGTAGGCAAGTTTTTTTTCCTTAGTTAATTAAAATATCTTTTAAAGGTATCAAGCTAATGTTTTCATTGCATTTACATTAAAAGCAACTTTAAAAAGACAGAAGTCCTGCCATTTGTATCAACATGAGTGAACCTGGAAGACATTATGCTGAGTGAGATAAGCATAAGCACAGAAGGAAAAAAATACATATAATACCACTTATATGAGGACACTAGTCAGACTCAGAGAAGCAGCAAGTGGAGTGGTGGTTGCCAGGGGCTGGGGAGAGGGAAGTGAGAGGCATTAGTCAAAGGGGGCAAAGTTTCAGTTACCAAGATGAACAGTCCTAGAGGTCTGTGGCATAGCACAGTGCCTAGAGTTAACAATACTCTATTGTGCACTTAAATTTTGCTGAGACGGTAGATCTTAAGTATCTTGAGCACAAAATAATGAAGTGGCAGTAGAAAACCTTCGGATCTGATGGATGTGTTTATGGCATAGACTGGTGATGGTTTCACAGGAGTAGACTTATTTCCAAACTCCTCTAGTTGTGTACAATGAATATGTACAGCTTTTTGTATGTCAGTCATACTCAGTAAAGGGGTTTAAGTCAAAGAAAAGCAATGAATACACTTACCTGGCAGGGGAGATGCCATGATCACGAAGGTGGTTTTCCCAGGGTGAGGCTTATCAATTGCACTCTGGATGTGCTGGCTCCTTCGAGTTTCCCAAATGTGGGAAACAACTGCGTAATTTGTGGTCATGGGGCTACATTTGTGTTCTGCCCTGAAAAAAAAAAAAAAGAAAAGCAATAATAATCATAGTTGAATGTAAATAATACATTTTTAGCACCATTTTCTATGTAGCTTACAGTGTATTACAATTTACACAACGTCCCTGTGAGTTAAATCAAGATAGGTATTATCTTCATTTAACAGATGAGGAAAGCCAAGTACAAAAGGGTGAACTGACTTGGTGATACTCTAGTCTACCTACTAAAACACGTGATATACTTAATGATGTTATATCTGCATAGTTATGGGCTACACTAAATTTTACACTTTTATTATTCAAACATGCTCATGAGAGAAAAGAAAAAGAAGGACGATCACCCATTATTCCCAGTGCCCAGAACTAATCACGATTATGTAAATAGTTTTCTTTTTCAGTGCCTGCCTAAATTGTTTTTTGGTGTTCATGAATTGAATCTTAGCATATTAGTGCTTTTAGCAATTAATGTTTTAATATGATTAAATCCTTTTAGTATGTTAATGGCTATGGATATACCATAATTGGTTTAACCAGCTTTCCATTGTTGAAGTTTTCATTGTTAACAGTATTTTTGCTTTTTTTTATTATGAACAACTCTTTAGTGAATATCCTTGAAACTAAAACTTTGTATTTATTATTTCCTTAGGATGGATTCTAAAAAGGGGAATCTCTGGCAAAGGAAATGAATATTTTAATAAAATTTTACTAGTGTCCCCTGATTGCCCTCCAGAAACACTTCCAAAAGTGTGAAAGCACCCTCGGTGGCAAGGCGAGTGAGGGAGGCAACCAGTCAGTGCATCTCTCCCATATCCATGTTTCTCTCCCTCGCTCGCTCCCTCCCTTCCACTTGCTGTGAAAAAGCAATGGAAAAAAATATCCTCGAGTGAGGATTTAAAAAAAAGTGTAAAAGCTACCCGAAGAAAATACTACTAGGGACGTATTTTCATCCTGGGGAGCAAAAGACCTAGTTCTAAGGAGAACACAAAAGCCAGAAACCTTAATGGAGAAGGTTGATAGAATTGACCATATAAATTATAAAGCTTTTGTTTTTCAAAGACATAATCAACAAAGGTGTTTTTAAAGTGAACTAGAAGAAAGAAGGCTGGGATATATATGACAGACGAGGCTTTAGATCCCTAATGTACAGAGGGCTCCTATAATCAATAAGACAAACACACATCTAGTAGAAGAAAAACGTACAAAGGACATGTATTAGAAAATCACACGAAGAAATATAAGTGACTGTAAAATATGAAAATAAATATAGTTGTGAATGCAGATAGGAATAACTTTTCTGGCTGACTGGCTATATGCATAAAAATTTGAACTATATATATATATATTCCCCCAGCAATTTCATTCAGTTCTAAGAATTTGTTCTAGACAGATGTGTGAAGGTGTCTGTGCAAGGATGTTCACTGTAGCACTGTTTATCAGCCTAAAAAACTTGGAGTCCCATCAATGTGGGGTTATTTACACACATTATGGGACATGCCTATAATGAATTATTGACTGGTCATTAAAATATTTGATGTGGCATTACATAAGTCCAAGACTTTTTGTTGAGTGAAAATTAATTGGATGGAATCAATTCATCCAATTAATATTTATTGAGCACCTGCTTTGTTGAGCACTGGGCACATATACCTTGCTGCACAAAACAGCTGTGGTCCGTAGAGCGTATGCATGATGTGAATACAGGCGTGGGAGGAGTAGAATTTCAATTTCCAAAAAACTTTAATACTTTCTGTACTGTCTTATGTCGAGCATATAATCTCTATAGAATATATAATCCCAAAGCCCCAGTAAAGCAATTTTCATTTTGGAGGGAAAAAGTTAACTTTGATAATTGATGACGTGTTTTTCCCAGGACTTCTGGGAAGGGAAGGAGTGCTGTGCATTCTTTTTTCTCACTGTGACCAATTTTGCCCTGCCCCGCCCCCCCCAAATAAACACAAAAGGTTTAAAACATAAATACCAGTTGTATCTTTTCTTAGAAAATTCCAATCCCTTTAAAACATTTGTTTTCAAAAGCTTAAGTTTACATGCGTATGTTCAAGGAAGCCTCTATCTCAATAAAGCCCATGTTCTGGCTCTGCCCTCTAATCCATTCCTGCAGTGAAGCCAGTAATCTTTTCAAAATGCAAACCTGGTCCTATCACCCCACCCACACTTAAAACCCTACAAAGGTTTCAATTATTTTTTGTTGGTCTACATATCAAAACACTTTTTGCCTGCAGAGCCTAGCAAGGTCTGGCTGCCTTCCACAACTCTGGCCTCATCTCAGGCCCGGTTCCCTCCTTCCTCCAGCACTCCTCCTTCTGTCCTTCATGTTTGCTTTGATCCCTGTCTGCACTTTGCACAAGCTGTTCCCTGTCTGTAAGGCCCTTCCCTCCCTTCTGGTTAATCCTTAGATCATGTCCTCCAGGCAGCTTTCCTTGACCACCAACCCCCCCAACCCCATCCCCCAACATTCAAACATCCTGCCCAAGATTCTCCTAGCATTTTTAACTCTCCTTCACAGAACTTGTCACCATTGCAGTTTCTACACATGTGTAATTAATTATCTGATTATTGCATGCTCCCTCAATAAACTGATAGCTTCAGGAGGGCAGGGCCCATTTCTGGTTTTGCTCAATATTGTATTTCCAGCATCTAGCAACAGTGACTGACATAGCGGACCATTGGTAAGGATTTGTTGGATGAATCAGTAAATGAATGTGCGAATTTGCAAGCACTAGGTACATACAACCTTGAACTTTCAACAGAAGATGAAAACAGATGAGAACTTTACTGAATAAACTATTAGAACGTGGAATCGTCTAAGTGTTGATCAATGTTTGCATGTAATTCCCTGTAAGGCATTTCCATGGAGTGTACAGTTGTAGGAAGGTTGTTTTGAAAATTTTTAAATTAAAACCGGTGAATAAAAATAATTCCAATTAAAACTTCTAGGCCATTAAAAATATACACAAATAAACATTGCTTTATCTGTGAAGTTGTGCTTTTAATTTAAAATTTTTGAAAATTCCAAATTTAACAATAGCTAACCATTTTGTGAGTGCAGTTTCTCTGTATTCTAGTAATTGCAAATAGGAGTTAGCTCACTGTGTTTGTAGAGAGATGAAGTAAAAAAATGCCTCCTTTGTATACATGAGTTGTACAAAAATTGATTTTTTTAATAGTATGAATTTTTATATAGGCTACAAAGAATGAGAACAACGGATTTGATATTTCTTATTGAAAACTGAATTATTAAAGCCACACATACATTACTGATTTCTGTAGGAGACCCACCCTGGCTATTTAGTTTGTGGATTCTGTTGGTTCACAGACTTATTTTCCCCATAGGCCGATTACCTAGGCTCTGTTCGGTTGCCCCTGACTTGACACTCGTCCGCCTCATCCACAGATTCACAGTGCAAAGCAGTTACCTTGGGCAGGGCCGAGTGGAAGGGAGAAAAGGTGCCAAAGCCAGAAAGACCCGGTGCTGTGAAGAAACACCCCAGAGCAGGGCTTCCCGCACAGTTTCCCGCAGCAACCTCACAGGGGGCTTCAATTCTCATTTAGGTAACTTCCTTCCCCCCAGAATTTGGAGTTAATGTCGAGGTCAGAAACTAAAGCTATGGAATCAGTATAAGTCATGAGATCGGTCCTTACGAAAGAAACCCATCGTCCCAAAGGTGGGATCAGGGCGACTCTCCCATATGCTCAAGACTCAGGGTACATCGGGATTAGAATATAACCACTTTAAAGAAAACTGATACTTTCAGGCTAGCCCAGTGCTCTTCAAACTGGCGGGTATGTTCAGCGCTGGAGGAATACAAAGAATTTCCAGGGGGTGGATCAGCTCATAGGCAGTTTTTAAGAGAATTAGATGTCAGGCTTTTGACTTCCAAGTGCACTCTGCCCCAAGGCTGAACTGGTAAGAATGCGCCTCTCAAGCAGGCTCTCCTTTCCCCTCTCCCCTTCCACAATCCCCCTTCTCCCAGTTCACCAAAAAAAGGCAGCCTGCCTCCCATACTGGAAAGGGACACCAGAGGCAGAGAGGAAATGTCACTAATCATGGGAGTCGCTCTGTGGCTCTCATAGTTAGTTTCCAGCTTTTCCTTCAACAAAACTGAGGAAGGACCTAGTTGAAGGGTCAGTTGGTCATTAAAAACAATTTTCAACAATAGATCACAAGGCGTTTTTGCACGTAACTTGGAAGGAGTTTAAGGAATGTGACACGGCTAAAACAAAACCCCTTCTATTCCCGTCATCCATAATTTTTTATGACCAAATGTTCTCAACGTGTATTCAAAAGAATAAAAAGGGGAATGAAATGTATGTCAGTCCGTTTCTCACTCCAGCAAACAAATTCTTGGCACATTAATTAGTTGTAAAAAACTCAACTAATTAAGAAAGGTATCTCTAATAAATGTTTTTGTTCTGTTTAACATCAACATATTTATGCTGTGCCTAGCCAGTTTGCCTCAGTGGTTAGAGTGTCAGCCCATGGACTGAAGGGTCTCGGGTTCGATTCCCATCAAGGGCACATACGTTGGTTGCAGGCTGGATCCCTGGCCCCTGGCCGGGGCACGTGCAGGAGGCAACCAGTTGATGTGTCTCTCTCACATCAATGTTTCTCTCTCCCTCCTTTCCACTCTCTCTAAAATTATATATATATTTTTTATGTTGCTTCGACCAAATGAAGATGACATATCCATCAGCCTCCCACCTCTCAGGTGTACTGAGAGTTCCATAGTCATGATGGCAATCGTTTCACAAATGATGGTAATAGTACTTTTAAAATCCTTAACTTCCAGAAATGAAGACGAAGCTCTTCCAAACAGTCATGACCAACCAACATAAAATTTGCCTCAAACTTTTAGGTGTTACTTCTGCAACAAGAGCCATAAAGATGACTGTGCAGTAAAGCCTCTGTTCGCAAAAGGAGTGAACCAGGCAGCGTGGACAGAGAAGGAAAAATTCGCAAATACCCTTCAATAAAGGCACAACTTACACACCGTGGCTCAGCAGGGTCTCCTGCATAGTCAGAGACAGTCAGCAAGAGTGAGATAAGTTGCTTTCCTGCTGCTGAAAAGAGATGTCATGAATTTTGCCTCGATAAGTCCTTTGACTGCCCTGAGAGAGATGTCCCCAGGCCGATCACAGTCAGTGTCCATACTGTGCAAAGGTGTTATGCCTCACTGGCCAGGGGAACAATTAGGCTCATTGAACGAGTACAATTCAGGTACAACCTACTTTTTTCTTCTGTTTGGGCAACCTAACCTAACAACAGTGATATTCTGTTGTTGACTTTTTTTTTTTTTAATTTTAGAGTTATGAGATAAAGAAAGAGAAAGAGAGAGAGCGATTTGTTGTTGCACTGATTTATGGGCTCGTTGGTTGATTCTTGTGTGTGTCCTAGCCAGGGATGGCGCTCTAACCAACTGAGCTACCCGGCTAGGAGGGCCTGTTGTTGACGTTTAAATATTTCAGGGTTTTCAGGTTCACTCACAAGGTATAAATGATCATTTTGTGATTTAGAGATTTCTCCCTTCTCACATGCTCAGTTACTTTAGCTAATGTGTTTACTTCTACGAAGAAATCCACAAAGGATGGGTACCAGTCACACGTACAGTTTTACTGCAGAGGACTTAGGCTTTTTTATTGTGAGACTTGGGGAAATTACCTAATATCTCTAGACCCTGTTTTTCTCATTTGTAAAATGGAGATGCTCGTAGAATGGTAGTAACCTCATAAGTCTGTTGTGAAAATTGAGTGAGATGATCTTTGTAAAGCACACCTGGCTAGCTCAGTGCCTAGCAAATATAAACCAACCAGTTAATTTATTCAACTTCTCAAACACCGACTACATGCCAGGGGCCATACTGAGTCCTAGGGATCAAATGGTTAACAAGGATATAGGCACAGTTCTTGCTCTAGGGAAGCCAACAGTCTAATGGAGGAGATTGAGGCTCCAGTAATCACAGAAACAAATGTAAAAAGGGGAGGGAAGAAGAACAGGGTGCTTTGGAGCTTCAAGTGGAAAGATTTGGCCCCACAGGGTGATCAGAGAGGACTGCTCCGGGAAAGTGGCTGTCGGGCTGGCCTCTGAAGGATGGAGAGTGACTTGGTGAAGGGGAGAAGATGGCTTTCCAGCTGTGCACAGGCCTGCAGCAGAAAGAGGCTTCACAGGCCAGGAGGGTGGAAAGCCTGTGTGAGGCGGGGCAGCTGCGGGGAGCAGGATGGCAGGTGAGGCGAGTGGGGTCCACTACCCAGCCCTGCAGCACTTTCAGGTTGGCCCCTTGGACAAGAACAGTGGAAGCTGCGGAGGGGCTTTTGAGTGAGGCCAGGTGACAGATTTGCACTGTGAGATCCTCTTGGCTGTAGGAAGTGACTAAAAAGAGGACCAGAGGACCTGGAGGCTGTCACAAGAGGTGATGAAAGCTTGGACTAGGTGGCCACTCGCACAGGTGGAGAGAACTGGACACATCTGAGAGCTATTTGGGAGGGGAAGTTTGGATATGGGCACTAAAGAAGAAAACGAAGACGACTCAGGTGTCTGACACCATTCACTGTGACAGGTAACATCAGAAGAACAAAGTTTGGGGGTAAAATTATGAATTCATTTTTGGAAATTTGATTTTGAAGTTCTTTTGAGATATTTAAGAGGGCATGTTAAGTATGCTAGAGCTCATAGGATACATATGATAAATGAATACATATATGTGCAGACATACATGCACACATATGTCATCTGCATATATGTGGTGACTTTTTCCTGGTTTAAAGGAATGTTGCCCTAGCTGGTTTGGCTCAGCGGTTAGAGCATCAGCCTGTGGACTGAAATGTCCCGGATTCGATTCCTGCCAAGGGCAAGTACCTTGGTTGCAGGCTCGATCCCTGGCCCCCTGTTGGGGCGCATGTGGGAGGCAACCAATCGATGTCTGTCTGTCTGTCTGTCTGTCTGTCTCTCTCTCTCTCTCTCTCTCTTCCAGTCTCTCTGAAAAGCAATGGGGAAAATATCCTCGGGTGAGGGTTAAAAAAATAATAAATAAAAACCCCCACAAAGGAATGTTGTAAGAATTGAGTTGGAGATGAGGTACACAAAGTACCTAAGCAGGTATAGATAACTACGCTAGGCTAAGAGAGAGCAAGGAGTACCCAAGGGAAGTTTTCATGAAAATTCATGAGCATTTAGTGAGGGTCACTGGTCCAACGTGGTGAAGTCAGAGAACAGTTCCTGGAACTGGAGAGTAAAGGTGAGCACGGAAAGAAGTCAAAGGCGTGTTGTAGGAGGGCAGAGTGCAGGGGTTCACTGGAAAAGCAGAGACAGAAAAGCAGAGATGGAAAAGCACAGTGGGACGAAAGAAGTGAAGTTATCTTGGAATCACTAACATTTGGGGATGATATTGGATAAGTCAGGGGCCAAATGATGGAAAACAAGTGATGGGGACCCACTGGAAGATTTTAAGCAAGGAAATGACTCGATTCGACTTGCCTTTAGACAGAAAGGTTCAGACCACCCTCTAGACCAGAGAACAGGACTGAAGACTGGAGAGACGGACATAGTCATGATGCTATTGCAGTGGAACAGGTAAAGATAGAAGCCAGGTGCCCAGTAGGAAAGCAGTCTGGATTGGAGGTATTGAGAGATATTTGGGAATTATCAGCTCATAATGGGTAATTAAAATCAGAGTAAATGAAATAACCTAAGGAGAACATGTAAAGTAAGAAGAGAGAGAGAATTTTAAAGGAACCCCATGATGTGTTGTAGAATTGTGCACTTGAAACCTATATAATTTTATTAACCAATCAACCCCAATAAGTTCAATAAAAATATTTTTTTAAAAATTAAAACCCCATGAAACAGCATCATTTAATGAGCAGGTACAAAAAGAGGAGCCTGAGAAAGTTTCTCATCCAATAATCCTAGTTCTCAAAAGTCCTTTTTTATATCTAACTTAGATCTTTCATGCTGCAGTCAAAGTCCATTTCTCTGTTCACTCCCCAGCTGAGATAGAAAGCAGCTGTGCATCCATGGTCATGTATATAACCACCCTTCCCATGCTTGAATACTGTTATTAAGAAACCTGGTAGTCTTCTCTAACTTAGGCTAAATAATTTCTAGCTCCTATTTTTCCAACCCTTTAATCATCTCTGTGGCTCCCTGTTGAGTCCCTTCCACTTTCCCCACATCCCTCTTTAAGCTGTAGAGTCCGTTTCTGGATGCTGTACTTTTTGAGATTCACTCTGAGTATCATGGAAGAATTTTCTTAAATACCTTATATGACAGCTTTACATATCCCAGTGCTGGACTTGGATTTGCTCCATGTTAAATACAGGATTTCCAGTAAACCAGCTTCTTTTGTCCGTTTATGTTGAACTGGCTAAGTTTTTGTGTTTATTTTTCACATGAAATCCCTGTTGACTGTGACATTTCAGAGATAATTCTCAGTACCCTTATGTGACTGAGTGAAATAAGTTGATCTGCCACTGGACTCATGCATATCAGTTTCAGCAGGAGGTAAGAGCTTTGTACTTGCACAGGATGACACATAGATTAAGAGTATTTTTTTAAATCTCCCCTTTTTTGTTTTAACTGTAAAATCAAATTAAACTGTAAATATGAAGGAACCTCCCTTATTTCACTTATCTCACATCTGTCTCCCTTACTCCACTGTGAACTCCTTTTGATTCAAGGAAAACAGATTCAATGCCTGCCTTAAGCCTAGTGGGAAAGGAAGGAAGGCCTGGGCCAGCAATGGCACTCTAAGGAGTTGGTCGTAATTTGGTTATTGCTGAGCAGGTGATTAGAAGGATTCTGAAGCAGAATCCTGCATCATCAAAAATGCTGTGGCAAGTTGGACTTTTGGGGAATCAGAATTATGAATTGCTATAGCAAATTGTGTGCCACGGATATGGGCCATAGGAGAGGAGGCACCAGTAGCCAAACTGGCCATTAAAAACAACAGGAGTTATGCCTTCATTCCTATGCAATGCCTGGGCCTCACACTAGTAATGAACTACTCCTATAAGACAGAAAACAGCATTTTGTTCAGTTTATAGATCACAGCGAAGGCAACAGAAAACCTCAGAGGTCATGGCCCTACTTAAAAAAAAAAATCTATCTACCCACTCATTTTGCACAATTGCACACGGTCTATTTTTAGTAGCTCTTGGAAATGGTGTGAGTGCTAATCTGCATGGTTGCCACACACAGTTCTGAAATGTCATTGCAACAGTTCATGGTTCTTTCCTTGAAGCTGTTCAGAAAATAGTTTCGATTTAACTTAAAAGTCAACAAAAATAATAGAGACTTTAAAAAATTAATAGAAGGATTCAGCTGCCACTTTAAAAGTTCCCCCAAAAAATCTCTTATGGTGCTATATTGCTAATTGTTATCTTGACGGCATATTGTCCAGTGATACTGGATCACTAAAAAATTAATGACACCTTTGCTAGGCAGAGGTAGAGTTTGGTATAAAGGCTGAACTAAGGGGTAAAACGAACTGAAGAATGTGTGTGTGGAGAGGCTTGTCTGCTCCATCAAGCTATGATATTTACCTCTGTGTACATCGCACAGTAGCATTGTGCCTCACACTGCTAATCTTTCTATAGATGTCACCTGAAAAAATGACAGAGCGTAGCACTATTAGTGAGCTTATAGTAGCACAATTAGAAGCTTATAACAAGATTCTAAAATTATGCAAGCACATGACGACGACTAAAATACCGATCCCCCATCTTTTATTGATTAGCAAGGATATTGGATCAATGCTAGTGCCTAAGAGATTTCAGTGAGAGAGACTAAGAAGTCAGAGACCATAGTTGCTCAGCTAGAGCTCTTTATTTAATTTTTACCATAGATGCACTTAAAATGAGATCGTTTCATGTGAGCTTTACTCTTCATGGCTAAGGGACAATCTGAGTAAAAAAAATGCCCCTTTCTTGAACCCACATGAAACAAGAAGATGCTATTTTCTTAAATATTATGTGCATTTATGCCTTCTGTCTTACTTTCTAAAGGATATCGATGTTTTGAATATTCATTCAGTTTGATAAAGTCAAAAATCTTTAGGGGTTCAAGAATTTCACATAGGTTTATGTTTCTTTTATCTAACTTTTACAATCAGAATCATTGTTTCATGAATATCATACACTCTTGGTAGGTATGTATTGATGAGTAAACAAAGCCACCGTTAATAGATGGCATGAGAGTGATGCGCTTTAGATTTTTCTGTGTAAAGTTTGAAGTATGTTCTGGTGGACATCTATTGTTTTGTCTACCAAGTTAGCCTTCCTCTGGGATAGCCCCTCCTTGGATTCCTAACAGAGCTGCCAGGCCCCCACCAGACAGTGCTGGTCACAACGGTGGGTGCTCGAAACAAGCTGGGCCAGAGTCTCAGGCTTCTTGAACTTTGGATCTAGAAAGTAAGATCAGTTGCCTTCTAATGATTGAGATTACAAGATGTAAAGTTTGGATGGTGCTAGTGGTAGTACCATGATCTAACGTGTAGGCCCTGAACTTAAAGAGGTTTCCCAAAGATGGGACAATAAGAGCATCAATAAAAATAATAAGCCCAGTAGATTGAAACAATCAAATATGTTAGACTCTATGAGTTCATCATGATACCAAAAAATATTAATCGGTTACTTTCGATAGGGAACCAACTCATTATTTTGAACAACAGTTCATAAAGGAAAAGCCTCAAGGATTTATCTTGCCTTCTTTGAATTTACTGTGCATTAGGGCAGCTAAACAGTTAATGAAGAAAATGTTTCTCTATAGAATTATTCCAGCTAGTAAATGAAGAAGGAATGATAGAGTAGGTTACACTCATTTGCAAACCCCCGGTGGGCTATGTAATATAATATCCACTAGCCACACATAGTTATTGAGCACTTGAAATGCGACTGGTCAAAATGAGATGTGTTAGGCGCAGTGCTGGGCTGGCTATGAAACAGCTAGACATTTTACTGTTGTCTGGATAGTTGATGATACTAAGAAATTATTGTTAATTGTAAGGTCTAATAATTGGTTTTGCCATTGTGTTAAAAATTCTCTTTTCGAGTAGGCACTGAAAAATGTATGGCTGAAATGAAATTATGTATGGGATTTGCTTCAAAATAATCCAGTGCCAACGGGGAGTAACTGGTGGGGGTAGGTGGGGTGAGGGTGGGGGTGTACCTGAAGCCAAAGTGAGCCTAAACTGATCGAGATAACTAGCTGATTATTCATGCACGGCATGAATGTACTAGTCTCTCTGCTCCAGTGTACCTTTAAAATAGTCGATAATCTAAAGTTGAGTGTGGGCTCTGGCAGTGGACTGCTTGGGTTTGAATCCTAGTTCTGCCCCTTTTTATTTTTATTTTGAGAGTATGTTTTTTTTAAACTGGAGACAGTGAAACAAGGAAGGGCTTAGCATAGAAAAAACAGCAGGCGAGAGACTAGGCGGGGCTGCTTTGGCTCTCTAGAAACGTTATGGGAAAGAAGTGGGCCTTAGTTTCCTCATCTATAAAATGGAAATATTAGTTGTATCTGCTTTTTGTTTCTCCAAATTACAAGAGAAAGCTCATTTAGAAAATTACAGAGGTAGAAGTGAGCCGGCTGGGCTGCATGGGCTCAGGAAACAAGCTACAGAGGCTGAAGGGCCCTGGGAGCTCAGGAGAAACAGAGGCAGAGGTGTTCCCCCGGGAGGAGAGGGAGGGAAAGGCCGGGAGCTCCCAGGCAGAGCCGGCTCCGCCCCTTTTTAACCTTATGACCCTGAGCAAGACCCCGGCCCTTGGTTTCTTCATCCATAAAATGGAAATATTGGTTGCATCTACTTCATAGGTTATGGAAATTAAATTAATTAATATAAAAGGAAGGGATGTATAAAGGAACAGACTCAAGACTGTGGGGACTTATGTGATTCAAGTTCCTGGATCCAATTCCCCAAGATCCATTTCCATCTCTTCAGGTCTAACACACTCCAGAATCCTCCTAATCAAGCCCCCTTTTTGCTGCAACAGCTTCAAACTGTGTGTGTCGATTGCAATTGCAACTAAAACTGTTCCAACTAATAGATAAACATGCACTTTCAATCCAATGTCCTCTAAGATTTGAAGTTTACTGTGTGTGACCAGTTTTCTAGAGTTACTATTTAGCCTCTCAGTTTGGGTAAGGTGTTTAGCTCAGAATTTGGAAGCCTTCCTTCTTTTCATTGATTGATTAATATTAAAAAGATTAAGGTTAACTTGACTGCTCTATAATTTCATTTAAAGTCAAAGATTTAATGTGGCTTTATCTATTACTTGTGCCCTTCATGCTCCATGATTATTCTCAGCTTTCCTCCTATTATTAATTTTCTCAACCAAGGTGTATGGCAGGAGGGGAGACAGCCAAGTGACCAACCAGTGAACAGAGTCGAACCCTAAACTGTCAGTTATCGAGGCTTAGCTCCTGTGTGGCTCACCACTGAGCAGCACGTGGTCATCGGTAAGTTGTTATGTCCTTCTTTGAAAAGCTCGTGGACCTCACAGAGCTTTTGCTCATTTCTCACATAATGAGTGTTTATTGCCTATTTACCACTGCCCAGGCCCTGTGCTAGGCACCACACGCTCACCTGAACAAGATGGGCATCGACCCTGTGGCCTTGGGTCTAGCAGGGGAGAGACAGAAACACCAAGTACACTGAAAATAAACAAAGCAGTCGCAGATTGTGACCAATGTTATGAAGAGAACAAGAAAAAGAGCCTTTACCAAAGGATGTGTATGATATTTTAACCCAAAATTGAGAAGGAACTAGCTTAGGTAATGGTAGGGAATGAGCTTTTTAAGTAGAGCAGCATGTACAGAAACCATGGGAGGAGAAAGGCTTTGTAATGTTGGTGGAATTAAAAGAAGGGTCGGGCGGAGTGAAGTGTGTGAGACAGAATGGGCAAGGTTATGCTGGAGGTGGGCAGGGCCCGATCTCTAGGGCCTTATAGGCCATAATAATACTTAGGGATAGTGATCTAAGGCTTATGGGGTAGCAGAGGGTTTTAAACCAGGGAGTGACATAGTCTGACTTAAAATGTTCTACCAGTGGTGTGGATAATGGAATAAAATTTAAAAATCAAGGGTAATCCAAGAGCAATGACGAAGGCCTGGACTAAAGAATGGCAGTGTAGGGAGAGGGAGATATAGACACACTTAAGACATACTACACTTTAGAGGTAGAAATTATGAAAACCTATAAAATCACAATTGAACAAACTTAGTAAATATAAAATACCGCATATACTTTGAGTTTTGCCATCACTGCCCCGAGTCACTCTGCCACCAATGGGACTTCATCGAATCTGCTTTGAATCTGTACTGCATTACCTGTCCTGTCCAACTAAACCAGCCCTTTTACAAATTTTACCTTTTCTTGAAACCTCAGTATAAAATCCATGTATTCAAGAAATATTCATTAAACAACAAATATTGAGCTCCCAGCATAAATCTCTATAGGTAGAAGATTTGAATATAATTTGATCCAAAATGTAATTCCTATATTATTTTCACGTAAAGAGGAACTGCCTCTACAAATGGCTTTTTAAACACAAAAGAAGCTCCTCAAGAAACAATGAGAAGTACATGCTGGCAAGTAGCGTGTGCTGATGGAAAACAACCGAACAGAATTATAATCTGCACTGAATTTAAGGCTGCAGAGACTCGGAGTATTTTATAGCTAAATAAATAATGACAAGTTAACTGAGTAAAGAAAATTAAGAATAACCATTGCATAGAAATATATCATTGATTTCAGAATCTTTCTTTTACTAATAAAATGTACTACAGGAAATTAATCTTAGTGAATTTTCTATACCTTAATGAACCCAAATTTGCTTCTATACAAATAGGTCTACTTACTCACCAGAACAAAAACTCAAAAAAAAGCTGCTTATTTAACCCTAGCATTCTTTTTCTTATTTTTATGTTTTAATTTATCTTTATTGTTGAAAGTATTCCAGATGTCCCCCATTTCCCCCCACTGATCCCCTCCACCCAGCGCCCCCCACCCCCTTCAGCCCAGCATTCTTTGTGGAGGTCCTGAATTTCAGATAGATCCAATCACTCCCAAATAATAGCACATCTAGCCTATCTGCCTGCTTCCAGTCCCAGCCTTTGTGAAAAGTAAATGGATTAGCATTTTCATTGTGGAGACTTTCTCCAATCTAGGTTTGATAGATTATCAGCAATTAACGCCTCCTCCCCAACAGCCCCTCCTTAGCTTTCTCTCCTTACCCTCCCCCTCCACTCCCCAAAACCCATTTTTTTCCCACAAGCAGATGCTTCGATTCTTTTTTTTTTTTAAATGCAGGCTAGTATCTTCCTTTAATCACACAGTTGCCAAGTATTTTCCTGGTTGAGAAGCTTTTCATAAATGTTTGCCGAATAGTGTTTTTAAGTCCAGGTGTCTCCTTAAATTTTTTAATGTGGGAAGAGTTTATGATTTGATTCAGATCCTTCCCTATTGCCTTTTCAGAGCACTTCTAATACAAGGCAGACCAGAATCAGCATTCTGAGGGTTCCCAGTGCCATCACCTCCACGGTCCCTTGGCACTTCACGCCCAAAGCTGTGCTAGGACTTCTGAGCATCTGTGTTTTCTTGTGCAATCTTTGCTCATTAGCTGGATTGCCCCCCCCCCCAAAGAAAGTGACCTAAGTCCTCTAACAGGTCCAACCCTGTCATTCAGGAACAAGAAGAGAGTTTCCATGCCATGATCAGAGTTTGCCATCAAGGCACTTTCTTTCTTCCAAAGACATGCTCTTTTAAAAATTTTTTTATTTTGACAGGCTTCATTTTAATTCTGATCACAACTCTGAATATTATTGCCTCTTGAATTATACCCCTTCCCCCCACGTCCCCCATTGCTTGACTATTTGGTCGAGTGTATGTTCTCTGAGTGTTTCCCCAAACACTGACATTTGTAGGCTATATAATTTCATTATCTCATCAGTAATGGGAAATTGAAAAACAATTATGGTAGATATTGATCTATGTTCTCTGATATGCAAGATAAAGTCATTATTTTATGTATATAGACCTATAAAGTATATACATATATTCCTTGAATGTGCCAAGTTTTCCATGGATTCCTGACTCCCTCCTCCATCCCTTCTGACCAGATCTCACGTTTACCTCAGCCTTAGTAGAGGAACCATTTCTTACAGGAGGTGATACATCTACATTCTGACAATAATGGTTTTCTGGGGATGGTTTTTAGTCCTGAACTGAATCCCTGACTCTCCATGTCCTTCCCCTCCCAGTGGTACCAGAACTTTCACTGTCAGCATGGAGGTTTGGGGAACTTTGGGAACTGGGGAGGCGGCCCAGTGCAGCAGAAGTGGCCTGAAGCTGAGTCTGGGCACTGGGCTCCTTCCAGTCTGGGCTGACGCTTCCTAAGCAAGACACTTGGCTTCTCTGAGCCTTGGTGTCCCTCTCTGTTAAATAGGAACAATACCTTACAGGTTCAAATCAGAGCATTTCATCAAGTGATGTACTAATGCTAATTGTTGCTGTGATTGAAAAGTAAAGGCAGAGGTTGTTAACAAACAAAAGTGGGAATTTGAAGAATTGAACTTTAGAGGCCCTGGTCCCAAAATACCTTGCCCTCACCTGAATTTACCCCCTTTCTGTTGTCAAGTAGCATTATGTTCTTCCTCCCAAAACATAAACGTTTGAAATAATATATATTCCAGGTCTTTTTAAAGATGTGCTCTGCAAATGTTCAAAATCCATTAGTCATTCGCATACGGGTGTTCAATTAAAATGTTTTAATGGGAAGTTAAGCTAACTACACTGAGGGCGTGGGAGTTTTATTAGGAAAGAAAGAAGCCATCGTTAGGAAATGGGACATGTTTAAGGATCTGGAACAGGCCCAAATGGACGGAAGCAGAGAGGACTTGGGACAGCATGGGGCCCTGGAGAGGCATCAACAGGAGGGAGAAACGGAGAAGGTGGCAGTAACACAGACTTTACATTTCTGGAATTTTCCTCAATACGTAGAAAATGGGGGGTGGGGCTCTTTTTATTCTCTTCTCCTCAGTAATGCTTGTAGGTCCCCCAATTCTAGTAAGTGGTATACACCCAGGGTTGAGCAGGCTTTTGTGCACACACCTGGCAACTCAACCATCACAGTGTTTCTGGAAGGAAAGTATTCCGGCCAACCTTCAAGTGCATTTCTGAAATGCAGTCCTTCTGAAAGTGAAATGACTAGGCAGCCCGCCTGTAGAAGGTACTTTTTCCAAAAGAGTTGGCAGTTAGAAACATATCAACTTGTATGAAAAACTGGTTGCAAGTGGGGGCTGAGTCCTTTGGGGCTCTCCCGAAAAGTTTTTGGAAGGAGAAGGGCTGTACATACATAATTGAAGTGTGTAGGTAAGAAAACATTTAAATAGATTTTGAGATTTTTTTAAATGTATATTTTTATTGATTTTAAAGAGAGGAACACAGAGATAGAAACACTGATGAGAGAGTCATTGATAGGCTGCTTCCTGCACACTCCCGACTGGGGATTAAGCTCGAAACCCAAGCATGTGCCCTAACTGGGAATCGAACTGGAGACCTCTTGGTTCATGGGTCAACATTCAACCACTGAGCCACGCCGGCTGGGCAGATTTTAAGATTTTTAAGTCAGCTATAGAACAGTTTTATTGTGTTCAGACACCCTGGAAATCTCCTGACAGCCCTAAAGTTAACCATTCACTTTAGGATACAATGGGGCTTCCTCGAGTATATCCTGAGAATAATCTCATCTATGGAAAGCACATCTATGTGAAAAAATATTCTTCGAAACTTTAAAATGCTGTAGCCAGGTCCACAATTTATTAGACTGCTATGGAATAGTTAAAGTAACTTATACTCACAATTTAAAAACTAAACTGGCAGGTTGGGGTGAACTAATGATCCAAGTTCAATAAGTACTTGAACTTTTTTCATTCGGGATGGATACAATTTAGAATTTCTTGTATAGTAATTTTACTCAGATAAATGAATAATGAATCATTTAGTACTAAATTATTCCATCCCTCTTACACAACAGCTTATGACAGCAGCCTCAGTAAAGTTTGTGTTCCAGAAAAGAATAACTTATTTGTCCTTCTAAGGGCAATCAGTCTTAAGTAAGGTCACTGTAATTTATGGTCCAGACCAGGACACTCTTCTCTAGAAAAATGCTAGACCAGATGAGGTACCAGGGTTATAGGCATAAAACAAGGCTGTATTGGGAAATGATGACTATGGTACCAGGTCAGAGCTGTGTTCTGGCTGCCCAGCTCTCCCTCTCGGCACAGTGAGGAGAGAGCCTGGCTTAGTGCAAAGGACACTGGCCCAGCGGACTTGGGCTCCCTCCCGGAGATCAGACGCACCATCTCCAGCTCTTTACACCAGAAAACCCGGCCACCCGGGCCTCCTTCCAGCCAATCGTCAAGTCTCATTATTTTCACTTCCAAATTCCATCATTTCTACCCACTTCACAGTCACCATTGTAGTCCAGGCCACAGTTATCTATCACGGGCATTACTGCAAAAAAGCTAAAACTGGCCGGTTGGGGTGAAGTAATTATCCAAGTTCAACAAGTACTGGAGCTTTTTCAATCAGGGTGGATATGGGCTTGCGTTGTACCTCCTGGCCCCTCCAATGCGTTCTTCACGCTGATGCCTAATCTCTCTCAGTTGATCAGTCTCCTTAAAATTGTTATTGGGTCCCCGTTGTCCTCAGATTAATCTTCAGCTTGTCCCGTAAGGCCTTGAGTAGCTGGCCAGACATCTCTAGCCTGCTCTCTTTCCAGCCCCAGCCCTGTCCACTGCTCACTCCGCTCCATGTTGAATTACCTCCAGTTCCTCAGTGCACCTCCCATTTCACTATATTTTGTGTCGTCCCTTCCTCCCCCTTGCTGCCCATTTTCGCCCACCCCACCCTGCTACAGTGCCTGAAATCACGGTCTTCACTCTGTAGATATCAGTTAAGAAAGGACTTCCTCCAGGAAACCTACCTCTCCCCAGGCCCCCAGGCCCCCAGCCTCCCCCGTGCTATCAGAGTGATTTCTACTTCCCTCCTCACAAACTTGGTCACTTCTCAGTGTGAAATCCCGGCAGTGTGAGCTCAGTGAGGGCTTGCACTTCAAAGGGTCCTGGCCTTGACCTTCCAGAAAACTATTTTGCATAATAATTCGAGAAAATCCACCTACTTTCAAGAAAGCCAGCCTGACTTTGTGGAAATTCCTCATCCCCAAGTCTCCAGTCCCAATTTTTATATCCTCCTGCATAGCAGAGTAAATAGCTGATTGTCTCACTCACCAGCCCCCTTACTCCATCCAAGGCTTCTCCTTCAGGGGAGGTAATTCCCATGTCCCTTACGAGTGCCCCAGGGCAAACAGCATATGGAAAGGAAAATTGGCTTACTGCCATAAAAAACACAAACCCAGCAGATTTTTCTTTCCTCCTAAATTTAACCAGAAGGAAAGTGCTTATGTCACCAGAGCATTGGAGACCCCAGGGAAATCGCTGACAGCTGATTTCTCAGTCTCTCCTCGGAGGGCCACGAGAGCAAAGGCCTCCACCAATGGGCGAAGGTGCTTAAAAATCATAAAATACTCTATAGATGTTCGTTAAGGCCTGTGTATGATCACTGCATTCTTATTTCAAGTTTACAGAAGGATATAGAAAGGTGGCCTCCCCCTCGTTGGGGAGAGTTCCTGGGGGGCGCAGAAATTCAGCTGATGTGAGAACAGTGAGAATAGACTTGGAGCAAACAGCACAGTGACCTTGTGGAGTTTAAGTGTGCAGACAGTGACATCCATCCCTGGCTTCAGTGCTTCTGCTTCCTCAGGCTCCTCTCAGTTCAGACCCATTGGCAATTTCATGGCCAAGACAACAACCAACGGAAGAAAATGTTGCCATTTGGACCCAGTGTTCCCACAGTCAAAGAGAAACAACATTGCCCTTTGGCTCCTGATTTCAATAGCCCTTTTTTCTCTGTGGATATTGTTTAAGGTTGGTTGAGAAGGGTGCCATGAAGGGTCCAAGCTTCTATCAATCAATACACAGTAAACGAGACGAGCTACATTAGAACAAGCTTCACACGTTGGGGAAATGTTCAGTACGCAGTGTTCTTTCTGTATTCTGAAAGCTCAATATTTTCATAAATATTGCTTATCTGAGAAACACAAGTGCTCGTTTGCATGTGGTGCAACTTAGCACTGTAATAAGTACTTTAGATAGAGTAGCCTACCTACCCCTCTCCCCGTTCCTCCTACTGTGATTAGAAGGAAATCCTGTACTTCTGATGTCCCATGTGGAGTGACCAGGTCTGCCTACTTCTCTAACTGCACTTCTTTCCTTGCCCAGTAAGCTGCCTTCACATTGGCCTTACTTCAGGTCCTCCAACACCCCAACTTCTTTTCTGACTGGACCTTTGCATATGCTGATCCCTCTCTCTGGAATGCTGTTCCCTCACCTCTTTTCATGCTGGCTGCTTCTTAGACCTTAGATCTTAGTCTAAAAGTCACTTTCCTGGAAAAGCCTTATTTGCACATCTGTTTCCTTCTCTGCTGTTGTTTTCTAACATAGCTCCCAGTTTTTCCTTCCCTAGGGCTCCCCCGTTTGTTATTGTTTGTTTGTTTGTTGTGTCTTTTCTACTAGACTGTAACCACCTCGAGGGCAGGAACCACATCTAACTTTTTCACTGAGTTCCCAGTGCCTGCACAGGGCCTGGCACATACTAGGCTCTCAGTATATATTTGTTGAATGAATGTATGAATCTGTGGATTGAAAAAATATATAATGACATTGGTTCTGTGCATTAAGTATTGCTTTAAGTGGATATATATTTTATTAATCTTAAATATCTGTACATTTAAAAATATTAATATAGCGTCATTATTGAATTAAACATGCACAGATGTTCAGGCCACAGTAGAAGAGTAAAGATAATTTCAGTAGTTTTGAGGAACCTCATTTCTCTAAGGATTGGTGGCCACTGGAAGAGATGGAGAAGGTTTGGAAGGTTGTGTGAAATCTTGCTTATGCTATGACATACCCTAGAAATTACCTTCTCATTCTTTCATTTATTTTAAGAGATCCTTGCTAAAAATGTTTTCTTCCTTCCTGAGATTTTTTTCTTTTTAAGCATAAGCGGTGTAAATCTCTCTTCAAAAATTCTAGCAAACTCAGACAATTAGTTGGTTCTAATTAATTGAGGCTTTCTTGCATGTAACAATCACTGAAGTCTAACCTTTGCTTTTCTGTAATTTCATTTTCTTACGCAAATGCCTTGCTTACTGATTTATCCTTTATTGGACTCCTACTAGATGCTGTAGAGACAAAGATGAGCTCCCTTTAGTAGTCCATGGCCAACAGGAGAGGGGCATAAACGGGTAGTTATAGTCCGGCGTAGTCCAGTGAGGGACTTATGCCCCAGGCACTACCTCACCCAACGTGAGGGCATCAGAGATGGTTTCCTACAAGAAGTGGCGCCTGAACTGGAAGACTGTGAAGGACTCAGGTGGGAGAGTGGAGGGTTAGGGCGAGACGTGCACAAGGACATCAAAACAAGAAGTGTTCCACTGTGTTCCAGGAATTACAGGCCGGTCACTGTTCCTGGAGCTTAAACTTTGGAGGACTGCAGGCTGTTGGGGTTGGAGAGGTTGGCAGGGCCGGAGGCAGGCAGGGGAGCTAGTACCTCATTAGAGCCCTTGGACTTTATACTCCAGGACATGGGGATCCACCAAAGGGTTTTGTGGGAACTGTTGTTAATAGTTAATCTCCAAGAACATGTGAATGGAAGAATTTTATGGAAATTACTTTCCATTTTTACACTACTCGCAGTTGGAAGAGACATATCTTAAGCAAAAGCTTCAAAGGGCGTACAATCTGGCACCCTTTTAATTGTGTTTATTCCAAACACTCTCCACATCAGAATGGATGTTTAAAATGAATAAATTTGATATTGTGGAGCAGTCCAGCTTTAGTCCTGATGTTTATTAAATAGGAAGACTCAAAAACCCTCCAATTATTCTTGGAAAATGTGCATGAATGTGTGGTATTTGGAACTCTATTTTAGAACCCAAATGTCATAGACATCTGGACACAGAAATTATGCAAGAGAGACCTTTAGAAATGTGTTACTAATTATTGACTCTTCCCTGCAACAGCACAACCGAGCCTTTGTTGCAGGCCCTGTGTGCAGCACTGCTGTGGACTGAGGCTGTTTTCACATGCGACGGTTTATTTTCATAAGATGTTCTTCGTAACTCGCACCACAGAGCTCTTCATAGAGTTAATAATAAAGTCAGTAAGTCCCAGAAAATAAATGAATTATGTTAGCACTGATGAATGAACAAAACAATAGCTTAGAAAAAAAATGTATGAGGAAGGAAGAAGAGAAATATGAACAAGCTAGCTGAAGAGTTAGGGAAAATGGGGGCTTTAGTGGGGAACTGGGTTCTTGCGCTGGCCTTATAACTTACCAAATATGTTTTCATCTCTAATGCGCTCTCATTTTTTTTTTATTATCCAGAACATGAAAAGGTTATACTTTATAGTGTTTAAGGCTTCCTTCTATTCTAAAATATAGTTTATAAGAGTTAAAAGATCATGAATTCAGCCCTGGCCAATGTGGCTCAGTGGTTGGAGCGTCGCCCTGTACACCAAAAGGTGTTGGAATCCTGGTCAGGGCACGTGCAGGAGGCAACCGGTCAATGTTACTCTCTCACTTTCTCTCCCTTCCTCTCTAAAAAAAAAAGTCAAACAATAAATCTGCTATTAATTGCTATTTGCACCAGGAGCAGTCCTCAGGGATGGTGTCTAAGAACAAGGCAAGATCCCTGTGAGCTTAAATTCTAGTGGGCAGGGAAGACCAACAGAGAGACAGCTATAAATAAAATAATTGTAGATACGAGCAAGAACTATGAAGGAAGCAGGATGACATTCCATAGAGGGACTCATGGTCAGGGCCAGCGTCACAGAGATGAGCAGGGAATGGCTGAGGCCTGAAGAAAGAGAAGAGTCCAGATTTGTGAAACCCAGGAAGTCCATGCCAGGCGGAAGTCACAGTGCTGGTAGGGGACACGCTAGACTTCTTTGAGAAACAGAGTAGCCTGTGGGGTTGGCATGTAGAAAAGAGGGAAGGAGAACAGAAAAGAGCTACACCAGGTCATGTGGGTTCCCATAGGCCATGAGAGAAGTTTGAATTTTCTTTTCAGTGCAATGGTCAGCACTTGGAGGAGTTTAAGCTGGAACATGAAACCATTTCATTGATTTTAAAACGTTACTTTGACCATTGTGGGCAGACTTGATTGCAGATGGCAGTTAAAGCAAAGAAACCAATCTTAGAAGCTATTGTAAAATGCCAGGTGAGAGATGATGGTAGTTGGGCCCACGGCGGAGAGGGAGAGGCCTGAAGTGAGTGGTGATGTATTGGTCTGAATTCTTGTATTCAAATAAATGGCTTCTGTGGTAATGCGATACTTTAGAAGCTGACTCAGATTAACTCCTAAATTTGGTCACCTTGATGTAAACTCAATGAAAAATGAAGGAGGCCAGCTAGGATACGGGTTATGCCAAATAAATGTCATGTGCTCTGATAATTTTTGTACTGAATTTGGGGCCAGGCATATGTGGGGGTTTTCACTCAGGGTTGCAAATGAGTGAAGGAGAAATAGGATATTGAGAAGAAAGAAAATCAAGAATCTTTAGAATACCTTGATGACAAGCAAGGATTTCCAATCGATGTTGCTATCCAGGTCTATAAAATAAAGCAAATGAATTTATGCAACAGTCCATTTTGTGAGGCGTTAGGTTAGATATTTTCAGACCTTGATCACCTTACTGTGAACAATTCCTCTAAACCAGTTTGATGTAATAACAACTGAAGTTATCCTTGAAAAATACAAAATGCAGTAATTTCTACTGCTTTTTCATTACATTTAAAAAGTAATACAGAAAAATACTCTGACTAATAACAGTAGAGAATCAAGACATGTGTTGTGTTTGGGGAGAGTTCAGGAATTAAGGGTCTTATAACTACCTGTTTCTTAAGATATTAGCACGCTATATCAATATCTACAATATAAGCATAGGCACGTCCCAAGTTCAGGAATGTCATTTGTAGGCTGCTTACTTAAAACTCAGGAATCTTGTTCCTGTAGAAACTATACAGCATCCCAGGCCAGCCCGCAAATATCTGTTTAACCATTGCACAAATAGTAGCAAGTGGTACTGGGAGCTAAGGTTGCAGGAAGCGTAAGGGCCCCCTTGTGCTAGAGGAATGTGAAGGGGAAAAATATTTCCAAACTTTCTCTGGATATAGGCATAGCTCTGGAAAATTATTTTTCCATACAGCAATTTTGGGATTCTACCACAGGCCTCCGCCCTGAAGTCCTGTGCTCTCAGGTCACCGGGGCACCCACTGGTTGATTGGGCCCCATGCTGCTCCTCCCCAAATTGCTCTTTACCCTCAAATTACCTGCCTCCTCTCCTGGCCCAAACTCTCCTGTCTTCTTCAGTGTCATTTCAAAGGCAGGGAAGCAATCTGATTAACCTGTAAATGGCTGGCAGGTAAATAAACTTCAGAACTATGTGCACCTTAAACATGGCTGCCTAGACCCCAGTGAACCCCTAATTAATGCAAATCCAGGCAATCCAGCACAGTGGAAGTGTTTTACGCAATTTGGGGTAGGATACACTGAAGGGAGAAAGAATAGAGGTGCATACCTTCTTTCCTATTTTCTTTAATTCTAGAGCCTCAGCTTCTACAACAGCTCCGTGTAGAAATCCCTTTATGCATTTTACCCAAGATAATCTTTCTTAAAAATGTAGTTGGTATACGATATTATATTAGCTTCAGGAGTACAATATAGCGATCCCACACTTATATACCTTTTTATGTGATCGCCATGCTGAGTCCAATAACCATCTGTCACCGTGCAAACTTGTCACAATGTTATTGACTATACCCCCTTCACCTTTTTTACCCAGCCCCCTACCCAAGTTCATCTTTATTAGTTATGTGAGAGGGTAAGATCCTCAATTTACAGGAGAAATGGATAAATCTATCCCCTTAGAATACAGCTCTGGTGAGATTTTCCCCAGGCAGAGCTAAGTACCAACTCTTCACCGTAGCTAAAAGCCACCTTTCCCCACCATTTAGCCTTGAAATCTTCCATGTTTTCTGTAAAGATTTCCTAGGCTGCCAGAGAACGGTAATTGCTTGCATGATGTCACTCTGTCTGGACCCTAGATCGCCTGTGACTGTGCCTCCTGTTAGGCACGATAGTTGAAGGAGCTCTGGACCAGTTTTTGTAATTTGTACTGGTGCTGGCCTGCCTGGAGCAGACCATTTCTGTTTCCTGTGCCCCCGTTTCCTCGCCTAACTGAACGGTGAATGTGGTGTTTGTGTGAGGGGTGTATATACCTGTCTCATCTTCTCTGCCGAATGAGTGTCCAGGCCAAGTAAGATGATGTATCTGAAAACTCTTTGCATGAACGCAAAGCGCTGTAATTCTAAAACAGCTCTCTGTTGAGCTCTCGCTATGTTCAGGCACGGTGCTCAGCGTTTTGTACGGTTTATATCATAAGAAGGTGTTAGTAACCTCATTTTACAGAAGAGCAAAGAGAGGCTTAGATCAGTTAAGTGCTAAAGGTCCAAAGGATGTGGTCACATAAGTACTCACATGGCAAGTAGGGGGTGGACCTGGGCTAGGAGCGCAGCCTGTCTGGCTGCAATGCCCACGCCCTCACTACTGGACTAAAGGGCCACCCGTCCCGTATGTGTCAGTCGGTATCATCAGCCTCATATATTTTTATGGACCCTAAATACACTTCTCCCTAATGCAGATGTTCTAGGTCTAATTTACTAATTTTGTAGTGACTTACTCTACTTTCTTTGCTGTTAATATGTTCCATACCAGTGTTTTGTATAAAATTGTAAACTTATTAAAGATAAGGCCCGTTTCCTGTAGGGTTCCCTGTATGGTCCCTATCACGGATGTATAAACAGTCTTCCTAAGTTATTTTATGATGAGAAAGAGGAAGAATCAGGAATCACGGTTGGGGGGATAGGGTGTGAGCAAAATCTACTGAAAAGGGTCCACAAAGGAAAGGATCCTCCTAGGAACAGCTGAGAGTTTTATTTAACATTTCTAAGTGGTCAGCTATATGCTTATATTGTGTAAAGATAATTTTAAAATGTGTCTGTGGGTAGAAAGACGTTGTGAGTCACATACCAAAAGAGACTTAGGATAGTTTTATTATTATTACAATATAAATAACTAGAACCACATTTCAGAAAAAGGCCCAAAATGCAGCATCCAGAATTAAAATCTTAAAAACATAGTACAATGACTAACTAGCCTCTGCCTTCACAGAGGCAGACATCGGTTTATATCTGTAAGCAGATCAAGACCAGCTGTTTCTGACCCTATTTTCCAGGAGTGAGAGATAATGCAGATAATGCACAGGCTACGCCCTTGGAGGCTGAATAATTGTGGCCAACCTTGGGCAGGAAGTCAGGCATCTCGGGAGTGGAATTAGGAAAATAAACGCAGTCAGCGCGTGAGCCACAGAGAGGAGCCCTGTGCTCCGAGCCTCTGCCGCCGAGCCTGTCCTCGCTGCTCCAGTGAGAATTCTCCACCAATATAACTTTGTGAAGGTCACCTCCCACCTTCTGCTCTTGAGTGGCGACAGAAAGGGAAGCGTGGAAAGGTCAGCATGAGAGAACGTCGGCCCTTGCCCTTCGTGTTTAAGTTTACCCCTTCCTCGTCAGTAACTTATGCTGGGGCGGAGGTTGTCACGACCACGGCGTGTCAAGCGCAGCCAGTATCTAGGTGCTTCCAGAAAGCTGATCTCCAAGAATAAAATCAAAGTGTGCAAATCTGGAGGGTGAGACCTGTCTTCCATAGATGAGACGGATTGTCATTGCATGCCTGACAAAACTGTGACCATCCAGATCTTATCCGGGTCTACCTGTAAGGTGACTAAGAGGAAGTGACTAGGGTAACAAGGCCAGACCAGGACAAAAGGCCACGTCGTGAGCTGGTTGGAAAAGTCAAGAGTGAGAGGGGTGAGTTCTGAGGTCACTGTCTGCGAAAACAAACTGTCAACAAAACAAAACAGAACAAAACAAAATTGCCTGCAGAAGGCAAGGACCTTGGCAGTGGGAGTGAGCGAGCCCATCCTCCAAAAGGAAAGTTGGTGATGTCTCTCCTGCCTTGTCTGCAGATGCAGGGCGTCCGGGCCTGGAGAGGAAGTGTTCTGTCACAGCGGGGACAGGGGTGGGCCATCCAGCTTTGCTCTGATCTGTAAGAAATGTCTCATAAGACCAGCTGTTTCCCTTTGCTGAGTCCACACTCAACAGGTAGCCCCTGATTTCTCTTTTTACCTCCTGTTTCAGGCAGGAGTGGATAAGTATTCAAGGTCTTTGAACACATCCGTGTCTCCTATTGTTAATTAATACATTTGCATTTTGTTTTTTGTGGTTGTTTTTTTTTTCCAATATATCTTTATTGATTTCAGAGAAAGGAAAGGAGAGGGGGAGAGAGAGATAGAAACATCGATGATGAGTCATTGATCAGCTGCTTCCTGCACACCCCCGCCTGGGGATCGAGCCCGCAACCCGAGCATGTGCCCCGACTGGGAATCGAACCATGATCACCTGGATCCTAGGTTGACGCTCAACCGCTGAGCCACGCCAGGCCAGGCTGCATTTTGTTTTTATATCTCAAGCTTTTATAATATAAGCTTGTTAAGGTTTATAGTTAGGCCTCATAATTGAATCAGTTCAAGTTCATCTTCAAAATCAAATTTCTTAGACACACCTAGATGTATCTGGGCTAGAAAACCTCAATTGTGTGATTAGAGCAGAGAAAGACAAACAAGGCTGTCAGCTAGCTTTTCTCTGTGACTCCTTTACGCCACCCTGGTACAACTTCAGCACAGGAAGAAGGTTGTGTGGCACATGAAACCATTTCTGCACATAAGACAGAGTGAGTGGATGCTCCAGGTGACAGAGGAGCTCCGGGGGATGAAGCTGTTTTGACTCCAAGCATTTGGCTTTCAGAACCATTTGTATGAGAGATAAAAAATGTTCAATAGTTATCCATACCTAATATAGTTTGACATAGCTAAAGCCTATTTATATGGTATTGATGGATGCGACCATTCCTTAAATTATGCATTCCCATTTTGTGCCAGGCCTTTTGGGCAATGTCTGGAAATCAAACTGAACAAGGCACACAGGTAAATGACCACAATAATCAGTGATGGATTGTGAGATCATGGCCAAGGCACAGTGATGACCAAGGACGGAGAGATCCCTGTGCCGTGCTGGCGGGGCCAGGAAGGCTGCCTTTGAACTGGGTTTTGAAAGAAATACAATGTACTATTTCCTCCTCAGCCTAGGAGGAGAAAGGGAATTCCAGGTAGAGGAAATGGCTGGAAGCAAAGCCTGGAAGGCATGAATAGGTCGGCCTATACAACAAATTGCTGGAATATTGTTGGAGCCTCAGGAAGGGGTGGGAGGAGCGCCTGCTAAGGACTTCATCAGGAGAGGGTGATGGGGGGGGGATGGTTGGTGACATTTAAAATAGGGAAACAGAACGATATTAAGAAAAGTAGTTGTCATGACAATGAGGCAAAAGTGGGTGGGAGAAAGGAAGACCCACAAAGAGTCTAGGTCCTAAATTGAGATCCTTGTAATGAGACTGGAAAGGATAAGACAGGTTGAGGACGGCTTGGCAGCCAGAGTCAGCAGGGCTTGGTGACAGATTGTGTTTGGGGGTGAGAGAAGGAGGAATAGCATAAATCCCAAATTACTGGCTTTGGAACACAGGGAGCTTTTATTATATCTCTCTCTAAACCACTATACATTATTCATCGTGAGAATAAAGATATGCCCGCTTCGTGAAACATCTTGGTTTCCAACTAAGGGAATCACTAGCTTGGAAATCAACCCCTCCCACCCCATCCTTGCTCTTCCTGCCCATTTTGAGCTTTGCTCAGGAAGCTGTGAGATATGGCTCCAGGCAAATAACTGTTTCATAAAGCAAAGAAACTGGCTTTCAATAGCAAACATGTAAAAACTTACTTAGTTATAGCATAACCAGAAGCTTGCACTTGAAAATCGAGATGTGTACTGGCAAAATCGCATCTTGATTTTTTTCTACCAGATAAAAATAATGAAGCAAGTGTGTGTTATTTTAAATAGATACCACATTGTCTTATTAGGGATGTTCAAGGGTTAACAAGTTTATGTGAATATTATTTCTCAGCTCCTGCTCTGTAGGGGTTCCTATTGCTTTCATGCCTTGCCTCTGCGTGGCCCATAGAGAGGCCTTCTAGCACAGAGGTTAGGAGGCTAAGCTCTGGAGTTCGACTGTCCGAGTTCAAACGCTGGCCCTGTCTGTCACTTTTGTCTTTGGGCACTCCATCAGTTCCTATTATCTTGTCAGGGACACACACATGAAACTAATAATATCAGCATGATCTTTGAGTAGAGCCCAACCCCAACAGGGCTTATTAAGCCCCAGATTGCTGGGCCCACACCCAGAATTTCCAATTTAATAGCTCTAGAGCGTGGACCAGAAAATTTGCGTTTCTGAAAAATTTCAGGTGATGGCCTGGGCCCATACTTTGAGAAATACTAATCTAAATAGGAAGGGAATTCACTTAGGGAAAAAAGAGAGAGAGAAACGTAACAGCAATTAAAAAACGTGTACATAGTATGCCAGGATTTTATGAAGCAAAACTGCATACATTGGGAAATCAGTGGCTGATGAGCCATTCCGCAAGAATCACTAATTTTGTTTTATTACTAGGATGACCTTGAGTTTGTCCCATTCTAGGAATATATCCCCATAATGTGAATGTGAGGAGTAGTTACTCCAGCTCACCTTTTCCGATATTTCAGGGTTTTATGTTTGAACCTGGATCCAACCAAACCGTGAACCATTTGGCTAGGATGTACCAAGCCATTTTGGTGAAGTCCACAACTACATCCAATCCCCAATCCCCTTTCCCTGAAGTGTGAACCAAATGAAAGAGATTATTTTTGTCTGTCAGAAAAAAAAGAGTGAATTAGAAACAAACTTTTTTTGTTGTTTGTTTGTTTTAAATTTTTTTAAATCCTCACCTGAGGATATTTTTTTCCATTGCTTTTCAGAGAGAGTGGAAGGTGAGAGAGAGAGACAGACAGACAGACAGACAGAGAGAAACATTGTTCTGAGAGACCGGGGCTGGGGATCGAGGCTGCAACCAAAGTACATGCCCTTGGCCAGAATCAAACCCGAGACATCTCAGTCTGAGAGCCAACCAACACTCTAACCACTGAGCCAAACTGGGTAGGGCAAACCTTTTGGTTTTCAAAAACAATTGAAATGCAAGATTATATTTCCTAACATACCAATTTATTTAAAAATAAACAAAACAAAGCTCTAGGACATCCTTATACTCAGTAACAAGCATTTGACTGAAATATCAAAGTTGCAAATCCCTATAAGAGTCTAGGTCCCAGCAAGAAAGAGCATTGCACTCAGAGGTTCAAATCAAGACATTTTAGTGAAGGGCCTTCTTACAGCGATGGGTGTGTGTGTGGGGGGGGGGGTACAGTTAAGAGAACAAGAGTGGGTGGGTGTTGGGGTCCAGAGACCAGCAATGGCAGGAGTTGTGACTATCCTTACCCTTGGGGCCTGAAGAGGCTGAGCAGGGACATGGTGTTGCCTGAGCCCGGTGAGAAGAGCTCTGGAAAAGAGGGGGAACCCCCCCCAGCACACAGTCAGGAGGAAGTGGGGAAGGAGTGCCTGCTGACCCCTCCCCCATCTGGACTGAAAGTCAGGTGTCAAGAGCACCCTGGCCGGTCTGCAGGGTCAGCTTCCTGGCAGAGCAGGGCAAGTGGTCGAGGTGGAGGGAGCCCCTCCAGCTCACTGCCCCTTTTGCTAAATGAATGCCAGACGTCGAAGTGTTAGTGACGTTGAGTTAATGTATGCGAACTTCTTAGAAAAGTCCCCAGCACATAAGCAGCATTACCTAGGCCTTAGCCATTCTCGTTGCTACAGGCTCAGCCCTGATTTATGGAGAAAGACACTCAGGCTCATGGACTTGGAGCACTTTCTGGTTAACATTAGTGACAGAGCCCACACTCACATCCAGGTTTTCAGATTCCAGCTTACACCAGTTCTGCTGGGAGGGCTGACTGTAGCACCTTATACGTGTGAGGGAAAGTGTTGCAAGCCTAATTAATTTTACAGTTTATTGCATTTTGAAAAAAAAGCATCTTTATACTCCTAACCTGACTGAAGAAATCTGTAACCCAATCAACATCTTAAAAATATTAAACATATATCAAAGACAATTCTGCATTCTCAGTAACAATAATAATAGCGATGGTGATGTTAGCGATGGTTAAAATTCTTGAATGTTTATTAGGTGTTCAGCACTATATTTTTTCTAGTATTGTACTCATATGACCAATAATCCATGTCACCCGTTTTTAATTTCTTGCTCAGGTCTTTTTTTAAACTCTGAAATAATTCAATTTGGAGGATTTCGTAATGGGTGAGTTAAATAAATTTTACCTGACTGCCGGCCTTTGTGTGACCTTTTAAGGTTTTATAAAGTCACTTAAAATATATATATTATATCCTAGATAACAATGTGTTTTCCTATAACTTGGAGAATTTATTCATCCCCTTATCCTGCCCTGATAGAAAATTAGCCCTGAGGTCAGAGGCAAGAGTTGGCCACACATTCAAAGTTTGATGGCATGAAATAGACATCTTGAAAATAAACATAGTTAGCATCTTATTTGTAACAGGTCAGCTTTTCTGGCAGCAGATTTTAAACAATGAGGTAGCATTTACCCTTAGGTCTTTGCATTTCAGTGTTTAGAGTTTAAGTTCACAGAAGGTATAATCAGTGAGCTGAAGCCTCACGTGTCCATTCCCATCAGCTAAAGACAGAAACAAGAACAGTTCTTCCTGGGGGGTGGGTTTCCACCATGTCCCACTACCTGCCCGCTTTCCTGTGAGGATGGGAGCAAGTCTCAGGCAGGACTACTCTGACCAATGGCCCAGCATGGATCAGGTTCTCTTTGGCAGTCAAGTTCCAGGGTTATTATTAAAAAAATGACAACAGGGTGAGCCAAATGGTTCTATCTGAGAGCCAGCCACAGGAAAAATACCTTCCATGTGCACCCTGCGCTCCATTTTCCACTTTGTGGGCGAGTTAGAGCACAGGTTGGCCCAGAAGAAACGGCCCGATTACAGTATAGGCTGAATCGTGTAAAATTGCCAATATTTGGCCAATAGTTGATGGTCAAATGCCGGTTTGACAGGGGACAGCGGTTTTATGGTGCATCCTACTAGTCCTGGTCTGACTGAAGCCGTGTTTCCTTTGCAGCCTCTTTCAAACTCACACCCTTGGGATACTTTGCTTTTCTGCATTCTACAAACGAAGGTCGCTTCTATTTTCCCTCTTGCTGAGGATTTCAGGTACATGTGAACATCCAAGAAATTTGTGAAACTGAGATTTTAAGGTGTTTATATGTGTGTATTTCCTGGCATGTAGTAGGTGCTCAGAAGAATTGAGTGGTGAGGTCTCTCCCCTGAAGTCACCAGTGTGAGAATGTCTGTCACAACAGTAACCTATTGTAACATGGTCCTTATAGGTTACATAGTCTTTTATTTATTTTTTTAAATGCTTACAGTCCTAATCACTTCTATTTCTCAAATACTTCACGGTTTATTTTTTTAATTATTTTTTAAATGTATCTTTATTGATTTCAGAGAGAGGAAGGGAAAGGAGAGAGATAGAGACAGAAACATCAATGATGAGAGTCATTGATCAGCTGCCTCTTGCACACCCCTGACTGGGGCCAGAGCCCACACCCCGGGCATGTGCCCTGACAGGAAATGAACCGCAATCTCCTGGATCCTAGGTCAATGCTCAACCGCTGAGCCACGCCCGGACAGGCTACATAGTCTTTTAAATACATCATCTCGCTTACTTTAGACTCAAATTACCTAAAAACCCATTCCCAACACATTGAGTTGACATGTCCAACCATATTGCACGTGTTTATAAGGTAGTATTGCATGGTGATCTAAATACTCCCCAACAGGCAACAGAGAAGTTGAAAACAAGGGAAGGATCTTCTGCGCATTCGTGTGGAATGGATATTAGAAAAAGTCATAGTTATGATGATTTCTTCTAGTGAGATTGGGAAATGACTTCTTACACACAGATGTCTGTCTTGTGGTGAACTTAAGGAACTGTCTTAAGTGATTAACAAGGACACATCCGTATTTACAAACTTGGAGAGTTCTGAAGGACGAGAAACTGATTTTACAATTATAGTGCTATACTCAAATTCTCACTTATTGTCACCCCCAGTTGTTACAATTCTGCGAGTTCATTAAGACCCCTCTAAGTTACTTTCTCTTTGATGTTATTATTGCTGCTCTGAAATACAGAGGAAAATGTGCGAGGGAACCGAGGGTGCAGATGAGTCAGCCGGCCGACAGCTGTGCAGCTGTGCACATGGGCCACAGGTGTGCATCTGGCCTCAGTGTGTCATAGGAGCACACTTTTAAAGGGTCCGCACAGCTTCACAGATCGATTTCTTCTGCAGCCTCTTTGCAGGAACCCCATCTACAGAGTAGGTCTGAAGTCCTAGAAGTTTAACCTCCAGAGTAGAGGAAGTTTGGGGATTTCCTTCACAGTTTGGAGCCAGGTCAGAGGTGGGCTCCACAGGTGCAGGTGGGTGGTGCAGGTCGGATGTGCCTGGAGTGCTGCATTTTCAGTTAAGTTCCAAGGTGGTTCTGATGTGGCAGGTCCAGGAACCACTCTTACTCTGAGCAGCAAAGAACTAGGCGTTTCCAACTTTTTGACCTACTAAAACCTCAGGGACACGGAACTAAGCTCAAAATAACAATCTTCCTCCAAAGCAGAGAGTCTTCCTCTGGAGTTCTTACTAATTTTTGCCACTATTAATTTTTCATCTACCACACAGCTATGTGAGGCTCCTTTTATCTCTCCCAGATTGTTTTTGAACTGTTTCTGATCCTTCCCTGTGTCTTCTATGCCCATCCCTTTTCATTCCCCTCTACTTTCCAGACCCAGGACCCCAGCCTTTAGGACCCTCCTTCCCAGACCATCCAGTCTCCACTCCACCAACTTCAGTTCCACCCACACTTGTCATTCTAAAGCAGAGTTATTTACATGAATAGTTATCTAGAATAATCCACAGTCTCCAACCTGGAACTCCAGGCCTCAAGCTCCCAGCCCAATTTTTCTATTCTTAACTTCAGTGTTCTACGAGAACCTTATGGATCACCTGCCACAACCTGCATGCCTTTGATGATTTCAGCTCCCCTGACTGGTCTCTAGTTCCTGTTACTTTAAGTGTCACATGAGTGCTAGCAAGTGTCATAAGCATCCAGAAAAGCCTGGGGCTTCATGACACTGTCATTTCATTGGGCCTGGAGGCTAAGAAGGATTTCTACAGAGATGATTCTACATTTTCTACATTTCTGTATTGTTGGACTTGTTTAATGGGCATTCATCATTTAGTAAAAGAAATCTACTAAGTTAAAAATGTTAATGAGTAGATTAATAACAACCACAAAGCATCCCTTGGACCTCTGTTGCCACTGAGCAGTCCACAACCAAGCAGGGACCTGGGTGACTGTGTTTGTCCTTTCTCTCCTGCACCATGCGTTTTCCCAGGGGCTCATCCTCTGTCTCCAGCATTGGAACAGAGCCAGCCTTCACTCAGGAGGACCCAGGGCTTGGAGCCTCAAGCTTATACAGTGTTGGAGCCCCTCTTTAGAAAAGAGAATCCAAAGTCCTCTATGTTTTCAAACACGTATGACCTTGAGAATACATTGCTAGGGCCTCACAGAGACCTTGGAAGGAGGCCGTGTGAATGTGGGGGCAGGGTGAGTCCTAAAGCTTAAGCTGCCTTGGCCACGTAGTGTAGCAAACTCTGCGCCCAGTAATTTTTTTCTGTTGTTGTTGTGATTAGTACTATTATTTTAATGCAAGAAAGAACGAGTGCTTCCTGCTGATTTCCCATGGCTGTCAGAACCGGCACCTCTGCCCTCCTGCTCTCCAGGCTGAGCTTGGGCACCGGGTGACACGTGTTCTGCTTTTAGGAAAACAGTTTCCTTCACAAGCTGGAAGGACACAAGTTTCCCGGAGTTTGCAGGAATTTCAGCTACCCCTGGGATTGTTCTTTGATGGCAGAACCTTCACTAACTAATCTGCTAGTGAAGCTGGCAGATTTCAGACTGTATGTTTGTATTTTGAAATGAAAACATTGCCTTAGAACACCACCATCTCGAAGCCTCCAAAATGTGTTCCAGATATTTCCTTCTAATTGGAAACTCCCCTATGAAATCACCGACTTTGGATTCAGTCTATATTCTTTTTGATACTCTTCAAAGAAACTTTCCTTATAGCTAGTTTTATAAAAGGAAACACCTCTTATGAAAGTATGAGACACTTTTGTGGTTTCATGTAATTTTGAAATATGTGTATTTCACTCTGTGCACTCCATCAAAAAAGGTTACTGAGATCCAATAGTATTTGCTGTTTGTGTGACTAGGGGTGGCTGAGCGGTGTGTTGTCTCCTATCTAAAGCTGGTCCCCCACCCCAGTCACTCCATTGTCACCCTGTGTGTTGCATTCCTAGCACTTCTACCAAACTGTTTTTCTCTTGCTCATATCTTTGTTTATGGTTAGTACAGGCACCCCCTAGATGATAGGTAAATATTCATCAATGTAGACTCTTCTCCAATGAGCTACTGGTGTCAAAGACTCCCATTCCCACCAGGTTGTTAGGTTCTAGCAAAACACTGTGTCACAACCAAACCACTTTCCCTGCTTGATTCTTGCATGCTTATCACCCCAAAGGGCTCTACTTTAGGGAATCCCTCAGCCCCCCTCTTCTGAGCACCTGCTGGCCGTCTCCTTCCTCCACAGGCTCCACGTTGGCTCTGCCCTCCAGCAAAACCAGCCTGGTGTCCTGGCTGCCTGGTTCTCTCCATTCCTTCTAGATTGTGTTTCCCCAAACCTCACCCAGCCCCTGTGGAGTGATGCTTTGATTCATGACTCTCCTTTCTACCAGCCACGTGGGCTCGGCAAGGCCTCGATGAAGTGTAAACTGTAGATCCTACGAGTACCACCCTCGGTGTGTATCTCACACTAGGCCTTCGCTAACCGGCAGCCATGATCATCACTGCTGTTATGGTTGATTTCTTTCAAGCTTCCCCTCTTTGTTTTATCTCCAATAATTGTTTCTAATTACTGACAGTTTAAAAATCACCGTCCAAAATCGTGTTGCATTTGTATGTTTTGCTTCTTGACTTAGAGTTAAGCTCTTTGGAAGCCAGTCTTCTTCCGTCACTCTGTGTATCGACACCCATGGCCTGGATCTAAGTCAGTGGTTGGTGGCAATGAAACGAGTCCGTTTCGCTTGAAGGTGCACTTAAAGAAAGTATGAGGTGTTTCTCCTGCTTATTTGCAGATATTCTGCTCTTGCTGCCTGCGTAATACACCTTGAGTGCCTCTTCTAGAGTTGAGACTTTCTGGAAGCCTTCCCAAGGAAAGATAATTAAAGGAAGAGCCTTTCCAGTGCTTAGTTTTTAGGCTTAATCACTTAGTCAATGCCTGGGGACAACAGAGAGGCGACCCTGTAACCCGGAGGCAAGGTGACCCTCTGAGAACTAAACTGGGAACAGCAGTGAGTGAGTCAGTAGGGTGTGGGTGATGCAGTTAACCCACCCTAAGAGATAATCTGTGAATATAAAGTTGAGGGGATTAGGGAGCAGCCAGATTTTATCCAGGGACAACTGGGGTAGAGGACTCTTGAAAGCCATTACCTAATCAATTGTATTACACCCTAACAAAGACAGAACATGTTAATTAGGATTGGGCAGGAGGTGGTATGTGCGTAATCTTAAAGAAAGAAAAAAACAGTAAGTAAGATTTGGGGCAGTTAATAAAATACTGTCTTGGAAAGAGGTAGTCATGTGCAGGAACTGGCCACCCAGGAATTATAGACACGCTCTGTAGGTGGGTGAGACTAGCTTTGAAACTGACAAGGCCTGCGTGACTCACCCTCAACACCACCCACCTCTCTTGGCTCTCTGAGCAACCTAAGCAATTTTCTGGAGATTAATTCAGCCTCCCAGCACCTCTACTATTCATGGGCAACTGGAATGCTCTCTAGAGAATTACCTGCCTGCATTGGAAATTTGCATTATGATTTAACCAGAATTTGTGAGGCCTGTACATTTTTTACAATGGGAGGGACTCTCTTTCAGAAGAATACAAAATGGCAACTAGGGAATTGCCTCCAGGGCATTGAAAGGGGCAAGCACAAGGGAGTGAGTGCGCTGGAAGCTTTAGCTTGGTCAGCCTCAGACAAGGCCATGGAGGTTAGATTGGTGTCAGTTCTGGGAGCCCATAAAATTGAAGTGCACTATCCCACAGAGCTGAGGGCCAGGCCCAGGGAGCTTCTCATCAGGGCCCTCCCACTCGCTCCCACAGCACTCTATATAAACAACTACAACAAAGTGCTCAAATTCCATACTGCCTCCGAAAAGGATTTTGGCACTTCAACTTTTTATGACCCTTTCTACTTGTATTATCACCCTGTTCAAACATACAGAAGCTCTCTTCCATGTCTTAACTCTTCTCAGATTCTTTCTAGTTTTCCGTATTCCAAATACATAGCAATGTTAGATGAAGCCAAAAAGAGACAACTGTAAAGATGTGGCTGTGCCCAATATATGGTTTAAATGTCTGTGGGCCATAAAGAGGAGACCGCTTGGCACAGTGGGCCTGGCACACTCCGGGTCAGCAAAGACGCAGGTAGGCCGGGAACATGGTTCTTGGGAGGGGACGACAAGGAATAATGGGGCCCACTTGAGGCAATGGAAGCGTGAGATCCACAACTTGAAGCCCTAAGCTGGAAT